>NC_040905.2:198599518-198899841 GCF_004126475.2 Phyllostomus discolor
AATAAAAAGAATGAGATGGCTTTAAACATATTAAGGAAATAATAGTAGAGATACTAGGCAGAGCCACAATGATATGTCAATAAGTGGAGTTTAGGAAATAGATTTGAAGTACAACCTATTATGGAATGAATTTGTTTTCTTTCTAAGAAGCTTGTGGAAGGGCATCATTTTGGATGTAAACTCGTCTCTTTCCATACTTTTTGAGCTGGAAATTTGGTTTATTCTTTCAAAGGATTTCAGCATCTCAATTTCCAGGAATTCTAACCACTGGACTCCTTTCAAAGCCTCACAAATAAAACCTTTTTGTGACTCTTACATAATTGATACTTAAGAACCTTTTGGAAAATTCCTCCTCTGTAATCTCACATTCTAAAATAGGCTTGACTTTTGGACTGTTCCTAAATAGAAACATATTTTTCGATTACACTTGGAGACAAAGAAAAAAATTTCCAGTATCACTTTGAGACTTGTGGGAAAATGGAGAGAATAAAAGTTTCACTGTTCTCAGTGAAGGTTTTGGTATTGAAATTTTGTCACATTGGCTGATTTCTGAGTGTTATGGGATGGGGAAGGAGGAAGGGTAAATACTGTCACCAGTCATTTAGTATGTCCCTTATTACTCAGATCTGACACTAAAAGCAAAGGCTGCAGCCAGAAGACCAAGCTCGTATCACTGTGTATGCTATGGTCCTGGAGAACATCTCTGAAATGCCCTGGTTTCTCTGAGTAATCACTGAATCATCTGTTTGTTACAATGAAACTTCGCAGTGCCATTAGTTGCTGTGGGACAGAGCCAGAGAGCTTCCTTCAGGGTCTTCTTGGGTAGCAACGGGAAGGGCTTGGGTTCCAAAGAGGAGATTCATGCTCCTTTGAAAGTCTCCCTTATGAGAGGGGGGACCACAGAACAAAGAATGTTACAGAGCAGGTCATTTCTCAGGAACTCCTGATGGGAAGTCCCTCTTAGTGTGGGATTTTGTTCATACTCCCTCCTTTTTGGGAGAGTGGGTAGAGGAGGAAGGAGAACCCGCAGGCACTGTAGGGTAGCATGTTATCCAGAACCCAAATGGGCTTCCCCCATTCCTTCTAAGAATGTTTTCCCCTTATCACCAAGTCATTTGGTAGGTCCATGGCCCAAAAGATTATTCAGCCTTAGGCAGATTTAGACTTCTGCCTTTCCTACCCAGGGAAAATCACCTTTCTTCTTTGAGTCTCATTTGCTCATCTCTGAAACGAGACCCACAATTCCCGCCTCGCTCAGGGCAAGGAGGACCAGCGTGTATGAAGTTGCTGGTTGGAACCGCACACCGTGTGGCCTATTTTGGAAGGATACCTGTACCTTCCCTGATGTCACACCTGTCTGCCTTCATGCAGCCAGCCACCTCTGTGTGCACTCTTTGGAAGATTTTGTGCTCAAAAAGCTCCATCATATTACCTGATTCAGGTGGGATGGGTTAACCTGACTGGATGATTAATGGGCACTAGCTTGATGCCCTCCCCTTTATTTTACTTTTTTCCTTTGTACAGCAATTACGAAATGTTTATTATGTCTCATACTACACACAAATCTCAGCACAGTGCCATATATACATGGTGGATGGCCAAAAATACTCTAATTGGATTTGAGTGAGAATTTATATTTGTTGTTGCCTTGATGCTTGGAAAAAGTAAACAGGAGCTGCAGGAAAACATACTTTCATAAAGCGTCAAGCTTTAGGGGGACAGAAGAGTGTAACCAGGCAAAGGACAAAATCGTACAGTTAAAACAAATTAAAAATCAGTTGGGAAAGAGATTCAAGGTTTCCAAATCAGTAGACTTACCTACTGCTGTATCCACATCCCTTCTTCTGATACTTTCTGCCTGCTGATGAGCAGAGGAGAATCATTGGACAGGACGGTGCATCCATATGTGACATCCACCAACTTTGCCATCTCTCACATCTGACGCCTGAATACTTGTCTTCGGTTGTCTCCCTTTCTGGACAAATTTGAAGCTGCTCCTTGTAAAGAACGGTTGGAGAAGAGCAATTTGAGACTCTGCCCTTTCTGTGATGACTCTTCATTTAGCCTTATAACTGATTTCTAGATAGCTTGCTAACTCCCCGGGGCTATGGAAGAGATTATTTCTTAACTCTGCTCTGATGAAACCTTAAAAAGTGAAACCCAACATTGTCAGAAGCCAATGAAGTCAACAAATTCTCTGGCTTTGGCAGGGATGCTGGAGCTCTGCAGGAGAGCTTCTGGACTTCTTCCATGGAAGGGAGCCCATAGGATCCCCTCACCAAAATATAGGCAGGGATCATTTTATGGGTAGTCAGCACAACAGTAACATTTATGAGTTGTCTATGTGCCAGGCCTTGTTTTAAGTGCTTGTTCTGGAGCCATGGCCTAGGATGAAATCCCAGCTCAGCTGTGCATCAGCTTGGATGACTTGAACATGTTATATGGCTTCTCTGTGCTTCAGTGTCTCTGTCTGTAAATGGGATCACATGTCCTAACTTTCAAGGTTTTTAAAAGCTTCTTTGAGACATTGAACTAAAAATTCTAGATATAGAACACTCAATATAATGCCACTGTTGTTGTTATTCATATATTTCCTACAAAATTCTGGGCTGTCATGAATTTTATGAAACGTTTTGCTGGCCCTGAGGTGCAGTGTCATTATGAATTATTTCCCCCATGGAGAGAGATGCATATTTGACTTTTAAAGTAAGATGATTTCTGAGTTGTAAATTAAATGACTGTGATTTATAGAAGTAGAATAATTTTGATCACAAATTCAATAACAATGATTTCAAAGTAGGTAAAGACAAAACCATAGACCCAGGGTTATTTTGGTAGATATTCTTATAAACTAGGTGACCAAGATTTTTAATCTATAATATTTTTAAGTCTCATGATATTGTCCCAACCTATAAGGGAGCAGGTAATTTCTTTCATCACAAAACTATTCAGTCTTACAGAAGGCATTAATCAGATTTTGAGCAAAGGCTTCTTCCCTCTATAAAGTGCACATATGAGCTATATAATTTGATGGTGGTAAATTGAGATGTATTTGTTTTCTCACTCATACAGGGCCACGTATATGACCACTCCCTTCTTCAAATCTTTTTGATTCTCATGGCTTCTTTGTACTGGGTCCAGGGTAGGAATTGAGGAATACAATTACATCTTTGTTCTCTGACCACTACTAGGTGCTGAGGGTTATGGCTAAGGTCAGCCTTAGAAGCTTCTAGGTCCTCAAAGCAGCCACTTCTATGGAACTTGAGAAGCAGGAATGAAAGAGCACAGTTGGATTCCTTTCTTTATCTGACACAGGTTTGTGCTTGCTGTTTGCCCTTTTGTTCACTAAATGCTTTCAGACGGAAGGGGGAATGTCACCTGGGTGTATAAATAGGCATATCAGTGCCAGCCTCTGATGGAAAGCCAACCCCTTCAGAACCTTCACTCTATGATTTTGGAAAGCAAAGAGCCAGGAGGAGATAAGGGACCATGACCATGAAGACCAACTCCCTCCCTTGTCCACACTGTATAGGTAGGCCCAAAGAAGGAAAGAATTTCCCTAAGTTTATAAGTTGAGCCCCTTAGTTGAGCTGTGATATGGATTTAGGTGTGTTTGATCCAAAGCTGTTGGTACTTGCAGCAGAAAGTACAAATTATTTCCCAATTTCTGTACTCCATGTTTTCCTTAATAATAGAATCTCCTGTTTGTGGCTGGGCATATAACTGTCTGGACATTTATAAATAAATACATTTCCCTGTCTTTGCAGTAGAGGTGGCTATGAGGCTTAAGTTCTGGCCAGTGACAAATAAGTGGTTGTTTCCTGTGTAATTTTTGGACATATTCCTTTGCCCTTCTTCCATGCTGCTGGCTGGAATGTACAGGTGATGGCTGGAGCTTAAGCATCTATTTTGGAGTTTGAAGTGGAAGCCATGTGTTGAGAATGGAGGAGACTCCAGGAAGTAGGATCCTGGGTGCCTGAGTTTGCAGAACACTATACCAGCCCTGGAATGCCCATCTCCAGGCTTTTTATATGAGATAATAAAACCATGTGTGTTTAACAGCTTTTAGAAAAATTTTGTTTTATGACCTTGAACTTTATCTTTACTGATACTCAGCTATCATATTCTACCTTCAGATCGGTTTTCTTGTTTATAGGGCAGAAGTTATGTTTTGGGAATGCTGTTGGGGACAACGGGGCAAGACCATCTTAGATAAAGAGGTACTCTCTGTGTTTCTTCCAGCAGATTGGGATCCTATGAGGGAAGGAAAATGACTGATTTTTCTTTGTGGTTCAGAATTCAGCCAAGAGATGGAAGACACTGGTAAATGTTGTTGGGTCTTCTGTTGCTTATTGCCACAGTAATGCTGAGTAACAACCACAGAAACTCAGTGGCTTGTGATAATGCCTATGTATTACTCATGTGTCTAGGATGGTCAGCTAGGCAGCTGTGCTGACATTGGCTGGATCTGGCCATGTGTGGGGAGTTGGCTGGCTACTGGATGATCTAGAGTGGCTGTGGCTGTGGCTGGGACAGTTGGGGTGACTTGACTCGGTTTCCCATGCCTCTCACATCCCAGCAGGTTAGTGTAATAGGACACAGGTGATGAGTGGAAACCTGTAAGTTTTCCTTGCTTTTGTGGTGTCATGTCTGCTAACATCCCATTGATCAAAGCAAGGCTCAACCCAGAGACAGAGTGGGAGGACAGTTCAGTCTTATATGGCAAAGCAATGGGTACAGGACAGGATGAGAATTGGGGTCTTAATGGATCTAATCTACTACAAATGAATGACTGGGTGAATGGAGGCATGGATGGAAAGAGAAAAAAAGGCAGGGGGAGAAAGTTCTGTTTTTCTTTGTTGTCCAGTACATGGGGAATGGAGGCATGCAATTCCTAAGTGTCTAAAGCTCACTGGGGTTAGCCACTTTGGGGCCATCTTGGCTTGGGGACTGCACACTGGGGCCTGGAGCTTTGGTGCAGACACAGGCTGTGGGGTATTTATATTATGACTTGCTTTTGTGCTGGGGAATCTTTGCTTCTGAGTGAGTCATTGTGAAAGGCTTCACAAGCTTTATCTAGTGGTTGGGAAGAATCTATTTTGGAGATGAGGGCCTTTTCAGAGAGAACTCTGAAATTCATATCGTGAAGACAGTTGTGTTGTGGCCTGAGAACTGAGCCAGGGAGCAAGGCACCTAGATTTTTAGTCCGAAGTCAAAAAAGAAAAAAAAAACATAAAAAAACCCCACTCAAGAAATATGAGCTTCTCTTGGGCAGTTTCTAAGTACTATATTACTTATGGGCAAGAGAGAAGGGAAAAAAAGTTTTCTATATTTTTAAAAATTTGATCCCACTACCCGCTCCCCTTTGGCAACCATGAGCTTGTTCTCTATATCTAATGGGTCTGTTTCTATTTTGTTTTCTTTTTTAGATTTCATATATAAGTGAAATCATGTGGTATTTGTTTTTCTCTCCCTGGCATATTTTACTTAGTGTAATACTCTCTAGGTCCAGCCAAGATATTGCAAATGGCAAGATTTCTTTTTTTTTTAATTGCTGAATGCAATGGAATAGTATATATATCATGCTTTTATTTATTTATTTATTTATTTATTTTTAGAGAGGGAAGGGAGAGAGAGAGAGAGAGAGAGAGAGAGAGGGAAACAGAGAGAGAAACACAGAGAGAAACAGAGAGAGAAACATCAATGTGCAGTTGCTGGGGGTTATGGCCTGCAACCCAGGAATGTACCCTGGCTGGGAATGGAACCTGGGATACTTTGGTTCCCAGCCTGCGCTCAATCCACTGAGCTACACCAGCCAGGGCTTATATCATGTTTTTTAATGCATTAATTTATTGATGAAATCTAGGTTGCTTTCATATCTTAGCTATTATTATTAGTAATGCTGCAATAAGCATAGAACTGCATGTATCTTTTTCAAATTAGTGTTTTTGTTTTCTTCAGATAAATACCCTAAAGTGAAATTGCTTCAAAAGAAGTTTTACAGAATGCATTTTCCTCCCAGTCTTCATGATTCTTTGAGCTTCTGCTATATATATATGTGTTAAAGATGAAAATTCCTCTAGTGCTAATAAATTTGATAATTTAGTTTTTTGTTATATATGTCTATATGTGTATTTATTAAGATCCTTTATCCTTAGTTGTTTCAAATATTTTCAAGATAACACTTAAATATTTATGTAAGTCATAAAATGCTGGCTAGTGTAAATATTCTCATAAAATGATGGTTAGTGTGGAAATTAAGAGTAAAAATAGTCAATGTGAAAATTACTGATTTTAAATTTCATAATAGCTAATACAAGAGGGAGATGAAACAGTAAGTGTGACCGTTTTAATCAAATTTAAAAAAATCTGTAGTTTGTCCTGATGGTGTTAGAATTAAAAATTCACTTGGTCACTTCCCTTCTGTTGTAGGAATAAAAGTGATTATGACAATTTTCTTGACTCTTCAACACAGAGTAAATGTTTGTTTACTAGGGTTAAAGGCAAGCAAAGTTAGATCCAATTCCTGGGCATTTGCAGATTCTGCTGATTTTTCAGGGTCAAGGTCAAGGGCACCAAAGCATACCTTTAGCTGAGGAACTGCATTCTGGAAGCTGGAGATGGGTGTCTCTGATCCTCCTTCTGATTCTTCCCCCATATTTAAATTCTGGGGAATACTGAGGCCTGGAAGTGGAAGGAGATTTATGTACGAGAGTCTTATGGGGCTACCAGGAAAACTAGGTCTTCATCCTGGTTCTCTGTACATTGCATGGGATTACTTCTCTCTGTCCTACACAGGTCATGTCCCTTGAAATGGTGACTTTCCATTTAAAAGCGGAAAACATTCCTATATCTGCTTTCAGAAGAGAGAAGGAGATGTTACATAATGTATCCTTGGGGAGAAAATGAAGCAATAGCTTTTATTTCCTCATCACTTAAGTAGGTTCAGCCTAACCTCCACAAGTTTGTTAAGTAGAACCAAGGTTCCTCTCATTTTGTCTCAATTCCTTTATCCCCTTCCTCTTCCACTTACACTGAAATATTGAAGAGATGCCTTCTTTGTCCTGGTTCGTGGTATGTGGTTTCACTACATTATGAATTCAGGATGGGTGAGAGATCGAAGGCATCAGCATCAGGCACTGATGCCTGTGAGATGGAAGGGCTCCTGGGAGCGCCTCTAATCTCCTTTGATCAGAGGCCGAATAGATCTTGGGAGGAGGGTGGCCCAGGGACTCTCTCGGGTCCTGTCACTTTGATTCATAGGGGACAATGATGCCTCTGGGCAGCATATAATGGCTTCTAATAGAGGAGATGATTTTGAGATTCTTGGAGTCAAAATCTTGCAGCTGGAGTCTTCTTTAGAGAGAAACAGCAGTCCTTGCCTCATTTGCTGACAGTGGCCAGGACTGGGCATGCTTCTTGTATCAAGATTCACAACTACTTCTTTATGTTTTGTGTTCTTCCAAATAGGATGAAAATGACTACCCTAGATTACTTGCCCCTGGGGTTTTGGAGTTTAAAGTTCCATGGCTTTCTCATTGGAGTCTGTAGAATTATCTTTCTGTCTCTGGCCCCAGTTTCTATACTTCTGAAACTGATGCCCATGTAAATATTGCCCCAGAGAATTAGGGAACACTGAATGGAAAGGGCTCCCACCTTTTGCACAGGCTGCAAGCAGAGCAGCTCCATTTTTATCAGTTTTGTAAATTGAGATGAGGAAGATTGCGTGCAAGCAAAGGGCTCTGCTATTGCAGTACAGCTTGAAGTCTTTTCCAGTCATTTTGCAAACGTGGCCCATGCTTGATATTTGAGAGCTTCTTTCCTTAAATACTACCAGGGACATGTGAAGGGTAGTCAGAAAGCATGATTCCCCTAACTTTTCATTGTCCATAAAACCTCAGCGATGAGTGGACTTTTGCAGTATTTTACAATATTGTTCTCCCATATGTGAGTTCTTGTTTTATATCTCTGCTCATTAGCCTTGATTTGAACCTCTGAATATCCCCTGAGTAATGATTAGTCTTGGGAATAGACTCATTTGACCCGAGTTCATGAGGGACTGACATACAAACTAGATGCCATTGTGTCAATGTACAAGTTACATAAATAAAATAAGCCTACCCATTTGTCTGTTATTGCATATAATATAATACTGACTGAATTTAGAGATTGTTTTTGTGTGGACTAACCTAAATAACAATCTCTGTGTCTTTATTAGTCAGTTTTTTGCTTGATAATGTTACACAACAAATTCCCTCACCCCCAAGTATCAGTGACTTATGGTAACATATTTTTCTTACAGATTTGCAGATTAGTTCATGTAGCTCCATTGGGCTTAACTTGGATAAGGAGGGCTTGGCTCTAGGCTGAGGGTCAGTGTGACTCTGCTTCTCATGTCTTCACATTAGGAGCTAAACTGAAGCGGCAGAAACTACTCGGCAGAAGCTCTTATCCTGGAAAATAGAAGTACAAGAGACGTGAGCAGAAACATGTGATGCTTCTTAAGGCCCTGTTTAGAACTGGCACTCTAGCACTTAAATTGGCCAGAACAAGTTTGATGGCCAAGTGTTAGGGGGCTTGGGTATATACATTTTATTTCTTCTACTTAGAGGTAATGTCAAGTCATAGACAAAAAGGATGTAGAGTCCTAATAATTATTACAGGGCAGAGAAGAATTGGGAATAGTTAATCTAGTCTATCACAGAGGCACATGTTAAATTCACTTAGTGGGAGGCACCTGAGAGCAGCCAGAGAGATTGCCATTTACCTCCAGAGGAGCTGAAATTGAACTACAGTAGGGCTCATGTTCTGCTGCACCTCAGAGTTACATCACATAAGACCACAAGCAGTGGTTTCAAATAGGAGCTTTCAAATAGAAAATCATAATGACACACACTTCAAAATGTAGGTAGGTATTGATTTTCAGGTGAGCTGTTCCCCACCAACACCTCTATCTGCTGTGCTCAAAGCCTGGTAGCCCCAAGTCCCACTTAACTCCACACTCAAGCTGCAAACTTTGGTTTTTCTGTAAAAGATCAAAATTCCTCTAAAGATGGCAGATCTTATGAGTTACAGGTCCGTTTGTCTTAATTTCATTCTCAGGTAGTAGGCTGAGCTCTAGTTTTGACTGTTTCTGTCACCTTCATGTTCTGCTTACAATAATGCTGCTCAACATAGGAGAAAGAGAGCAAGAAAAGGATCCAGACAAGGACAGGAAACCGAGGGTGAAAAGTCTCGCTCCAGTCCTCACGGCAGACATGGCTACACCAGTGCTTTCTCTGTGGCTGAGCTCACATGGGCTCACAGTGTTCTCAGGAAAGAGCTCTCTGCAGCCATTGCCCTCTTTCCCTAAACGGAAATGTCCATGATACCACAGATGGAGTTTCTGTTCTGAGAGACCTCCAAGGAGAGAGGCAAGGTGGCAGAAGAAAAAGAGCTCTGGCCTGGGATGGATGCATGTTCCAATCCCAGCTCTGCTGGTGACCGTAGGCAAGCTGTGTTTCCTTCTCTGACCTCAGTTTCCCTATTTCTACAACTGATACCTATGATGAAAGACATGAGTTTTAGTCCTGGCTCAGCTTTGTGTGCCCAGTCAGCTCATCTGGGCTTCCTGAATGTCATTTTTCTTATCTGGTAAAATGGGTCAAAGTTTTTCTAATGACTGGGACAAGAAAGTGATCTGGAAAATCTGAAGCATCAGAGAAATGTGAAGGGCCTTCATCTGAGGTCTAGGTTTTGATCAGTCCTGGAAAAGCCAGGATTCTGACCCCAGAGGGGTTTCCAGTTGACCTGGTGGAAGGCAGAGAGGGACTGGAAATCAGAAACTTGGGGGTCCCTTCCTGTCTGACTCTGATGCTTTTGCATACTTCCCTCCCAGAGAGGGGAAAAGGACCCATTGCATGTTGGTGTGAGTGTGCACATTGGGGGAAAAACAAAACAAAACAAAACCCCACCACTTTCTAGCCTGGGGCCTCATCTGAAATCAGGGATGCCCCGAAATTGAGAATGTGGCAGAAAACTGAGACCAAGTTGCTCATAACACGGTTATTTGACGGATGCTCAGTCATATCAGGACCCAGAAGACGCTCAGAGCCCTGCCCTGTGAGCTGTTTGAAAGTCACACCAACTCACCCTGCTGGGAAACGAACTCAGTGTCTCTGTTTGTGGGTTCCCTGTGCTGAGGGTACAGTTCGCTGGGGCTCTGGGTTCCCTATTCCCACTGCTGCTTGGCCATCTTTACCACCCACCCTCTGACCTCTGCCCCAGAGCCCCTCTTACTGGGGGTGACTTCAGACTTATTTTTTTTGTACTCTCCTCTTTCTCTGTGTTTTCCTCAAAATTTGTTATGATGGGGCTGACTTGGCATAGGAAATGCAGTGGTGTGCTGAAGCTGGTCAGATCTAATTGAATCTGGGCCAGAAAGGAGTCTGTGATTCATCTTGGGCAAGAAGCTGTGAAAGTGGAATGACCCCTGTCACTGCCCTGGGGTTAAAGGGCCACTCAGGAGGGTCAAGAGAAATAATTTCTGTAGAGCACCTGCTGTGCAGCATTTTATCCACATCGCAGCATTTAAAACCCATACAGCATAGCACATAGAGGGAGGTATTACTACTGCCCCTGTTTTGCTGATGTGGCTCAATCAGGGAAAGAACACATCTCCAGGGGTAGGACTCCAGTGGTCACTCCATCTCAGCTGGAGGGAGTGAGTAGCCCCTTGGTACCTCCTTTTTCAGTCCCTCTGCCTTAAGAAGTACGTGCAGTAGAGGTTAAGGTGTCCATTTCCATTCTTGGTGTCTTTAGGAAGATCCCTTTTCCTCTCTGGGCCTCAGTGTCTGCTTCTATAAAATAAAGTCCTTGTTATTATGTCTCTTTGAGCTCAAGAATGCTATATTTCATGCCCTCTTAGTGCTGACACCAGTTCTCTCAGCTCCAGAACAGGCTGTGTAACTTTCTGGAATGTTGGGACCCCTTTCAAGGAGATGATCCCATGGACAGCCATGGATTTAGTAGGTGAAGTGATCAAGGTTTGACTTTGATGTTGTAAGAAAGATGGCGAATGAGTTTAAAATAAACCAAAAAGATTACTGGGTGTCTTCAATGGAAAACAAAGTGTTTCTATGAGAACTCTGTGCCCTTCATCACCTTTGAGCTATTTCAGAACTCTGTAAATTGTAGATAACTGGGAACAGTGCAAATCATTCATGTCCATAGATATATAAATAATTTTTTCCAGTGGAAATATAGTTGGTTTACCACACCCCGTGTGGAATAAGCCAGTTATGCATCTATTTGTAAATTCATTTCAGTATATCTTTGTGTGTGTGTGTGTGTGTGTGTGTGTGTGTGTATGTGTATTGTGATTCTTTGAACAAGTAGTGATATCTTACTGGGTCCTTCACAAATTAATGAGCCAAGTAAAATCCTTGACATGTGTTTCTTTTATATTTCTATGAGGATCATGATTATACCCTTTTTAAATAGAAATTATCCTTTAACAGTATATAGTTAACTCATAAAACAAGTCTGTTTGGTATTATTGATGGGTAAGCATTGATGGTGAGGTTATATAAATCTTTGTGTATACTTCCAGCCTAGAAACTGCTTCCCAGGAACATTTCTGCCCCCCACACCCCCACCACTCCATTGAGTTTCTCTCTTAGTATTTCCTGGGAGGGGATCCATTCCTCCCACCTACTCACTTCTAAGCCACCCTCCAAGCCTTGCTAACCTACTATATACTTCTGTGTTCAGATTTGACCCACCATATTGAGGGGATAAAAATACCTCCCATGGGGCAATAACGGAGATTCAGGTAGGCTGCACATGTCTGAGGTCAATTCAGGTACCAACCGGGATGGTCACTCAAGGGATAGATACCTTGTGCTTGTTCCATGTTTCCTTATAAGAACTGTGCTTCCCTGGCCCCAGGCCATGCTTTTACCCTCATCTGGCCCTTGGCAAGGTTGGTGGAGACATTAATTAAATTCGATTGACCCATGAATATCATCCAACAGGCAGTGGGAGCCCCGGGGCTCTCCCCGTCTCTCTCCTGGGTCCTATCAGTAAGAAGGCATTTGGCTGCAGGTACCAGAAAAACTCAATTTACAATGACCTAAAAATTAAGGAGTGATTTCTTTTATATAACAAGGAGTTTAGGGTAGGTGTCTTCACATGAGAGTCAGAGGTCCTATGAATTTCTAACCCTAGCTGTCCAATAAGGTAACCACTAGTCAGTGTGACCACTTAAATTTAGGTGAATCAAAATTAAGTAAAAATGAAAAAAAAATTCAGTTCCTCAGCCACCTTAGCAGAATTTCAAGGGGCTGATGGCTATTGCATTGTGTCAGTACAGTCACAGAGCACTTCTGTTACTGTGGAAAATTCTATTGGACAGTAGTAGCAAGACGGCTCCTGTAGTCTAGTGTAGTGTGTGCGGTCAAAGGGAGAGGAAAGATAGAGTGTGATGGTGCTGGCTAGGTTTGTTCCTTTTTTATGAAGATGGAAACACTTTTTCAGAATTCCTACAAGGCTTCTGCCAGTGTCTTATTGACTAGTACTATGTCACATGGCCCTTCCCAGCTGCAAGGAAAAGTAGGAGAGTGAGGATCTTGAATAGGGTGGGCACTTGAGTTGGGGTTTTGGTAGCAAGAAGGAGGGGGAAAGGATATTGGGCAGGTGATTCTGCGGTGGGGAGAGTCTCTGCTCACTTTGTTAATTCAGTCCTTGGGTTGTCTCTGTGTGTGCTCACCTTGTCTACCCCACTTTCCCCAGCAGCTCCTCTTCAGTTTGCTCAAAGGAAAAACAACAGTAACAAAAATGCTCACACAAGGCTTTTGTATGTGTAGCACACTCTAGGAGAGGTTTGAGGGATATGAAGGGGCTTAGATCCTATTAATGCAAATTACTTAATGCTGACATCAGATGTTCCTGATCTTACTATTCTGTCTATACCACACTGTCATGTCTCTCTGCCTTCCTGTTTCTCGTCTAACTACCTGTTCATATCCATTATTAGGACACCTCCCAGTTGGGATCCCTAATTCCCTTCCTTGTATTAAGTAGAGCAATTTAGGCTGGCACTACAGGCCACAAGGCCTGGGAGAGGGCCTCCCATTGCACAGTCAAAGACTCTGCAAAGTAATGGCAGCCTTCTTCAACACCCCCTGCCTTTTCACTAGTGTAAGAGAACTGGGGAAAGGCTTTGCAATGCCAGTCTCTTCCTTTCTCTCTCCCTCCCAGGTCTGCCAGACAAGGGAGAACTACACAGATTTATCTTCCCTCTGATAGAAATTATTTTACCTGTCTTTGGAAGGCAGAAACAACTACAGACTGTTTTGATTTTAAATAACACTTTTTTCTTTGATCATATTCATATATAGCATTTGAATGAAATGCAATTAATCAAATAATTTGGCTAAGAATCAGGGGTTTACCGAGTTTTGAAGAAATAGAGTGAAGTATTTTTAATTCTGGAGGCAGAATGGACCAGGAGTCACATCCGAGTATGAGTGACAGTTCTGATCACTGAGTGATCTTGGACAAATGGCCTTAACTCTTGGGACATCAGTCTTCCATCTGTGCAATGAGAAGTTTGGGTAAGTCAGAGATCCCTAGACCATGGCTTCGGGCCAGATTCTCCCATAGGCCTGTTCGTGTATGGCCTCTGTGCTAAGAATAGTTTTTATAGCTACAAAGGGCTTTTAAAAAAATACAGGAGATGTGACAGAAACTGGACATGACCCACTACACCAAACATATATACTATTTGGACTTTTACAGAGAAAGTTTGCTCATCCCTGGATTAGATGGCTTCTCAGGGTTTTTACAGTTCTCAGGGTTTAGAAGTCTGGGATCCTGGTAGCCTAGGTGTACAGGGCTTATGGAATTCAAATGATGGAGGTGGTTTCTCTCATTTCTGGGGTCTCTCCATTCCCATGTCACAAGGGAAGTGGGAGGGGTCATGACTGACTAATTGGGGGCTGGGGCTGGAAGCTAGGAGATGACTTTACGATAAACCTGCTGATGTCATCACGGAGATTTCCCAGCAGGTGAGCAGTGGTGTATACGTCAGATCCTGGAAACTGGGGCAGAGCATGCGGCTTCCCAGCCGCAGTCGGGCCTGCCTGTCGGGAACAGGTGTCAGCAGCTCCTATTGCGGTCAGCTGGGCAGCTCTGAGCCAGGCCCTCGCTCAGGGGTGTGTGTGTGTTGCGGGGGTGGGCATTAGGGTAGAGGGAGGTTGGAGGTCAGGGAGTCTGGCTCGGGAACTGAGTCACATTTGCTTCTCTGTAACTATACTGAGGTCTTGAATTCTGCCCTGGGTAGGGGACTTTGGGGACTGGCGCTTTGCTCCTTCTAAGGTGGTAAAGCCAGCCCATTAGTGCCGGGCTTGGAAGGGACCTGTCTTCACTTCTTTTCATTCCTGTTGTGACCGGAGGCAAGTCACTTCATTTGTCCCAGACTCAGTATTCTCAACAGTAAGATGGCACTAATGAGTTCTAATCTATAGCTCTTCTTGGGTTGTAGAGAGAGCAAGAAAAGATGTATGAAAAATCAGTTATAAATGGAAAACTCTGGTCAGGCCTCAGAGGTTCAAGGGGAGCTTACAGTTTTAACTACCACTCATTGAACCCTTGGGTCAATCCTTCTCACAGTTTTATTTATTTAACCTTCACAATCATCTTCTGAGGCAGTTATTATTTCCCCCATTTATGGATCAGGTAACTCTGGACCATGTGCATTTTAAATGGCAGCACTGGGATTTGGAGCCAGGTCTGTGTGATGCAGTTTCTTGCTCTTAACCACTTTTGCAGCCCTAGGAAGTCAATAAACTTCTTGAAATTGATGCCTTTGGGTGGCTCTGAGGATTTCTCATTACATTCGTGGAAATGACCAGTATTGCTTTCAAGTGGCCTCATGTTTGTTTCATAGAATTTTATTTTGGCTCCTGACAAATCACATGGATGGTGGTTCCTATTAAAGCTCTTAATGGAGCATTTATATTGTTTAGTGACATTAGAGAAAAGAAAAAAAAGACAAATGTTCTCAGGAAATAAACACCATAAAAATCGTAACCCAAAATAAAATAATAATAGCAACAAAAAATAGGTTGAAATTTTGATGTTTGACTTTGAGTGAACTTTGTTCCATTAGAGGTTTCAAAATCCTTTGACTTCATCTACCTCTCACACTACTGCTTTTCATCTCTTTTCTGCCAGCATTCTGGGTAATTATGGTTGAAAGCATTTTAGAAGCATTACAGGTGTCCAGTCACATCTGAATAATAATTATATCTTGAGAGTCATACTACAGTTTTCTAAGCACGTTTATTACCATTATATTTCTAAAGATTTTATTTATTTATTTTTAGGGAGGGGGAAAGGAGGGAAAAAGAGAGGGAGAGAAACATCAATGTGTAAGAGAAACATCGAGTGAGAGAAATATCGATTGGTTGTCTCCTGTATGACCCCAACTGGGAACCTGGCCTGCAACCCAGGCATTTGCCCTGACTGGGGATCAAACCAGTGACCTTTTGGTTTGTAGGATGATGCCCAACCTACTGAGCCACACCAGTCAGGGCTCTTTCCATTATCTTGGTTGAATTTTACAGAAGCCTTCCGAGGTCGGGAAAGCATTGTATCTGTGGTCCATAAGAAGAAATGGAGGTCCAGGGAATTAAGTGACTTGCTTAGGATCACACAGTTACTACATTGATGCGGACCCTGGCCCATGGGGTCCACCGTATTGTGGATGAGACACAAGACGTTCACTCGGACTAGTGAGTCCTGTGGAGGAAAAGGGCGAGCATGGCTTTTTCTCTCAAGGGGAGCCAGAAGCTGTGGCCTCTGCCACGACAGGCCTTTATTTCTTTTTTCTGGGCTCATTACATGATGATCCTTATTTACTATATACAGGTTCGCTTTAGGTGGTTACCTTTTACAGAAAGCAAAGGAGCTAATGCCGCTAATCACATCACAGAAGAAGGATATTTGCAAATGAAAAGGGAAAAGTGGTTGAACTGGTTACACTCCATACTGGGGAGTTTTAGCATGGATTTTAGGAAGTTACAGTAAGCACTTGCTGTCTCAATACAGGATGAGGGAGTTTTAGCAAAAGCAAGTCTCAAAGTAGCCTAGGTACATTGCAGGCCTGATTCCCCATGGGAGAACCTATCCGTGGGTGTGGGTCCTGTGCATCTCCAAGTGGGTGCTGGGCCCAAACCATGCAGAATGGTCTCTTACACTCCATGGCAGAGGCAGAGTTTCTAAGACCACATCAAGCTACCTCCTCGAGGGACACAGCCTACCCTGATTCCATAGTGTACGACATTACCACAGACACTGGCTGATTGTGCTTTAATCACTTCTCTGTTAAATTTCATCACTACCCTGCAAAATGTTTATTACCATTGCTGCTTTACAAACAAGAAAACCAAGACTCAGAGAGCTGGGTGCTTCATCTAAGTGTAGTCAGCCAATTGGGGGCAGAGGCAGGCTTTGAACCCAGCTCTGCCTGGCTCCAGAACCCACCCTCTTGTTCACTGTCTTTTATGGTGTCATTGGCACAGCCAGGGAAGATTTAAATGCAGGGGAAGGGAAGTTTAGGGAATCTTGGTTCCAAAGCCCATTGGAATTTATTTTATTTGGTATATTGACGGGCCAGAGAGTGAGTCTGGTGAGTGACTTTAATGCAGGTTTGTTGATTGGACTGAAGTTGTGTCTTGAATCTCTGTCATCAGCAGATGGGTAGTATTATGGCATACTACCTGTACTACTAAAGGGATGGTCTAAAAACAGACTCAAGCCTTGTCAGTTGGGGCAGGTGATGTGTGCATGTATGCATGGGTGTGTTCTCCCTTTCTCTTTTTTAGCTCAGGAATTGGGATTTAATTACATTTATTAAGCCCCTCTTGTACCTTGAGCTCACTATAAGATATACATGTATGACTGTTTTTAAGAGGAGGAAATGGAGGCTGAGAGATGTGCTATGACTTGCTTGATATCAAACAGCTGGAGGGGGCAGAGCTGGGATTTGCACCCAGGTCTCTCTGGTATTGAGCCACGCCATCTGCAGCCTTTTCACTCAGTCCAGGACCCCTTCTTTTTCAAGAATTTCCCATCATATTTCTAATCTGATTTGTCCCCAGGCCCAGTTTCTGGGGCAGTCCATGCTGGGCCCAGACATGAGAAAACTCAGTTCCCAGACACTTGGATGCTGCCCCCTTGTATGTGCTCTGTTGGGTCCATTCTTTCAGTTCTCAGTCCCTTTCTAGCAACTGGTGTGGCCTGAGCAGGCTGTCCCCAGGGGGATTAAAGGAAGGAATAGCTAACAGGTGCACAATTCTTCCTGCTCACATTCACTCTCCATCTGAACTGGGAAGGCTCACATACCTCATGGGTGTTTCCCCTTCTGGGTGTGTTCCTGGCTTCTGTTCTACACTCTGCTGGCAATATTTGCATGACCTTGGTTTCATGCCTTCCCCTGTCTGGATCTCAGTTTCTCCATCATTCTAAGGAATGAAGCTGAAGCCTCTGTCTTCTGCGTAAAATTCTGTCTTCCTTTGTCCTTTAAGTTTTGATCTATGTTCAAAGACTTTGTTTAATATTACAGAAACATGCTAAACAAACAGCAACTCTTTCAATTTTTTTTTGTTGTTGGGGGAGCAGGCATTTTTCTTATTATAGTGTAACCTGTGCCCAAATATAATTGATTATTCATTTCTACCTCTGAGAAACAGGGAAGAGAAGTTTAGTCTTGAGGCAATCCTAATCAAGCACAAAGGCTCCTTTGCTATGGTCTAAGCTCACAACAGCACATTGGAATGAAGACACATTTTCTACCCCAGGGACTGTATCTATTTGTGTTGCCAAACTCATCCATTTTCTCAATGAGTGCTCAATTGTTGGACAATTTCAAGAATTTGTTTGAGGGAAAAGCCCATTTTCCATCTGACAGCAGAGCTTCCTTTTTGAATCAGCTTTAGAAACTTCAGCCCAGGGAAAAAGATTGCTTTCTTTGCTTTGCCAAATGCATTATATTTTCCTTTTATGATTATTTATTACATGAGCATCCCTTTTCCCATCCCTACCCCCATCCCCACCATGGTAACTGGAAACATGGATCTAAGATGGTAAGTGGGACATCGAACCTGGGGTAATTCTTACCAGGCTGCAACAGGAGCTGAAGGTTAGGGGTCTCTGGCTCCATTCTTGGCCACTCTGTCCCTTATAGCTGTGCAGCATCTCCCAGCCAGGATGGGGATGTTTTCCTCATCTCTGAAGCATCATAAGTCAGCTGCCCCTTCCCTATGCTTAGCTGACCTCTGCAGGTTACAGCCTGAAGGTCTTCTTTTTGACCTCAGATGTTCTCCCCTTGAACAAGCAGATTTGATTGGAAAAAATGCAGAGTTGACCAAGAATGGTCTGCTGAGTCCGCACTGAAATTACTAATGAGTTGCCTGCCCCACCCACGAAGCCTGGGGCTACAGGCTCTTCCGGGTTTGTGCTAACCACCTAGGTAGGGCTTTGTACATCAAAAATAAATTTAGCTGTTTGGTCTTCAGAGGCCACAGGATAGCCTGGTGAAATGCCACTTTCACAGTGTCCCTGCTTTGTTCAAGAATACTCAATGGTTGGCCCTGGCTGGCATAGCTCAGTGGATTGAGCGCGGGCTGGGAACCAAAGTGTCCCAGGTTCGATTCCCAGCCAGGGTACATTCCTGGGTTGCAGGCCATAACCCCCAGCAACCGCACATTGATCTCTCCCTCCCTCTCTCTCTCTCTCTCCCCCCCATTCCCTTCCTTCCCTCCCTAAAAATAAATAAATAAAATATTAAAAAAAGAAACTTAAAAAAAAAGAATACTCAATGGTCTCTCACAATAGTTTTTTGTTTCTGAGTAACAAATTACCCCCAAGCCTAGTGGGCCAGGAATTTGGGAGCAGCTTAGATGGTGGTTCTGGCCTCAAGGGTGTATATCCATACTTCTCAGCAGGAAGACAGATTCATTAGCAAATATGACAGCTATAACTTGTGTTACCTGAACTTTGGGTATAAACAAGGTCACAAAAAGTTACTAGGAAATATATTTTAAAGGCAAAAAAGGCCTAAAGCAGGGGTGTCAAACTCATTTTCACCAGGGGCCACATCAGCCTCATGGTTGCCCTCAAAGGGCCAAATGTAATTTCAACTCCTTAACAGTTAAGGAGTATTTACATTTATATAGTCCTAAAATTATTTTGGCACTTTGAAGGCAACCATGAAGCTGATGTGGCCCCTGGTGAAAATGAGGTTGACACCCCCGGCCTAAAGAATTATGTGAGATTGGGTGTATCCAATCTACTTAAGAAACAAAAATATTTCCAGTACTATGGAAACCTTTCCCTGTTGCATCTTCCCCACCACCTCTTCATTCAGCAAGTAACCAGTTCCTTGAATGAGGTCTTTATCAGTGCCAATTATTCCTCTTACGCTTTTACTGCACTAGTATGTGTATATCCTAAGAGATGTATGGCACTGCTTTGCACGCTTTTAAACTACATTAAATTATGTCATACTGCATGCATTTTTCTGCAATTTGCTTTTTTTCACCTAAAATGATATTTTACACATGATTACCCTTGCCTACCATTTTCACTGCTGTATAGTATTTCACTATATGGATATACCAGAATTTATTCCTTTTCTTGTTGATGAATACTTGTTTATAATTTCTTTCAAATTAACTGAAGGAATTCTCCCTGACCTGATTAACAGGAAGTTCTCTATCTCCCACCTTGAGGCTTTATATTGCCCCCCAAAGTAGCTAAGAATCTTAGTGACTTTCTCAGTAATAAGGGATGAGTTCTGCTCAAATTGAATCAGTTGTGGCCGCTGTTTCTTCTGTGATAGTTACTTGGTGTCACTGCTCAAAACTTGATCCTGATGGCCCTTTGAGTTCTTATTTCCTGATATGGTGGCACCCTCAAAAGAACAGCTGAGGTGGTGAGTATGAATTAGACCTATGACCTGGAGTGTGAGCCTGGGCCATTGCTGATTCCATGCAGGGGCCCAGTCATTAAGGACGTCCTGCAGCAGGGCACAGGGACAAAGACTCCATGACCAGAGTCCCACCAGCCCAGAAAAATACCGATCCTGATAAACTGATCATAACCATGGCTACAGCCACCCTGTAGGTTGGAATACTGTTGCTGAGGCCTCTAGAAGCACAGCCTATTGTTGGTCAGTGTTAATGAAAGTATTCCTTCATTTTTCAACAGCATCATAGCCTCTGTGTTTGGTTTCTCAACTGTAAAGAGTGAGTTATCCTCACATGATGGGAAAATCATGGTTACTCTTTGCTTAGCTAGACTCAACTTCATCTGGTAAAGGTCCCTATCCCCTACCAGCCCTCCTCCTTCCCTTAAGCAATAATTCTTGCCTGGGATTCCCTATTAGACAGATGCTTAGCCTGGAAAGAATTTCTTCAATGGAAGGCATGGCCAGATGGAACTTCTGTGATAAGAAGCACGGCCAAAATACTGCTCTTGGAATGATAAGACCTGGCTTAGGTGCCATTCCTTCCCTATTCTAGCTGGATGATCTTCATACCCCTTAACCTCATCTGTAAACAAAGGAAAAATTCCTTCTCTCTGCACAGAATGGCTGTGAGGATGAAATGAGACAATGAACTTGAAAGGACGCGAGAAGCTTGAATATGTGGGGTGCGGGTCTCCTTAGCTATGTAGGCAGCACTTTCTGTTGTTGGAAAGCTCTGACTCTGCAAATGTTTAAGTCAGGGCTGCTTCCCCACAGCATGCTCTGGACATCCGTTTATGAATTCAGATACTCCTAGCATTTTCAGCCTCCACTCCCAAGTCTTTTCTTCTCCAGAAAACCTTCCCTAGCTTCCTTCAAAAATGATATTATGACCACAGTTCCTCTCAAACAAAAAGAAAGTTGTGAAATATAAACTTCTTACAAAAGTATAAAATGCCAGTATAGTTCTAAGGTGATAGTATTGCTAATGACCATTTATTGTTATCACAGTGGTGAGAATGACAACTTCCCTTACTGGGAGCAGAGGCCTTCAAGACTTCCATGTCCCTAAGACAAGGGATTCCTTTTAGTCCTCATCTGATTTAATTTCTCACCTGGTGGGACCAGCCCTGAAATGTTGTGATCCTCAGGAATGTGTCCTAGGCCCTTTGTTCTTCCTTCTCACACCATCCTGGGAAGTTTACCTGTGTCCATCTATTCCAATGGCCTCAATTACCATTCATTTGCTGATGACTTTTAGGGTCATGCAGTCCATAGTTTTTTCCCCAAATACTAACTCTATAGCTCCACCTGCCTATTAAATATCTCATTTTGGATGATGGGCTCATCTTGTGGGCATGTCCTTTTCCATGAGTCCTTCTCTCAACCCCAAACCTTCTCTTGCTCCTATGTCCTGCATCATCTCAGTGAAAGCCACTGCTGTCTACCCAGTTAACTCAAGCCAGCATCCTAGGGTTCATCCTTGATGCCTTTCTTGCCTTGTATTCCAAGTCCTGTCAACACCATCAGTTTCTTCATTCCTATTGCCACTGGCTCTGTCTAGGAATCATTTATTGCAATCGACCCTTATCTAGTCTCTCAGTCCCCAGTGTTGCCCGCTTCTAATTCAGTCTCTACACTGCGGCCAAAGAAATATCTCTAAAACAATCTGATCATGGGAATTTCTGGCTGGATTGTTCACTCCATGCCTCCCTGCCCCCCTACCACAGCCCTGCCACCAAAACCTGAACTCTGAAGATACTATGGAAAGAGAGGGAGGCATGGTGGTGCCCAAGAACTAGAATAAAATCAGATGGGAAAACTCTGGGGAGAACATCCTGCTCTACATGTGGAGGGAACATGAGCCAGAGGCAGAAAGGACAGTGAGCCTTGCTAAGGAGCTGGTTTGACTCCTGTTCTTTCCTCTTTTCCACTCCTTGCCTCAGGTCATCAGTGCCTTATTGGCACGGCTGTAAGACAGGAAATTATGGGGGAATCTTGCTTCATCGCTGCAGTTGAAGCCAGGAACAAGCAGTGAGAGGCTGTATTCCCCGAATTTATATTTTGAAGTCCTAGCTCCTGGAACCTCAGATTGTGACTGTGTTTGGACATAGAGTCATTAAAAACATAAGTTGAACAGGAGCAAATTTGTAGGACACATGGACAAAAACTAAGGGGAGGGTGGTAATGGGAGGGAAGTGGGGAGGGTTGGGTGGGTGGGCTGGAATGGGAGTAAAAGGGAGAAAACTGTACTTGAACAATGATTAAAATAAAAAAAACGAATTAAAAACAGTTTAAAAAACCCACAAAACATAAGTTGAAATGGGGCTATTAGGGTGGGTCCAAATCCAGTATGACTGGTGTCCTTAAAAGAGGAGATTAAGACTTCGACATTCACAGAGGAAAGACCATGTGAACACAGGGAAAAGAACCATCTACAAGCCAAGCAGAGAGCCTCAGAAGAAACAACTCTACTGACACCTTTATCTCAGACTTCTAGCCTTAAACTTGTAAGAAAATACACTTTTGCTGTTTAAGCCACCCAGCATATGACACTTTGTTATGACTGCCCTAGCAAACTAATACAGAGGTGTAAAGATTGGAGGAAAGAGATAAAGCTATCATTATTCACAGTTGCTGTGATCATCTACATAGAAAACCAATGGAATCAACATATCCTCTTTTAGAACTAATGAGAAGAGGATTCAGCAAGATTGTCAGACACAAGATCGTCTACTAAAAACCAATAGCATGTCTCCAGACCAGCAAATACCAATCATACCAATCATAAAATATACTAGCTTTCAGTTTTCAGCTCAGTGGAGTCTTAGGTGCAACCTTTCTTTGGTTGTCCTGAATCTGGGTTTATCCGACACCATCTGCCTCGACCATGCTGCTGAAGTTCAACCTCAACAAGATCAAAGTAATATACTCGAGGTGCACCAGTTGGGAAGTCTGTGCCACGTCTGCCCTGGGCTCCAAGACTGCCCCCCTATGTCTGTCTCCAAAAACGTTTGGTGATGACATCTCAAATCAACTGGTGATGTTGCTTTGCTCCAAAGCAAAGGGTCTGAGGATGACAGTGAGCTTGACCATTCAGACTTCCAGCTTTTAGAACTAAGAAAATTAATTCTGTTGTTTAAGCCATCTAGACTGTGGTGCTTTATTATGGCATATGTTCTTTTGAACTAGTGTTTTGGGTTTCTTCAGATAAATTCCCAGAAGCAGAATTGCTGGGTCATAAGGCAGTTTCAGTTTTAATTTTTTGAGGAAACTCCATACTGCTTTCCACAGTAATCACACCAATCTGTACTCCCACCAACAGTGTACTAGGGTTCCCTTTTCTATACATCCTCACCTACACTTGTTTGCTGACTTATTGATAATAGCCATTCTGACAGGCGTGAGGTGATATTTCATTGTGGTTTTAATTAGCATTTCTCTGATTATTATTGATATCGAGCATCTTTTCATATGTCTGTTGGCCATCTCTATGTCCTCTTTGGAGAAGTGTATTCAGGTCCTTTACCTATCTTTTAATTGGATTGTTTGTTTGTTTGGTGTTGAGTTGTATAAGTTCTCTATAAATTTTGAATGTGTTAACCCCTTATTAGATGTGTCATTGGTGAATATGTTCTCCCATTCAGTGGGCTGTCTTTTCATTTTGTTGATGGCTTCCTTTGCTGTGAAAAAACTTTTTAGTTTGATGTAGTCCCCCTTGTTTATTTTTGTTTTGTTTCCCTTGCCCAAGGAGATATGTCAGAAAAAGTATTGCTATGAGAAATGTCTGAGGTTTTACTGCCTATGTTTTCTTCTAGGATTTTTATGGTTTCAAATCTTAAATTTAAGTCTTTATTTTGAGTTTATTCTTGTGTATGGTGTAAGTTGGTGGTTTAGTTTCATTTTTCTGCCTGTATCTGTCTAGTTTTCTCAACACCATTTATTGAATAGACTGTCTTTACCCCATTGTATGTTCTTGAATCCTTTGTCAAATATTAACTGGCCATAAAAGCATGGGTTTATTTCTGGGATCTCTATTCTATTCCATTGATTTTTATGTCTGTTTTTATGCCAGTAGCATGCTGTTTTGATTACTATAGCCTTGTAGTATAATTTGATATCAGGTAGCATGATTTCTCCAACTTTGTTCTTCCTCAGTATTGCTGTGGTTATTCAGGGTATTTTGTGGTTCCATTTAAATTTTGGGGATATTTGTTCTAGTTCTGTGAAATATGCTGTTGGTATCTTGTTGGGAATTGTGTTGAATCTATAGATTGCTTTGGGTACTATGGGCATTTTAATGATGTTAATTCTTCCTGTCCATGAACACAGTATATGCTTCCACTTATTTGTATCTTCCTCAATTTCTTCCTTCAGTATTTTATAGTTTCCCATGTACAGGCCTTTTATATCCTTGTTTAAGTTTATTCGTAGGTATTTTATTTATTTTTAGTGAAATTGTAAATGGGTTTGTTTTGTTAGTTTCCCTTTTTGATAGTTCATTATTGGTATATAAAAATGCAACTGATTGCTGGATATTTATTTTGTATCCTGCTACTTTACTTCCTAAATTCTAGTAGGTTTTTGGTGGACTTTTTAGGGTTCTCTCTATATAGAATGATGTCATCTCCTGGCCATAGAATTTTAAAATCTTACATAAAATGCCAGCAATTTGAATTCAGCAATGTATAAGTTGTCTCACAGTTAAGTGTTACCACAGAGCATTCCTTCAGATAATTCGTTAACATAATCTACTTGTTATGGGCTGAACTGTGTCCTCCCAAAATTCCTGTGTTGAAGTTTTAACTTCCTGTACCTCAGAATGTGATTGTATTTAGAGACAGGGTCTTTGAAGAGATAATTAAGTTAAATGAGGTCATTAGGGTGGGCCCTCATTCAACAGAACTTGTGTCCTTATAAGAAGAGGAATTTTGGACCCAGACAGGTACAGAGGAAAGAGGCTGTGAAGACACAGGAAAAAGATGGCTATCTGTAAGCCAAAAAGAGATGCCTCAGAAAAAAATGGAAAAGAGAGGCCTCAGCAAAAAAGCAATGCGAACGATACCTTGATCTCAGACTTCTAGCCTCCAAAATTATGAGAGAATAAATATCTAGCATCTTCTGACACCTCTTGAACTTTTTCTACTTGGATCTGCTACTGTCAGGGCTGGGCATCCTTTCCTCTCTCACAGACCAGAAAACACACCACCCTTCCTGACTTCCCTGTTTACATCCTCGGCACCACCTACCTCCTCCCCCACATGCTTATACTGCCTTGGAATAAGGTTACAAGTCACCTTAGCCTTCCATTCCCTCCCTCTGGACCAGAGAGTGGGTGTGAGTTGCAGCCTTAAGGAGTGGTTAGCAAAAAGCACAGCTCCTCTAGCCACAGGATTTGAATACCCAGCAGGAGTGGCCTCTGTGAGTCATGACAGATGAAACCACAAGGCCCCCACCTCTTGTATTTTTCTTGGAATCGGGTGTGTGGGTGTGAGCACCCTCTCACTAAGGCCTCTGAAGTGTTGCGTCCTGAAAGGAGGCTAACAGCTGACCTGTACAGAGAGCTCTAGAGTTCACACAGCGATTTTGCATACCTTTACTCATTTCCACCTTACGACAATCGGAGAGGTCGCGATGGTTATTCCCAGCCAAGAGATGAAGAGACTGAGAATCCTGAGAGTGGCTTGCCCAAGGTCATTACCAATAGGAGACTCAAATCCTGGTCTTGCTGCTCACAGATGGAGGAAAGAGCATACATTGGACCCCTCTCACTGCCAGGCCCTTGTCAAGTGTTACCTTGATATACAAGAGAAGTTGAGGCTTAGCTAAGTGGGATGATTTGTTCAGGGTCTGCAGCTGGTGAGTGCTGCCAAGTGCCTGGCACGGAGAGCCAGCTGTGGCAGGAGGACATATCTATGAGTTCATTGGAAGCAGGCTATGTGTCCTATAGGACAAGGGAGTGAGAGTGTTCAGGTTCAGTTTCTCCAGCTGCCTCTTCCTAGATCAAGTCTTACCTGAGCACAGTTACTCAATACCTTGAAGCATCACTTTCTTCATCAATAAAATGGAGATAATAGTAATGTTTGCCTCCTTCAGGTGATATAAGGACAAAGGACGTTCTGCCTGCCAGTGTGTGCCTGGCCCAGAGCAGATCCTCACAAATTCTAACCATTATTGTTTCCCCGGTGTTTTTAAATCCCAAGCTCTGGGCTAAGTAATGGACAGAATCTAAACTGGTAAATACATTTTAGTTGGAATCAGGCTTAAGAGGGTTTAAAAATTAGGCAGGTGGACATTCATGCCAAAATTATAGCGAGTTCAGTTGAGATAAGTATAAGGAAGAGAACCCTTGCATTAGCCTTTGCTAGGTTACTCTATGATGACAAGCAACATCAACATCTCAGAGGCTTACAACAATAGAAGTTTGTTTTGCTCAATTTGTAGGTCCTTGTGACCTAGCTATGACTCTGCTCCATGTATTTTCTTCATTCTGGGTTCCAGGCAGAGGAAAGAGGCAGGGGATGGACCACAAAGCTCTCTGTCACATCCTGAGGCCAGATCCATCACATGGCCAAGCCTGATGTGTGGGGAGGGGCAGGGGAAGGGACTGTACCTCTTCCAAGGATGCACTGCAAGTGCAGAGAGCAATGAATTGGGAATAATAATACACTCATCACCCTCTGGTCTGAGAGCTTTAGTGATTTAGGGGCATGGCCTGATGCATCCCTTCAGCTTGCTCACTTTGATTCTCCACCCACAAGCCAGAACCATCACCCGAGGAGGCTACCGAGGGGGTGGCCCGTGAGGATCTCTTGTTCTGCAGATTTGGTACACAGACTTCAATGTTTGAAACTCCCATTACAGCAGTGTTATTTATGGTAGTGAGAAACTGGGATCAATCTAAATATCCAGCAGTAGGGGAATGGCAAATGAGCAGTGGTGTGTTCATGCAGTGGGATTCCATACACAAATAAATAAAACTGCAGCTAAATATTAAATTGGGAGGAATCTCTCAAACAGAATGGTGAGTGGGAAAAGCAGATGCAGGATGATACTAACGCAAAATATGCAGCTTTAGAAATAGGCAGTTCCTCGAGATGTTTCATATAGTTATGATCTAGCAATTCCATTCTCAGTACAAACCCAAGAGGACAGAAAACATTTGTTTATACAAGTATATATATAAATATCCATAATTTCATTTTCATAATAGCCAAAAAGAAGGAGCATCCTAAGTGTCCATCAACAGATGGATGGATAAACAAATGTGATAACATTCATAAAACGGAACACGTGTGGCCATAACAGGAATGAAGTACTGACACATGGTACAGCAACAACATGGATAAACTGTGAAAGCACCATGCTAAATGGAAGAAATCAGACACACAAAAACATGTATTATATGATTCTGTTTCTAAGAAGTGTCCAGAATAGGCCAATCTGTAGAGATATAAATAAGATCGGTGGTTGTTCAGGGCTGGGAGAGGAGAGAGTGACTGATTAAAGGGTACAGGGTTTCCTTCGGAGGTGAGGAAAATGTTCTGGAACCGGATAGTGGATGATGTTGTGAATGTACTAAATGACACTGAATCTTATACTCTAAACTGGCTAAATTTTTATTACATGTGTTTTATTACCATAATAAAAAATCATACAAAACAACATGTTTATGTATAGTGTGTATAAAAACTTGCACAGAATAGTATAGATCAAAATCATGACAGTGATTATCTTGGGGAGGAGAGAGGGGAATAGAAGTATTGAAGGAGTTTTAATTGTATATGGGTAACATTGTTTTAAAATGACCAAAGTGTATATGTTAGAAAAAAATATCAACATTTATTAAATCTGAGTGTGTGAATATTTATTGTATGACCCTCTGCATTTTTCTGTGTGTTTGAAATGTAATTAAAATAAAAGAAAGCCCAGCAGCTTTGAAAACTGATTCTGGGCAGAAAAATGTCAGTGTATCATCTATCCCATTGCACTCTGGGAGCAGGTGACTTAGAGAACAGGGAACATTAGATTTCATTGTATTTTTGCTTGGCTGCATCCTATTATTTTAGATTCTATTGAAATTAATGATGCAGGGACCTTATTTTTTTCCACCCAGACCTGGAACTTTGACTCTGATCAATGAATTCCATCTTCCAGAAGCACAGTGATGGGCTGGGGGTTTTACCTCAAATAATTGCTTTTTTCCCTTTTGTTTGGCAGAAGACAGAATTTTCCTTTCAGGTTGAAACTATTCACAGATAAGACAGTAAACTTGTTTTCTCAGTTTGTGAGTTTTTAAATGAGTTATTCCATCATCATTATAAGCAATTCTTCAATCTACAGAACCTCTCAGAGATGATGAAGTGGGAGAGAGAAGCAGCTTGGGTGCTAATTTTAGATGTTACTGATTATGTCTCGGGGCAAACAAATTCAGAGAGCTTCTCTGGGGATGAGGCAGGAGATGGTTGGGGGCTGTTTTGCCTCAAAATATTTAATATCTCTCTGGGTCCTCTTCTTTTTCTCTGTAACATGAAGTGATTGTCCTTGTCATTTCAGGAGCACCTATGCCATAAGGTTAACAATAATATAAATAACATTCAGCTAAAATCATGTATCCAACAACAAGCACCATGCCACTGGGGCTGCCATTGTTCAAGCCTTGCGTGGAGGTCCCTTCATGGTCATTTGTCCAACAAACTCATTTTGCAGATGAGGACACTGAAGCCCAGTTTGGCCACAAGCCTTGCCCAAAACCCCAAAGTCTGTATTTCTGTTTGAAGGCCGAATTTCTACATGGCCTTCTCACAAATCTATTTTACTTGCCAGTCTTGACTTCAGATGTCTATTGTATACTTCTAAAAAACAAGCTTTTCCTTCCAAGGACAGATTGACCAATAAAAAAGAGTTTTCTTAAGGACAATTGTGCTGTCAACTCCCCCTGCCCCCCGCCCTCATGTTGGAGTCAGAAAACCTGGTTTAAATCTCTGCTTTGCCTGAGAATCTGTGATTTTGGGCCAGTTGGTTTCCTCCTACCCTACAAATTGGGCCAAGGGTCCCCAAATCCAAGGATTGCTGCAACACAGCAGATGCTCCCTTTGTCTGAGAAACTTGAAATTAAAGAAAGAGTTCCAGTTGGTAGGGATTGGGTATAAGCATGACCTCAGATGGCAACATAGACTCTGTCTTCACCCACTGATACATTAGCAATGAAAGCTGGCTTCTCTGGGGCTCTTACAATGTGCTGTACATTGTGCTTGTCAGTTTGTGGGTTTTCTTCTTTGATTCTCATACTGATGGGAAAATAAAGCACAGGTAGGCTAAGCAACTTGCTAAAGGTCACACTGCCCTTGAGGAGGAGTCAGAATTCGCAATCAGGCCTGCGGGCTCCAGTGTTTCTGCATGTAACCACAGAGCTGCCATTCCTCTCTGCTTGCCTTTGCAGATCAGTTAGATGTCTTCAGCAGGCAAACCCCAGAACCTTCTTGTCTCAATTATAAGACTGGAATATCTTCACGGGTTATGAAGAAACAATGGGGAAAGATGCAACAGTAGTACCTAGATGATGTTAGCCAAGCCCCAAAGTTTTCTTCCTTGATGGGGACAATATTGCTGTTTAATTTCTGGCTGTTAGCAGGATGATTTTAACAAAAGAGTATGTGCCAGCACCATCCAGTTTTTTAAAAAAATTAATTATTTTTAATTTATTTTATTGGGGTGACATTGGATATTAAAATTATATAATTTTCAGGTATACAATTCTGTATTACATCATTTGTATATTACATTGTATCTTCATTATCCCAAATCAAATCTATACTTTTTAAAAAGATTTTATTATTTTTAGAGGAGAAGGGAAGGAGAAACAGAAAAACATCGATGTGTTGTTGCCTCTCATGCACCCACTATTGGGAACTGGCCTGCACCCAGGCATGTGCCCTAGACTGGGAATTGAACCAGTGACCCTTTGGTTCATAGGTGGGCGCTTAATCCACTGAGCCACACCAGCCAGAACTCATTCATTTACTTCTGTAAAGACAGATAATATAAACCAATGGAATTGACTGATCTTTGAGGTATAAAAACATAATGGGGAAATGATAATTTTTTCAACAAACAGTTTTGAGAAAACTGGATATTTTTCTGCAAAAGGATAAAATTGGACCCATATTTTACCCATGCACAAAAATCAACTCTAAATCAATTAAAGACTTAACTGTAAGACTGGAACTGTAAAACTCCTAAAAGAAAACATAGTGGAAGATTTTCTTGACTTTGGTTTTGGATTTCTTGGATATGACATTAAAAGCACAGGCAACAAAAGCAAAAATAGACAAGCAGGACTACATGAAACTAAAAAGCTGCACAGTAAAGGAAACAACAGATTGATAAAGCAACCTATAGAAGGAAGAAAATATTTGCAAACTTTGTATCTGGTAAGGGATTAGTAATAGAATGTATAAAGAACTCATACAACTCAACAGCAAAAAACAAAGGACTTGAATAGACATTTTCCAAAGAAGACATACAAATAACCAAAGTGGATATGAAATGGTGCTCAATATCACTAACCATCAGGGAACTGCGAGTCAACCATAAGGAGATATCACCTCACCCCTCTTAGAACGGCTGTTACCCAAAAGGAAAAAATAGGTGTTGGCAAGGATGTGGAAAAGCGGAACCCCTGTACACTGCTGGTGGGAATGTTAAATGTTATAGCTGGTATGGAAAAGATTACAGAAGTTCTTCAAAAGTTTAAACTAGAACTGTAGTATATATCCTTCAATCTCACTTCTGATATATATATATATATATATATATCCAAAGTAATTGAAATCAGGATTTGAAAGAGCTACATGCACTTCTGTGTTCATTGCCATATTATTCACAATAGCCCAGTTAAGGGGAACAATCTAAATGTCCATCAACAGATGAATGGATAAAGAAAATGTGGTATGCATGTACAGTGGAATATTACTCAGACTTAAAAAAGTAGGAAATCCTGCTCTATGTGATGACATGGATGGAGGGCATTATGCTAATTGAAATAAGCTAGTCACAGAAGGAAAAATGCTGCATGATTCTATTTATATGGAGTATCTAAAATAGTCAAACTCATTGCAAGAGATTAGAGTGGTGGTTTCTAGAGGCTGTGGTAAGGATTAATTGGGGAGGTGTTTTTCAACAGGTACACGATTTTAATTTTGCAAGGTGAATGAGTTCTAGAATCTGCTGTACAACATTGTGCCTGTATAACTATACTGTATTGTACACTTAAATTTTTATTAAGAGGGTAGATCTCAAGTTAGGTGTTCTTACCAAAATAATAGAAATAAAAGAGCTTGTGGAATTTCACTTTCTTAAGATAAAGAGAGACTGAAGAGGGAGATGGACCATATATGTTGAAAGGATGTTTTGAAAAAGTGACCCAGGATGAATGCTCTTGCCTTCCAAATTCCAGGTCAGAGCAACTTTCTCTGTGTCACCTACTTCCACCTGCTCTGTCTGCACCAGAAAAAGTATCAGATTGGTGATTTGTCCTCCAGGACTTCTGATGTTGCCCCCTATGAACAGAATTCCCTGGGGGTGCCACTGAACCACTGAGAACAGATTTGGGCTCTGGTCAGAACATTTTTTGGTATCCTCAGCAAGGTCCTCATTAATAACCTTTGCACAGGGTTTGCAATGCATGTTGCATATTCATGACCTGGCCCCCTTCTCTCTGCTGAATAGGATCCTGGTACTCTGTCCTTGTTTTCCCACCTTAGGTGGGCCCTGGGTCAGGAGGACAGTAAAGAAGGAAGAATTTTTGATGGCCCTACTGTCTCTTGCCCACCTTCTTGGGCAAGAGAGGGTGGGTTAGTCTTTGTTGTAGTCTTGCCCATAAAAGTCTTGGTTGTAGTCTTGTTGATAGTTCAGGTCCTCGTCCCTTATCTGCAGCTCTGAAATCTATGATGCTCTGTAAGCCAGAAGTTCCTCAGCTGGGAAAGTTCTGTTTCCTAATGTTACCCGAACTGATATGAGGGTTTTTATAAGCTTTCTTTATTCCAGTTAGGATAACTATACATCTGTTTTGTAGCAGATATTAGTATGTTTGAGTAGGGATGCTGCCATGGACTCTGCTGGGAATGATACACAATGAAATAGAATCAAGCTATAGCTTTTCTAATATTGGAAATATTTTGACTTGCAAAATGTATCAGCCCTGAGGGTTTTGGATAAGGGAGTGTGCACCTGTATAATATACCACATGTTATGTTTGGCTGTTTGCTAGTTGCCGTGTATTTATGATGTTTTTAACTCTACAGTATCAGACAGTGTCACTCAAAACCAAACCCCTCCTCCCTTCAGGATTATTTCTTCAGGAACACACCCCAGAGTGGAATTATTTTATCAGGAGACAGAAGACGTTTTATAGCTCTTTGGTGCCAGGTACCTGGTGCCAGGTTGGGTTCCCTAAAGTGTTAGGTTTGTGACTTTTACCCATACATGGTCACCCTCTTCACACTCTGGGGTGGGGTCGGGGGACTTGCATGAAGATCCTATCTTACTCAGATGAGGCTGTGAGGATGAGCAAGCAGAAGGACTTATACAAATAACCAGTTACCTTGGCCTCTTGGATTTCCTGGGAGCAATATGGCCTCCTCAGTTCTGTTGGTGGGGTGAGGTCTAAGCTATTGGATGGCTTTCTAGGGGGCAGAAGGTAAGAGTGTAGGGGTGGAGGTCTCTACTGCTCTTAGTACTTCAGGCATGGCAGAGGCCTTTGACAGTGTGGTTCTCAGAAGGAGAGGGAGAAATAGTCATCCATACATCCATCCAGTTATCCATTCATACATCATCCATCCTTCATGGGATACTTGTTGAGGATCTAGCCCTTGTCTAGGAACTGGGAATAAGGCAGTGAGCCAGACAGACAAAGTTCTTGTTCTCATAGAGCTCACAGTATAGTGAGGGTGGGGAGTGGGAAATAGGCAATAAATAACTCAGTAAACAAGATGATGTCAGATAGGGTGAAGTATCATAATAAACAACAACAACAACAACTAGGCAACAGGATTGGCAGAGGCTACTAGTTTGGATAGAGCGGTCAAGGAAGATGATGTTTAATTTGAGGCCTGGGCAAAGAGGAAGCCATCGTGCAAAGTTCAACTGCAGGAATAAAGGCCCTGAGATGGTAAGAGCTGGTGTTTTGCAGGAAGACGTGGGGCCTGCTAGTTATTCTCAAAAAACAAAGCAGAGCAAATGTGTGGAGCTAACTCTATGAGGATGTCAAAAAAGCATATGAGTGAAGAAAGGAAAGGAATAAATAGATAAACTTGCCAAGAGGATTCTCACATTTCTCTAGGACACTGGACCAAATGCTGTTCCTCCCTGGTGCACAGGCCTCCTCTGTGCAGGGTGGGTGAGTTGCCTGGATGGTCTCTAAAAGGTTCTGTCCTGACGCTCTCATTTTTTCCAGCCTGTCGACACTCTCTTTGATGTGTGTCTCACCTGTGCTCATGCTTGGCCTAATCCTGAAGTTGTCTGAAGTGGTAGCCACTAGCCACAGGTGACAATTAAGGTTAATATTGATTAAAATGCATTAAAACAAAAAATTCAGTTTCTCAGTTATGCTAGCCACATTGCAAGTGCTGAATAGCTGCAACAGCTGCCCTTCTGGAGAGTGCAGATAGAGCATATTTCCATTACTAGGCAAAGCTCTCTTGGACAGCACTGTCCGTATTTCATTGATCTTCAGAAAACCCACGGTGACTCTTATGGTTTGAACTGTGCCCTCCCTGACTCATATGTCAAAGTCTCACCTCTCCCTACCTCAGAATGTGATTGTACATGGAGACAGCGTTTTTAAAGGGGTGATTAAGGTTAAATGAGGTCATTGAAGCAGGACCTATTCCAGTATGACTGGTTTCCTTTTAAGAAAAGGAGATTAGGACACAGACACACGGAGGGAAACCATATGAGGATACATGGTAAGGTCACCTGGTGGAGATGGCCACCTGTAAGCCAAGAGGCCTTCAGAAGAAACAACTCTGCCAACATCTTGAATTTGGACTATTAGTCTCCAGAATTGTGAGAAAATAAATTTCTGTTTTTTAAGCCACCCTGTCTGTGGTATTTTTGTTTGTTTGTTTTTGATGGCAGCCCAAGCAAACTCAGTGATTTTGTTTCATCTGCTTATAACACAGAAGAGTACATTGAACTATTTGGGACTTCAATTCTGGGTAGTTTTGGCGTGTGGAAATTAATTAGTCATGGCATGGATTTTAACTCAAGCCTTCCGAGTACTGATACCTCCTGCCTGATGTGCAGTGTCATTACCATGTCCACCCTCTGTCACTTGACCTTTAAGGCACAGATGCAGAGTTGTTTGTGGATTGCCCTCTTCCTGGATTAAGTTCGTAGCTTTAATCTTAGGTTTTTAGTACACATATTTTTACAGTGGTAGCTGGGTTGTACATTCTACTCACAGAGTATACAGAAGAAAAAAATCTCTAGGATATTAACAGAGCAGGATCAGGAGCAAGGAAATCAGATTCTCATCCAACATTGAATAGCAATGGATTTTCAAAGTGTTGTTATATAATATTATAGGTAATGCTATCTATATGGGCATGTGTATCTGTAAGTACAGCTCGAGGTACAATAACGTTAGTAAGAATCGTATTCAAATAGGTGAGCCTACCACCCAGCAGGGAAGTTAACCAGTGCTGTTGAATTGACTCATGCACTGCTCTCTGATCCTGTCCCTCTGTCTCTCCCAGCAGCTGCCACTACTCTGAAATTAAAAAAAGTAATTTGTTTTTTGAAAATATTGCTTCACTACTTTTCTATGTACCCCTAAGCTTGATCTAATTTTGGGTTGCTTGTCTTTGAATTTTATAAAAGTGGTATCACACTTACATGTAGTGTTCCATGAGTTGGTTCTTTTCAATGTTATGCTTTTAGCATTCATCCATGTCATTTATAGCTATAATTTCATTTTTCTGCTATATAGTATTCCATTGTATAAATTCTCCATAATTTGTTTATTTTCTGTTGGCAGACCCTTGAATTCTTTACTGTTTTATTTTATGTTACAAACAATAGTTTTTGAACATTCATGTATAAGTCTCCTATTGCATTTTATAAGAGTTTCTCTTGAGTATGTTATGTACCAGTGAAGCTTTTATACTTAAAAAATTAAAGAATTTGTATAAATGTAAAATATACTTAAAATAACTCTACTCTATTTGATTAAAATTAAACAAGTGTTTTTTTTCTGTTCAAAACAATCTAGAAATCTTAATTGCACCCCCAGGCTTAGAGCACCTGAGAAGGCTGTTATTTTATTACCCCAAATATATCAGACTATAAGACGCACTTTCCCCCCAAATTTGGGAGGAAAAGGGGGTGCGTCTTATAGTCAGAATGTAGTTTTACGTTTACATTGGTGAAATATTATTTTATTTATGTCATTAAATATTTTACCACATTTTTTGCTTCAAAATTTTTTTCCTCTAAAACCTAGGTGCATCTTATGGTCTGAAAAATATGGTATATTATTGGCATTTCCTATAAGGATCTTATTTCTTAACACAACTAAACATAGTTCAGAATGTAACTCAGTAGCTTAGATCATTGAAGTATCTATAAAAATTCTGGAGATGCTCTAATCTTCCTTTTATTTTTGTCTAAGTTCTGGTTTCCTGACTGGATAATAAGTAACATGAATATATATAATGTATAATGAAGATACATGTTCTCTGTTTATGGGGAAGGAAACTGAGACTCAGCAAAACTAAGCAATTTGCCCCAAATCACACAACTGGGAATCTGTCCAAAGCCCATGCACATCTCATTAAATGATGCTGAAGGTCACAGTCATTTGTTCCTCCCTCCCCTGATGTCCACTGTTACCTTTTGCTCCTGAGCTTGGTATAGAAGGAAAGTAAGTCTCTGCTTTGGCAGATTATTGTCCACTAATTACTACTGTTTCTTGAATGCTGATTGTAAGCCTGCCTGACTCTGCTAGATACTCCTAGACGGGTCTGAATAAGTTCTTACAACAACAGTACAATGCTGATATTTTTCACATTTGCCAAGATGGGGAGAATGAGTCCCAGAGTGAATAAAGATCCATGGTCAAACAGGTAGCAGATATGGCAGAGTTGGGTCTCAAATTCAGGTCTTCTTCCAAGGCCTTTATTCTTTTAAAAAATATCCTGCTGTCTTCAGAAGGAGGAAATACCAAATCTGCTCCCAACTTGGTGTCACTTTCTATCTGACTGATGTCGCATATACACACCTATGTTGCTAGAAGGAAGCAAAGTGACTACAAAAATGCTTAAAATGAGCATGGAAATTCAATTTAGAGGGGCCTTTGGGAAGACACAGGTTTCAAATCAAAACAGACCCTTTTGTGATTTTGACCTTCAATCCCTGATTGATACCCCCTCCCCCGCTTACTGGGATTTAGTTAAGGGATGCTAAAGAAGTTGGTCTGCATCCACACAGATCATCTTCAGAGTGGAGCACATTGGACTCTGAAATTGGATGGACTTGCCTTCACATGTGATTTTTTTCTATTTACAAGCTGTTTGATCTTGGGTGGATTACTTAACTTCTCTGATCTGGCGTTTTCCTCTGTAAAATGATAATTGTACTTTCTTCATAGAATTCTGGTCAGGATTGAGTTAACTCATGCAAACCTCTTAGAATATTGCTACTGCAGATACTCAATCTCAAATATTATTATTGTAGAGTAATCATCATAAAAAATAGAGAACATATTCAGGGTAAGCTTTAAGGTTTTGTCAGAAAATGAGAGGAAAACAGGTTATTTCATGATGGGTGATTAAAATTCTGCACATTTGCAATGTTTGTGATCCTGAGATGAGATCCCCTGGATCGTCTCAGGAGCACTGCAAGGCCAGCAGGACCTGCTAGATGGCCCCCTGCTACCTATGAGCTGGGGTGGGGGGATGAAAGTGACTCCCTTAGGGTCCCACCTGCTCTGAGGACAGAACGTAGTAAAGTCCTCCCTGTGCCCTTTCAGGTTTCAAAGGAATTTAAAGTCTAAAAGATTCTAAGAATTTCCTTGAACAGGACATTTCCTCTCCATGGCAAAGATACAACACGACCCACTTCTTATGGCTTTTATTAAGATGGCTGATTGGGCACCATTAGCATATGGGGTTTTATGCAAGTCATGCTAGGTTGGCAGCTGTGTTGGTGTGAAGGTGATTTGCTTTTAATCCTCTGGACTGTCCCATCTTTATAGACAACCACCTGTGGGAGAGATTGGTGCCTGAAATAAAGGGCTTCTCTAGTTGGTGGAGAAATCAGGCATTCCATTGTTGCTTTAGAATTACCCAGCTGTGACTGAGAGTGTTTTCTTTCTAAGCTTCCAAGAAGTTGCCATAGTTATAGCTGTTGGTTTCTATTAGAATCAGCATATTAACGTGGTAGATTTTAAAAGAGAAGTAATGTAACTTTTCAACACTATAGCTGGGTGGGGAAATTACCTAGTCTTGAGCAGAGTTAGCTGAAGTGCTCCTTGCTCAGCCATGCCAAGTGCTTAGGGACATGTGGACACTGACCACAAACAATGGAGGCTTCTGTGTTTCATGTCAGAGAGAATGACCTGGGATGTCGATGGGCATTAGGGACTGGGGTTTGGCCCAGGATCTGAGATTTGTTCTTGGTATGACCTCAGGCAAGTCACTCTCCCTCTTGGCCTTTGTCATTGTCCCATCTATAAATGAGGATGTCAGAGTACATGGTCTCAAAATCCTTTTCACTTCTGGAATTCCTGGATTCTGTGAGTAGCTTTGTAGTCCCTTTGGAAACCACACCCTTTCCATTTAAATCCACCAGAGGGCGATATGACCCATGATTTGGTTCTGCCCCTGGCAGGAGAGACCTCATCATTTTGGTAGCTGCCCTGAAAGAGGAAAGGGGAAAGACATGACCCAGTCCCTGCCTTCCACTGGAGGTACATGAGAAAAGACACTTTTTAAGTTGTCCCTTAGGTCTAGAATAGACAAGGGGTCTTCAGGTCTATTGTTTTTGATCTCGCATCAGAGCCCTGGGCCAGATCCTATCTTCCCATTTCACAGGCCAGGGAACTGAGGCCCAGGGTACTGAAAGGACTCATGTGGGGCTGTGTGGATTTCCAGTGGGGGCCTCAGGACCTTATCTCCTCATCCCCTCATTCCTCTGGCCATTTCCCACTGGACTTCAACAAGCTGCCTCTGTTTCTAAGGGGCTTCTGTTGAGCTGAAAAGACAATTTACACATCAGTTGGTTAGGGCAAAGTTTGAATCCATATTAGATAGAGTCAAGGGTAGGAACTGAGCTGCCTGAGCTTACTAGATCTTCTTTCCAGTGAAACTCTTCCTTGGGGGTTTTGACTAAATGATGAAAAAAATGTGGTAGCTGACAGGAGATGTCATGGTTCGGATTCTAAGTTGCAGAACACTGAACCCACTCTGTTTTATTTAAGGACAAAGGAATTTTTGAAAGTGTGTTAGGAAACTCTCAGAATCTCTGGGAGGGTCAGAGAATGAGACTCTAAAAATGTGTCCAGAAACTATGACCAATCCCACTGCAGGGGCTTTTCTAGGAAAAAACCCACTTTCACAGCTGCTCAAGGTGTTTGGGACTGGGTACCACCATTGAATTGCTATTGGTTGAGCCTCTTTTTTGTGCTGGGCATATATCTTATCTCAGTCGATCCTGCGGGACAGGTATCATTGTCCTTCATTTACTGATCCTTGCTCAGTTAAGCTGAGGCCTGTCTGACTTCAAAGTCTGGACTCCAGTGGAACACAATGACATGTTTGTTGGGCTGGAGGTGAGGGGAAGTTTCAGGAGATGAAGGGCTTTTCCTTTTGTTTTTTTCCTGCTGTTACAACCCTTTCGATTTTCAGTAACGAGGGAAGGGAAGAACAAAAAGGATTAGACTTAGCTGTGTATAACAGAAAACACAACGTAACAGTGATTTAAACATATAAGTTCATTTTTCTTGATCTAAAGAAAACTGGGAGGTAGGCAGCTTGGGAATGGCACAGAGGAAGACAAAGTGATTGGAAACCCAGATTTTTTCCTGCTTTTTATCATAGCCATTCTTAGTGCATGGTCAAAGGTGGCTGTTGGAGCTCCAGCCATTATGTTCACATCCCATGTGTAAGAGAGGAATGGCAAAAGTGAGCCAGAACTGAGGTATATGTTGCTGCAAAGGGGTTTGGAAGAGTAGATGTGCTGCTGGGCACATTGCTTACAGGCCTGGTATAAAGAATAAAAGGGCCCTGGCTGGCATAACTCAGTGGATTGAGCACGGGCTGTGAACCAAAGTGTCACAGGTTCAATTCCCAGTCAGGGCACATGTCTGGGTTGCAGGCCACAACCCCCAGCAACCACACATTGATGTTTCTCTCCACCCCCCCTCCCTCTCTCCCCCCCTTCCCTCTCTAGAAATAAATAAATAAAATCTTTAAAAAAAAGAATAAAAGGGTGTGGGTTAGGCCTGTCATCTTCAAACATTTCTGCTCAGATATCCTTAAAAGAATTTTGAAAAATTAGCAACCCCCTTGTACATTTTTATAGTATCCTTGAAAAAACATATATTTTAATATAGATGTATATGGATGTGAAGTACACAGTTTCTGGCCCATTATAAACATTGATACAAAAGATGTAAAACTATTATATCTTTTAAAATATATCCCATGATATGTAAATGCTGTTGTGATATAACAGCACCATCCTCTGTCTAAAAAATAAACAAATGAGCTCTTAAACAGTTGGGAATTTTTTTGTCATTCCTTTTATTCTTATTCTACTTCCTCTACAGACTTTTTCTAATACATATTTTTCTGTTTTTTAATTTATTATGTTATTATTTTCATCATATGAACAGGTTTAATGTAGCATGAATGCAAAAGATTAGAGCCATTAATAACATATTTAATATGTGCTCAACTTAAAAAAATAAATAAAAAGATAGTGACCAGAATAATTGTACCATTATATAATCACATTAAATAGAAAAGCTTCCATCAACATTTTAAAAATGTAACAAATACATTTGTTACATTTAAAAAATATTCCTCTCAATTTTATAATCTATTTTTTCTTAAAAATGTTTCTTAGAAGAGAGGCTTCAGACACCCATGAAAAGATGAGAATGTAGGTTAGAAATATATAGTATAGGTGGGGCAAAAGTAGGTTTATAGTTGTGAGTATGCAAAATACAGTTTATTTTTGTATTGCTATTTATTAATTACTGTATTATTTTCCATATTAATAAGTGTAAACCTACTCTTGCCCCCTCCTGTTTGCCAGGTTTTGCTAATTCACTATTAAAAAGTACCTTTTATTTGCTCTTAGATTTTTTAAACAAATGAGTACCAGTAATTATTATATTTCACATATAAGAAAGGTGGTACTTTTCCTACATTAGAATTATATAAACGTTTAGATGTACAGTACTTTTAAATTGTCTTACTTTGAGCCTTGTCATATTTTACAGGTTAATTTTCATTTCTACTTTAAAAGAGTGACCAAGTTATTTGCAAATACACTATTAGGGTAAACAGATGGTACTACATTGAATTATAATATATCTAACTTATCCAATTTCAAGTAACGTATAGGAAATGATACACCCTTAATTTGTATTTATATATGTTTCTTTGAAACAATATTAATTTTATGAGTGTGATAAGAAACTGCCTTCTTCGTATGCTTTTTAGAAAATGAGCAGTACAGAGAGCAAAACACGTAAGTCCTATGCTCTGCCTACAAGGAAATGGAGCCAAACTTTTGAAAAATAGAATGCAAAAAAGATTCTAGTTAAACATAAATTGCTTTGGCTAAAAATCATGCTCTTTATAATATTCATTTGTAATCTAAACTCACAGCACGTCCCACCAGCCCAAAGTAATCTTCTACATGTTATTGTATCTGTTGTATCACAGTGCTTTCTAATCCAGTGTTTGCGGAGGCCACTGGGTTGCAGCAAACTATTCCAACTCCAGGAAGGGTACATAGCCTCGTTGCATTAGCTCCTTTAACAAATGTCTTTCTTAAAAGATTTTTACTTTAGAAACCTCTGACGCGTAGTTTCTTCAGATACTACACATCCAAACTTTTTATAGAAACCAACCGTTTGTGATAGATATTTAAGGGTAATCTTACAACAATTCAGTTTCTTGTTTAGCAAAGTAAGGGTTAATAATAACCTTAGCACAGGAATGGATGAAATTATGTTCTATTATCAGAGTTGCCGTAGCAACAATCTGTCCTAAAGTCACATCTTTCACAACGGTAACATAATAATCCCCAGATTTCTTCATGTGCTCACAAGGTTTCATAAACGGTTCTGATTGACAATGCCAGTCTCTGTCAGTTGACCTAGTACCTTTAAAAGGCCTCTATTTAAATCAGCAGTACAAAGAGGCCTCGAAACCAAACCTTTTCCAAGTTGTGTTGGGGAAATGGCTGGAGAAAATGTAGCTGTATTTTGGCTCCAGTGTCCTTTCTGGAGTGGACTTGGGTCAAACGTAGGCGCTTAATCAGGTTTCATCTTTGCTGTAAGGTCTATAGAGGCTCTGCGGTGGGCATTCCTCTCCGGACTGCGGACTCCTCACTTACCAAGTATACAGTGCCGGGTCTTGACCTTTTTAAATCCGGCACTTTATTTATCATGCCTCTCAGCCACAACAATATGTATAGAAATGGAAATTGTAACTTCATGTGGCTATAAACCCAGGAAATTTTTGGATTATCATTACAATTATTGCTACTGTATAATTGATAAAAATAATCTATGAAACATAAAATGGATCTCTTAATGAGAGGAATGAAGCTTTAAAAAAACCAATTTACATGCCAGTGGATTAGTTATTAGTGCTGGGAAGCATAGGCATAACCACCAATTACATTTCTAACTATACTTTTATAGATTCAAGTGTTGATAAACCTTGTTCCATAAATAAAAACGTGGAAATGGAAAGAATTATTTTAGAGCAGTGTCACTCAATTCCCTGAACTCTTTTGAGGTGCAATGTGAAAATCACACTGTGGGCTACATCAAATACTATTTTTAATCAGTTGTCAGTTGACAACTTCCTTAGTTTTGTTGAAAACAAGGATCGGAAACCACCTGACTTGTAAAGGAATTTGTTCACTTTTCCTTAACTTCACTGATTATCTCAACATCAATACCAACGTTTGAATCATCCCTTTTGACAAGCTGCATAATAATAACAACAATATTCAGGCTGGATGAAAAATCTGTCTTTTCTTATTAGAGTGGGAAAAAAGCGACTTTGAAAGGGAAAGCGGGAATCCAGGAGGTGAGCCCAAAGCTTGGTCTTGACCGAAGGTGAATTCTCAGGCAGGCAGGTCAGCTTACAAAAAGTATCAAAATGGATGTAGATGATCTAGTCATTGATTTTCTTAAGACTCTCTGCCCAAGCACTCCCTGGGATAACCCTTAGTGAGGTAACTAGCAGTTTCTGCCATGTCTGTACGAGGTTATAAAATACCATTGTAATGCGCACGGCCTTGGTGTCCTACAGGTATGGCGTTGTTGAAGGACATACTGTTAATTCAGAAAATGACTACAATATGAGTGGTATTATCCTGTTTCTGTTAGGTATGTATCTGGAAAGTTAAAACAAGTGATTTCTTTAAAGTGAAGGAATTAGACACAATTTTAATCTTTCTTGTAATCCAAATCTCCTAGGCTTCAAAAACGTCTCTTCTTTCTCCCGCCTCCCTTGGACCCCCTCCCTTGACTCCTTCTTTCCACAATTTAATATATGTTTTCAATAGATTTGCATATTTTAATAATTATTTATTTATATTTTAAATTTATTTATAACAGATCTTTGATTTATATATTTAATTCAGATCTTAAGTGTACCATTCAATCAATTTTAATGAGTGTACCTCCAGACAGCAGACATTCGTTCCCCTCAGCCCAGAAAAGTCCCTCATGCCCCTTTGTAGTCCATTCTCCCCTCATTGGCGTTCCCCCAATAACCACTGATTTGACATTTATTGCCATAGGTTATTTTTGTCTGTTCTAGAATGGAATCATGCAGCCTATCCTTTTTTTGTCTTCAGCTTCCTTCACTCAGCACAGGATCCTTAAGATACATCCATTTGTGGCATCTATTAGTAATTGGGTTCCTTTTTGTTATTGAATAGTATTCCGTCACAGGACAGCTTGTTCCTTCTCCTGTTCATGGACTTAAACTCAGTTTAAAAAAAGGTAAGCTATTTGTTTCCAAATAGTTTAAGATTTACAGAAAAGTTGTAAAGATAGTACAGTTTTCCCTGTTGTTAATGTTTTACATTGCTATGGGACATTTGTCACAACTAATGAAGCAATATTGATATACTATTAAGTGAAGTCCATAATTTCTTAGCTTTTCCGTAATTTTTAATTTTTTTGTTGTTGTGCCAGGATCCCACATTACATATAATGTTGTTTCTTTGTTCTTTTTGTTTTGATTTTAGGCTGCTTTGGGCGGTGACAATTTTTAGACCTTCCTTGTTTTTAATGACCAGATAGTTTTGAGTTCAAGTATTTTGTAGAATGTCTTTCAGTCAGGGTTGGTCTGATGCTTTTCTCATGATTAGGCTGGGGTTATGGTTTTGGGGAGGAAGACGGTATTTTCATCACTTCCTATTAAGGGCACATGCTGTGAACATGACTTATCACTGGTGATGTTAAGCTTGCTCACTGGGCTGAGATGCTGCTGGTCAGATTTCTCTCCTCTAAAACTCTCCACCCCCTGTTCTGTGATTTGCTCTTTGGAAGGAAGTCACTGTGCAGCCCACACTCAGAGGGTGATGAAGTCATGCTTCACTTCCTTGAGGGCAGAATATCTACATACGTTATTCAGACTTCTTTCTCATGGGAAATTTATTTGTCTGTTTCCCACATTTGCTTATTTGTACTCATTCATTGATACCATGTGGACCCATAACTATTTTATACTTTTCAGGTAAAATCTGATATTTATTTTGGTGCTCAAATTGTTCCAACTTTAGACATTGGGAGCTCTTTCAGTTGGCACCTTTCCCTGTTGTTAATGTTTTCCATCCTTTTGTTTTTTGAGCATTTTCTCACTTTTGAGCACTGTAAGATGCTCCAGGCTCATCTTCTATCTTTCCTGTCCCAGCCCTAGAATCAGCCATTTCCCCAAGGAGTCCTAGTTCTCTTTCATGGACAATAGTGTTGTAAACCAATATCTGGGTGCGAGGTCATGCATTTCATTTTTTTAAATTTTATTTTAATAATTGTTCAAGTACATTTTTCTGTCCTTTACTCCCATTCCAGCCCACCCACCCATCCCTTCCCACCTCCCTCCCATTTCCACCCCCCCCCCCCTAGTTTTTGTCCATGTGTCCTTTATATTTGTTCCTGTAAACCCTTCCCATTCTCCCCTGAAATTCCTTCCCCTCTCCCCTCTGGTCACTGTCAGCCTGTCCTCTATTTCAGTGTCTTCGACCATATTTTGCTTGTTTCTTTGTTTTGTTGTTTAGGTTCCTGTTAAAGGTGAGATCATATGGTATTTGTCTTTCACTGCCTGGCATGTTTCGCTTAGCATAATGTTTTCCAGCTCCATCCACGCTGTTGCAAAGGGTAGGAGCTCCTTCTTTCTTTCTGCTGCATAGAATTCCATTGTGTAAATGTACCATAGTTTTTTGATCCATTCATTTACTGATGGGCACCTACATTGCTTCCAACACTTGGCTATTGTAAATTGTGCTGCTGTGAACATTGGGGTGCAAAGGTTCTTTTGGATTGGTGTTTCAGGGTTCTTAGGATATAGTCCCAGCAGTGGAATTGCTGGGTCAAAAGACAGATCTATATTTAGTTTTCTGAGGAAGTTCCATACTGCTTTCCACAGTGGTTGTACCAGTCTGCAGTCCCACCAACAGTGCACTAGGGACCCCTTTTCTCCACAACCTCTCCAACACTTGTTTTTTGCTTTGTTTATGATGGCCGTTCTGACCGGTGTGAAGTGGTATTTCATTGTGGTTTTAATTTGCATCTCTCTGATACCTAGTGATATTGAACATCTTTTCATGTGCCTCTGGATCCTCTGTATGTCCTCCTTGGAGAATTGTCTGTTCCAGTCCCTTGCCCATTTTTTAATTGGGTTGCTTGTCTTCTTAGAGTGGAGTCATGTAAGTTCCTTACATATTTTGGAGATTAAACTTTTGTCTGAAGTATTATTGGCAAATATGTTTTCCCATACAGTTGATTCTCTTTGTATTTTAATACTGTTTTCTTTAGCCGTGTAGAAGCTTTTTATTTTGATGAGATCCCCTTTGTTTATTCTTCCCTTTATGTCCCTTATTCTAGGGGACATGTCAGTAAAAATGTTTCTGTGTGAAATATCTGAGATTTTCTTGCCTATGTTCTCCTCTAGGACTTTAATGGTGTCACAGTTTATATTTAAGTCTCTTATCCACCTTGAATTTATTTTTGTGTAAGGTGTAAGTTGGTGCTCGAGTTTCATTTTTTTGCTTGTAGCTGTCGAGTTCTCCCACCACCATTTGTTGAAGAGGCTATTCTTACTCCTTTTTATGTTGCTGCTCCCTTTGTCAAATATTAATTGACCGTAGAGGCTTGGGTTTATTTCTGGGCTCTCTGTTCTGTTCCATTGGTCACGTGCCTGTTTTTATGCCAGTACCAGGCTGTTTTGATTACAGTGGCCTTATAATACAGTTTGGTATCAGGTATTGTGATTCCTCCTACTTTGCTTTTCTTTCTCAAAGTTGCAGCAGCTATTTGGGGTCATTTATGGTTCCATATAAATTTTTGAAGTGTTTGTTCTATGTCGGTACTTGGTGTACAATATGGCGTACTTTAATAGGTATTGCATTGAATGTGTAAATTGCTTTGGACAGTATGGACATTTTGATGATGTTAATTCTTCCAGTCCATGAACACGGTATATGTTTCCATTTGTTTGTGTCTTCCTTGGTTTCTTTCTTCAGTGTTATGTAGTTTTCTGAATACAGGTCTTTTACCTATTTGGTTAGGTTTATTCCTAGGTATTTTATTTTTCTTTTTGCTACGTCAAATGGGATTTTTTTACTTGATTTCTGCTTCTGCTGTTTCATTGTTGGTGTACAGAAATGCCTTTGATTTCTGGATATTGACTTTGTATCCTGCTGTTTTGCCAAATTCATTTATTAGATCGAGCAGTTTTTTGTTTTTATAGATAACTTTTTGTCTTTCCCAGCTCAGCTCTGAGAGGCCATTTCTGAAAAACCAACTTAAAATAGCACTTCATTCTCAGCCAATAATTTAAAAAATATTTTTATAGGACTAACCATGCCTTAATAGACAGGGTGGAACAAAAGTAGGTTTATAGTTGTTTGTATAGAAAGTAATTCAAAGATTAATATATAATAATACAAGAATAAACTATGTTTCATGCTCACACTGTAAACCTACTTTTGTACCTACCCTGGATTTATCATGACATATATACACACACGCGCCCACACATATGAAATCATACTATGCGGCGTGCCCAGCAAATTGTTTTCTACAATTTCACAATTTTGTAATGTTGGTATAGATCTTTTTCCAGATCAATATATATGATGCTGACTTACTTTAAAAAATAACTATTTGGTACTCCCTCTCTGCCTCTCTGCACACATGTGTAGTCATTTTTACATTGATGGAACATTAGAGAATTTCAAATTTCTACTTATTGTAGTATTGTAAAGAATGTGTATACCTTTGTGATTTCTTGAGTGTTTAGCAGCAGTGAATATTTTAAAAACAATGTATTAAGAGCTTTTACATGTGTTAAATCATATAATGCTTGAACAGATTTATGAGATAGCTCCTACTATCGTTCTCATTTTATAGATGAGAAAGGCTGAAATAGGATAGACAACTTATTTAATAACACACCCATGGTGGGTGGCAGGGTCTGGAATTCAGTTTCGGTTAGTCTGAATCCAGCGCCAAAGAGTTAACTATTAAGAGATATTTGTATGTAAAAGAAATTTGAGGGGAAAATGGTGTGCACATTCCTAACACTGCCAGTATATATCCAGACTGCCTTTCCCAAAGCTCCATGTAGTCCTTCAGGCTATAACTCTGCTCTGTCTCTGGCAGAAATAAGAATTTCTGCTTTTGACAAGTGTTAGATGGTTAATCATCTAATTAAAGTATTTCCCAAAGGAACATATATTTTTATACTTTGATATCCAGGACCCTCCCATTTTGACTCTATAGTAGCCATCAGTGCTGCTTATCAAATATTTCCAGATCTTTTCCTTTCTGGGTAGACGGTAGACTGTATTTCCTCCAACTCTGAGTTTTAAAATTCAACGATGTTATTTTCTTTGACCCAGGAAATATGACCAGAGGTGATGTGTGTCAGACTCCTGGGGACTCTCACTGGAATGTAGTATGAGTCAGAAATACACTCTGTTTGTGTTAAGCCATTGAGATTAGGTTTCTGTTGGTCACCACAGTGTAACTTGTCCCACAAGTTACAATTTACAGTTCCAATTTCTCTCCAGTAATTCTCCAGCATAGGATTTTTGCTTCATTCAGATTTGTTAAGAATATGTCCTCCTTTCTTTGCCCCTTTTTCTGTCTTTTTAAATCTTCCTTATTTGCTATAGCCATAATAAAGTTACACCTCATCAGGAACCCTCCCTAAACCTAAATTTAAATCTGTCTTCTGCCACTAACTAGTTGGTTGATTTTGTGCAAGTAATTTAATGTCTTTGAAGCCTGTTATATTCATGAATGAATGTTAGCTACAGCTATGTATGAACTACTAAATGTCGGTGGCTTATTACAGTAGAATTTTACTTCTCAAAGTCCAGTGAAGGGGCAGTCTGCTCTTTGCAATGATTCAGGTAATTAGACCAAAGAATATCTGTCATCTTCAACATAGGACTTCTAGGATGCTCCTGGGTGTGACTTAGAGAAGATGGAAAGTGAAGGATCACACAGAGCTTTTATGGACCAGGTCTGGAAGTGGCACATATAACTTGTATTGGTCAGGACTCATATCCATAGCCATACCTGCAAGGGAGTTTGAATTTATTTAAGGTTTTGCTAGTCTTTGACACATTGGGCTTCTTCTCCCACTGTGTATCAAATGTGTATAATAATTTTCAACCCATGTTTATTGTGAAGATTGAATGAAATACCATATGGAAAACATTAATATAGAACTGGCATATAGTAGGAAAACATTAATATAGAACTGGCATAAAATGTTTAGTTTCTCCATCTTTTGAATTTATGACTTTAATTTGGCCCTTAGACATAAAACTGCCCTGGCTTATAATGAATCTTCTTCATCACTGAGCTTTCCATATGCCAAGTGGAGTAGGTATTTGATGCAAATCTGGTGGTTGATTATTTGTACTTATTGAGAACGGGAGAAGGTTGAGGCCTGCATACTCCAAAATCCAGAAGTTACAGACGTCAGATAGCCTGGCTTGAATTAGGCCCAGCTGTGAGCAGAGAGAAGTGGTTTAATAATTGTGGTGGCATGTTACTTCCTTTTGCATGATTGTTTAAAGAAGCAAGCGCAGTGGACATTGATACGACTCCAGACCACAGTGGCAAAGGAACCATGGATGTGCAAGGTGAAGCTAGGGAGTAGGTGGGGACGCTTCTTCCACAAGAGGAAATGCTACCCTTTGCCTCCCTACATACAGGGACCATTTTAACCATGGGTGAAAAGCTTGCAAATTGTGTGGTGGGGATAAAGGAAGTCCAGGCCCCAACTCTGTCTAGTGGGAAATTTGAGATGGACAGAAATGACTGTGGGTGATAGCTGTTGGATTTTCTCCCTTTGTTCCCCTAAAAAGGAAGTGTGAGCTTCCAGGGTGAGGTTAATGATGAGCAGCTCCTTGTTCTTTGGAATTTGGCCTTTTGGGCTTCCCTTGTCCCTAGGGACCCATGTACTATCCCAGCTCCATTTCTTCTTGACTTTATGACCTTTCACCTCATAGACTGACAGTGTCTCCATTTATGAGATGCCAAGAGTGTTATATATCTTACAGGGTTGTTGTAAGTGGTATATAAACACCTTCCTATCCCTGAGCCAAAACCGTTTCCCTCCTAGGACCATCTGGCTTTGAGAGTGACATTATTATGCACTCAGTTTCTCAAGCCAGAAACCTGAGTATCCTACTTACAATTCCTTCTCTTTCTATCGTTACATTCTATCAGTTGTCAGAGGGTGTTGGCTGTGCCTTCTCAATATCTCTGGTGTTCATTCATTGACATCCCCATCTCTCTGATAATACTTTAGTCCAGGCCATAGCCACCTCTTTCCTAGATGACAAGCAACAGCTTTCCAGTGGATCTTCTGACTGCAGCCTTGGTCCCAACCAATTCTTTCTACTGAGTGCAGTCAGAATACTCTTTACAAATTGGAAATCATTATCAAGTTCTTCCCTTGTTTCAAGTGCATTCATGGATCCCCAGGACGCTCTGGAGAAAGTCCCCAACCATTAACATGGCTTACAGTGCATCTTGTTCCTGGCTCCGTCCACCTCTTCAGTCTCATTTCAATTTGTGCTGCTTGAGCTCTCCTTTTGCCCCGCCCCACCATGCTCTTTTTTCAGATTGAATTGCCTCCAGTTTCCTAAACACACCAGCACACCAGCCTTCCTGGTACCTCCAGGGTTTTGCCTGCATTCTCTGCTCTACTTAAAACTCTCTTCACCAGGCTAACACTTTTTTGATCCTGGGAGTAGTCCTTTGTCCCTTCTGCTGGGAAATTTGCCTGTGATGTCCTCTTCACTCTTTCTGTAATCATCTGGTTCCTTGTTACCCCTATCACTGGACATAAGCTCCTTGAGGTAATGGCCAGCTATGTATCTAGGGCACATAACATAATTGCTAGATTGAATTGAAGTGAATTTAACAACATACAATCTCTTTTCTGAAAGAGTCCGCAGTTAAGGCAAAGACTGGTGTTAACTAGCACACACCAACACAATGCAGCATTCTGGTTTTCTCTGAATGAAACAAATTGGTCCAGAATAGTGTATTTTCGTATTATTAGAGGTTGACAAGTAGTATTGGGTTTATAGTATAGATAGCACTCTGTTGAGCTACTAGATCCTTCCAAATCTAGTTTAAAGAAGGTCTAGTTCCTGGTAAAAGACTTCCCATGTGCCTCTAGGTGCCAATGGTTGGGCAAGTTTAATGGCCATTATCAGCAAGAGTGAAGTGGGGCAGGAGAACCAGGAGAAGTATTAAGAGGGAGGTAGGTGAGTGTTGAGGGGGTGGAGTACTGCTTTTGTAGACTGTCAACACTTCTTCCTCTTTGTCTCCTCATGGAGGGGTATTTGACTTGTCCTCTTCCCAACCTCTGTTCCTTCACTCTACCCCAAAACCCAGGGAGGGATGATTATTTCACTTCTGAAGTGTTTTAAACAACTGGACCTGCAGAGATTTTAATACTCTAAGGCTGATGGTGCTGGCTGGGGAGAAAGGGGTAAGTGAGAGTCAGTGGATCTGAGAGAGGAAGTATGGGTGACTGAATTTCCACTGAAATGATAGGGGAGTATCCCTGGGTGGAGTGGACCTGTGAGGGTGCCTGGGGCTTAAACCTTCTCGCTGATTTCTCTAAGTGGACCCCAGTGGGGAATGGGGCCTTTCTAGTCAGGGGTTGTAGGATGAACTACCCAGGGCTGAGAGGGCTGAGAGAAGAGGATGTCAAGCTTTAGCTGGACCTGCCATACCAGGGGGTTGGGAAGGGCAGTCCCCAGAAAGCACTCCAAAGAAACACAAAAGATTGTGTATTTGAACACAGGCTCCCTAGAGAGAAACAACAAGCCCTCCATCAGGTAGACTGAGAATCAGAGACACCTGACATGAAGGGGACACACTTTCATTGGGATAAATCCCCCTGGGTTTGCTCACATAGTTATGGGCAATGAAGAAGAGATAGGGGTAAAACCAGGAGAGTGGGAGGCCATAGAAGTCAAGGGAAAAGAGCATTCAAGAAGGGATGCTACTGGGTGGTCACACAAGGTAAGACCCAAGAAGTGACCACTGGATTTGATGACATGAAGATGATTGGTACCCTTGATAAATTGTGTTGCAGTGTGGTGGCAGGGATCTGTTTCAGTTATTTGTCACTGAGTAACAAATCCCCAAGTACTTACTACTTGAACACTTTATTCTCTCTTGATTCTCTGGATTGACTGGCAGGCAGCTCCTCTGCTCCATGTGTTGTTGGATGGTGAGCATGATGTGTACAGTCATATGGAATCAAATAGGCTGGAACATCCAACCTGGCTCACTCTATAGCTGGAATTTAATGTTCACTGTCAGTGGATAGTTCCATAGTTTCTTTAGGTGACCTCATTCAGCCTTATGGCTTTAAAAATATCTCTGTGTGGATGGCTCCCAAACATATTGCCTAGTGTTGACTTGTCCCTGGGACTGTAGATTCACACTGCATACTGCTTGCCTGACCTCCCCACCTGGCTGTTTAGTGGACATTCCAAAAGTTACATAGAGAAATTATAACTTTAGATTCTCCCCATGTCCAAGACCATTCTTCCATCTGTTTACTTCACTTTAATAAATGGCAACAATAGCCATGAAGATGCAAAGTCCCAGAAAACTAGGTGTTAACTATGACTTCTCTCTTCTCTGTTACCCCACATCCAATCCAGTATTAAGTCATGTGGGATCTTTTTGAAAAACATAATCCAAAATAATCCACTTTTCTTGAATCTGCATCTATAGATTGTAGCCTCATTTTCTTTAGCCTTAATTCATCTAATCTCCTAATTGGTGTCTTTTTCCTCCACTCTTGTACCTATACAGTCTGTTCTCTAAACTGCAGACAGATTGCTCTTTGAAAATATCACTTAGATTATGTCACTATCTTGCTTATTTGTAATGAATTCTTATTGCCTGTATATTAGAGCTCAACTCTTTTTCATTATACAGAGCCCTACACGCTCTGGTTCCTGTATTCCTCTCTGACCTTATCTCCTACAACATTGCCTCTGTATCCCACCTCTTCTTGGGGCACAATGGCTTTCTGTTGGTTCCTTGGACACTTCAAGCTCATTACACTTTGAATCCTTTGTACTAGTTATCCTCTGTGCCTGGAGTTGTCTCTCTTTTGATTAACTACAGTTGATTCCTTTCTGTTCCCCCAATCACTCCTGATTTCACACCATATTTTAGTTTTCCATGCAGTGGTCGATTTGTTACCAGTTTCACCTATTAGAATATTATCCCCATGTGACCACAGATCTTGTCTTTTCTGCTCACTATGTTATATCCAGCAATAATGTCCAGACATTATTAATTATTTAATATTCAGACATTATTATATTTAATTATTAGACATTCCAGTAGTGTGTAGCATGTGGTAGACACTCAACAAATATTAATTAAAATGAATATTTATTAACTCTTTCATTTCCTCATTCTTTTCTTCTTCCTTTGAACTAGAGAGAAATAAAATGCTATTGAAAATGGAAACCACCAGTAAACCACCAGAGCAGGCTAGAGGAAAGGAGTCTCCTAAAAGTACCATTTTGTCCAGTAGCATCAGTGACGCTTATAACTCTCACAATAAAGCCCAATTGAGGAGGCCCACATCCAACTTCACTTGCCTCTTTGGTCTTATCCACCATTGCTGCTCTGTGTCACACAGTCTCCCCAGTAAACTCATCTTGTTCCCTAAATATCCAGTTCCACTCCCTGTTCCTATATTTTTACATTACCCCCGTAAACAAAATGCCTGTACTTTTTATCTCAACCTATTTTTCAAAATCTACCCTAAGCCCCATCTCAACAGGCTGATACACCTTTATGGAGCTTTTACTATAGGTTGGGCCTGTTTAGTTATGTGACCTTAGGGAGCTGTCATAGTGTCAGCGACCACAGCTTATATGCATTTCACAGATGGCCCATGGACTCAGTCTCTGGACAGGTGGAGAGAGGGGAGGCTGCCTCCGGGAAGGGGAAGCTCTTAGAATTTCTTTGTGTTACTTTATCAGAACAGCTCTGCTTTATCTGTTTGCATACGGTGAATTACCATTCTAGCAAGGGAGGGACTTAAAAGCCAGACTGTGAAAACCCTTCAAGAGTCATGGCTCTGGAAATCGGCCTTCAACATGTTCAGCACAGCCAACTTTGTCTCTAGTGGGGCTGCTGTACCTCAAGTTGAGCATGTTGCATGGACAACACATACCGATACCTTTAAATGATGGAGCCACTTTTAGCTCACACTCTTAAAGGAGGCATAGTGGACCCCTCCCAGGGTTCAGCAGCATCATACCTGTTCATCTGGTGGAATGCTCAGCAGAATCCCACTCTATCTAATTTGCTGATTTTGTGTTCGCAGGCAGTAGTAACCATGGTGGTTTGGGGTTTTCCCCACTGACTGCCTCATTTTTAAAGCCTTTTACAGTTTATTTCAATAAAGAACAGGCTGTGCAAAGGGGGGGCAAAGGGAAAAATTGGGACAAGTATAACAACATAAACAATAATAAAAAATAAATTCTTTTTTTAAAAAATTTTTATTTATTTATTTTTTTATTATTTCAATCATTGTTCAAGTACAGTTTTCTCCCCCCTACTCCCGTTCCAGCCCATCCACCCAACCCTCCCCCCTTCCCCCCATTACCCCCCACTCCTAGTTTTTGTCCATGTGTCCTCCAAATTTGTTCCTGTAATCCCTACCGATTCCCCCCTGAAATTCCCTCTTCTCTCCCCTCTGGCCACTGTCAGACTATCCCCTATTTCAGTGTCTTTGGTTATATTTTGCTAGTTTTTTGTTTTGTTTTGTTTTGTTGTTTAGATTCCTGTTAAAGGTGATATCATGTGGTATTTGTCTTTCACCGCCTGGCTTGTTTCACTTAGCATAATGCTTTCCAGCTCCATCCATGCTGTTGCAAAGGGTATGAGCTCCTTCTTTCTTTCTGCTGCATAGAATTCCATTGTGTAAATGTACCATAGTTTTTTGATCCATTCATTTACTGATGGGCATCTAGGTTGCTTCCAGCACCTAGCTATTGTAAATTGTGCTGCTATGAACATTGGGATGCATAGGTTCTTTTGAATTGGTGTTTTAGTATTCTTAGGATAGAGTCCCAGCAGTGGAATTGCTGGGTCAAAAGGCAGATCCATTTTTAGTTTTCTGAGGAAGTTCCAAACTGTTTTCCATAATGGTTGTACCAGTCTGCAGTCCCACCAACAGTGCACTAGGGACCCCCTTTCTCCACATCCTCTCCAACACTTGTCGTTTGTTGCTTTGTTTATGATGGCCATTCTGACTGGTGTGAAGTGGTATCTCATTGTGGTTTTAATCTGCATCTCTCTGATGGCTAGCGATATTGAGCATCGCTTCATGTGTCTTTGGATTTTCTGTATGTCCTCCTTGGAGAAGTGTCTGTTCAAGTCCTTTGCCCATTTTTTAATTGGGTTGCTTGTCTTCTTAGAGTGGAGTCGTGTAAGTTCTTTATATATTTTGGAGATTAAACCCTTGTCTGAGGTATCATTAGCAAATATGTTTTCCCGTACAGTTGGTTCTCTTTTTATTTTGATACTGTTTTCCTTAGCTGTGCAAAAGCTTTTAATTTTGATGAGGTCCCATTTGTTTATTCTTTCCTTTATGTCCCTTGCTCTAGGAGACAAGTCAGTAAAAAAGTTTCTGCGTGAAATATCTGAGATTTTCCTACCTACGTTCTCTTCTAGGACTTTAATGGTGTCACGATTTATATTTAAGTCTTTTATCCACCTTGAATCTATTTTTGTATAAGGTGTAAGTTGGTGCTCGAGTTTCATTTTTTTGCACGTAGCTGTCCAGTTCTCCCAACACCATTTGTTGAAGAGGCTATTTTTATTCCATTTTATGTTGCTGCTTCCTTTGTCAAATATTAATTGACCGTAGAGGCTTGGGTTTATTTCTGGGCTCTCTGTTCTGTTCCATTGGTCTATGTGCCTGTTTTTATGCCAGTACCAGGCTGTTTTGATTACAGTGGCCTTGTAGTATAGTTTAGTGTCAGGTATTGTGATCCCTCCTACTTTACTCTTCTTTCTCAAAATTGCAGCAGCTATTCGGGGTCGTTTATGGTTCCATATAAATTGTTGAAGTGTTTGTTCTATGTCTGTGAAATATGCCATTGGTACTTTAATAGGTATTGCATTGAATGTGTAAATTGCTTTTGGTAGTATGGACATTTTAATGATATTAATTCTTCCAATCCATGAACACGGTATATGTTTCCATTTGTTTGTGTCTTCCTTGATTTCTCTCCTCAGTGTTATGTAGTTTTCTGAATACGGGTCTTTTACCTCTTTGGTTAGGTTTATTCCTAGGTATTTTATTTTCCTTTTTGCTATTTCAAATGGGATTTTTTTCTTGATTTCTGCTTCTGCTGTTTCATTGTTGGTGTACAGAAATTCCTTTGATTCTTAATCTTAAAAAAGAACACTGCTATTAATATGTTGGAACCACAGCTCTCTACACGTTGTCTTCTGTACTTTGGCAAATTAATGAATTTGCATGATGCAATATGCATAGGTAGTATATCTTGGAGAGGATCTGAGGCCCACAGTGTAATTAATTATGGCTTTGAAGTTTTAGGAGCAGGACATTTTTTTTTAGCAAAGTAAATCCTCTTTATTTTATTATTTTAAAATTACTTTATTGTTGTTCAATTACAGTTGTCTGCATTTTCTCCCCACCACTACCCCCACCCCCTCAGCCAAACCTACCCCCCTCCCTTGCTTAGGAACAGGAAATTCTTCACCTGTGCCATAAAATACAGCCATGAATGATGTGGATCTATATGATTAAATCAAGCTGTTTTGGCTCAAAAGAATGCTATTGAAGTGCTTCCCCCCGCTTTTTGTTCTAACCTTTAAGAGTGTAAGGCTATTCAATGAGCAAAGTTGAGAGAATAAACTGAAAGCAGCTTCATTAAGCATTTTGTGAACTAATTAGGATTTCTAATCCCTTGTTAAAATACCCCAGTGAGTTTCAAGAGGAGAACTTTTTTTCAATTCACAGCATATCAACAGAAAGGACCTGTGGGCTTTATGTCATTTTAGGAGGCCAATGCCCTTAATTCATCCATTCAGTCAGTATTTGTTGAGTGCTTACTTTGTGGCAGGCAGTGTCCCACACACATTGGGCTGTAACCATGAACACTACAGGCAGGGTCTCTGCTCACAAGGAGCTTATATTCTAGTGGAAGTGGAGACAATAAAAATAACTAAACATGATTTTGGATAGCACTTTGTGACAATAGGAACAATGGAAGGAGGATAGGGATGGGGTTTGGGAATCAGTCTTATTAGGGTTGGGAAAGGCCTTTCCAAGAAGGTGACATTTGAGTTGAGATCAACTAATGGGAAGGAGGGAACCACACAGAATTTGGGGAAGAACATTATGAACAGAAGATCAACCAAATTGTTGCGAATTCTGGAGGAGGATGGAAGGAATAGTGGTCATAGCAGGTGGGGTCCTGTTATGTAGGACCTGATCAGCCAATTTGATTCTGATTGCAATGGGAAGCCATTGGAGGGGTTTGTGCACTATTTATACCTTTTAAGAAGTGTGTGAGAGAGCAGATGAAGTCCAAGGTGGTAAGGACAGAAAACATTTGGCTGAGCTGCCAGGTGAAAAGAGAATTGTTGCAGAAATGGGACATCGGGCAGGACTGGATGGTTCCTTGCTCTTACATGGAGGGTCCATTATTTTCTCATTGCTTCATTGATTTAAGATCTATCTCACACATTTATTAGCAATACTCAGATAGAAAAAAGAGCCTTTCTTTTCTTTCTCTTTTTTCAGATGGTCTGAATGGATATTGGTGCATGCTTTTAGAATTTCCAAGCCCTATGCCTTGTAGATTTCATTTCCAGGCTGAGATGCCTTCATTGCCTCTAAGGGAAATTACTGTATTCACCCAAAAGTCCTTTCAAAGTTTTAGCTTCTGTAATGCTTTTGGTCATGTCTTTAACCTTTTCAATGGGGGAAGTATAGTGACTGAGCTCCAAAGCCACACCAAGACACAAAATAAAGCTTGACTCTTCTTTCTGAGTCTGCCCCAGGTAAAGAACATCTTCTCCCTGGTTCTTAAAGCTATCATTGCTAACTGTGAGAATCTTCTGTGAGCTTAAATAAACAAAAGTTTTAAAACCATTTGTCAAAGCATACTTCCCTTGACTTTTAAATTTGTCCCCATTTTAGAGCCTCAGTTTTATTCCAGTTTACATGAAAAATTCTCACCTATTCCACCAGGCTGGGCTTCTTACTCATTTAAGATCTTTCAAAGATCTGGCCCATCAGGTTCACCTATTCCAAACTCCTTGCCATGGCCTGTGAGGCTCCTGCCTGCTTCTTCCTCCTTCTCCACTGTTCTTTCCTCCTCACCCCCTTCTAGCTCCAGGTTTAACTACACTGTCCTCACTGTTCCTGGAACACGTTAAGCATCTTTTCTTCTTAGGGCATTTGCACCTTTTGTTCCCCCTGCTTGGAAGGCTCTTCTCCCAGGTCTTTACATGGCTGACTTCTTCCCTTCGTTTGGGTCCCAGCTCAGATGTCACCTTCTCAAAAAAGTCTTTTTTAACCACCTAATCCAAATGATATTCTCATTGAAGGTGATTGAAGAATGATAAACCATTGCCTCTATCACATTATTTTATTTTTTTCCTTCTATTTCATGGATATACCATTATCTGAGAATTATTTTGGTCATTTCTTAATTGTATATATTCCTATCCAAGAACAAAACTTAATGAGGGCTGGGATTTTGTCCTGTTCATCTCCCCAGGGGCTAGAGCAGTGCTGGGCTCAGTAAATGTTTACTGAATGAAAGAATATAATGTAATCATTTTCAAGATATTCCCCACTCCCTTGCCCACCCCTGCAGGAGTATAACCATGGTCTGCATCAAATATTGGGATGTCAAAATATAAAGCAGGTCAAAGTGAGGTGTCCCAACTGAGGCAGTGGCAGGGTACCACATGTCCAGTTAGTGTCGTGTGTCTTGTTCCACAGAGGCTAAGAAAGTGCTCTTTGGCCAGCCAGGGCTCCAGGGAGCTCAGTTTGAGAATCAATATTCTAGTCCAACCCCTTAATTTTGCAGAAAGGAAGGCTAAGACAGGCAGGGGTTGAGACCTCCTCAGATTCAAGCAGTGAATCCATGAATCAGAGAAAACCAGAACCTCAAATTCCTAAATTCTGTAGGTCAGGGCTTTCTTTAGTGTTCTTCATTTCCTGGCAGTGTCGTTCACTTAATTCATTTATTGAATCACTAGACAATTATTTATTAAATGCATTTTAGGTAGTAGACATCAAACAGTGGGTTTAATTATTTGTGACAACTCAACGGGATGTCTTTGGACAGTGCCACTTAGCATTTGTAAATCCTGAGGTCTTCATGTTTTTCAGTCCCACAAAAGACATCAGAACAAAATTTGCTAGAAAGTGGCCATGCATCTGCAACTTCTGTTTACCTCTATGAATAACAAGATTCACATTTCAAAATGTGCAGTGGGTTCCTGCCACGTGACATACAGTGGGACACAGAGATGAAACAAGCACAGTCCTTGCCCTCACAGCTCATGGTCCAGTGAGAGAGACCACTCCAAATGATATGGCAGAGTGGGTAAGTGCTGCAAGTAGAGTCAGGGAAGGCTTCCTGGAAGAGGAGACATTTCATCTGAGTCCCAAATATGAGTAGGAGTGAGACAGAGGAGACCATGGGAGGGATGGGTTTGAAGATGGAAAAAGACTTTCCAATTCTTTGGAGCATCCCAGGCAAAGCCACTGAGTTGTTGAAGAGTTTTTAAGGGAGCTCTAAATGACTCAGAGTGATCAGATGTTCTGGGAATGGAGTACAAAGGACTCTGTGGGAAGAAGGATGGTGCACTTCCATTTCAACTCTCGGCTCTATTATATCAGAATTGATGTGGTTGAGGACAAGGATCCTTAAATTCAAATTTCAAATTAGTTTTTTTTCTTCCACTTGATTGGCACCACCCCGTAGTATCCTTATGAACCATTAGAGCAAGGGCAAAAGCAGCAAGAATGGCAGGGTAGAATCTTTCTGCTCCCCCGTAAATGTATTGGACAGTGAGGACTCTAGTTTGTGGACTGGTCCCCTGTGAAGAAGAGCAAAATGAATATCATCAGTCTGTGTGTCCGAAGTTGGAATGGAACTGGGGGAGGGCTGGGAGCCCACACAATAAAACAGTCATGAATACCTTTTCTGAGGTCTTACTTGGTTACAGAAGCTGAAGGGTTAACCCTGATTTCATAAAACTTATATTTTTGCCTGGAGGAGTACCTGGCAGCTTATCTCACTGTCTCCAGGATTCTTGTTTCACCCTTGTACTAACATTTAAATTAATTTGCTTTAATGGTCTCGACTCCACATGGCAGGCTACACAAGATAGAAATGTGCTCACATTAGCAGAAAAGAAAAAAAATACTCAGACTTGCCTATAAAAGCTGACTCAAACCGTTTGTGAGCTGATATATTCCCCAAGAGAATTTTGACTTTCCTTCTTGAGTATTTTGCTCAAATGAGGAGAAGGGTATGAAAACAATAGACAGTATTCAGCTCACGGAAATAGAATTCTGACATAAAGATAACAGTAATAGATAACATTTCCAGAGAAAGTAGACAGGCTGCTAAGTAGTAGTTTATATGTGGGGTCTCATTTAATGCTCATGGTAATTGAATAAAGAGGCATAATTGTTTTCATCCTCATTTTGTTAATGAAGAGGTGTGGCTCTGAGCCCCAGGTTACGGACCTCCTGGAACTAAATGATGCTGAGTTGCTTGCCTGCAGTAACTCAGCAGGTGAGGAGTAGAGTGGAGAGCAGAACGCCAGCAGTGTACCTCAGACCCCCAGACTGTAAACACTTAACCATGGTGAACATGACCTCCCAAGGTTTTTTCCTTGTCGAACTTTTTAAAATTTTTACAATCACAGTGGGGCTTCATTTGGATAGACGCTCACTTCTCCACTTTTTAAATGGGCTGGAAAAAGAACAACTTTACAGAAAAATCCTTAAGGACCCACATTTTCTGGAGACCTAGGTTTTGGAATGGTGTTTGAAATCAAGTACTGAGAATGGTTCTGAAATTCAGCTGATGCTGACCTATGGACAGGCAGAGACCATTAAGACAGTAAAAGCAGAAAGAGCAATGTGCAAAAAGAAAGATAAGTAACTCATGTGGACTTTGAGACAGTTTGTGATGGGAGAGTGGTGGGAAGTGAGGCACAGGTATGCATGAGCTAGATCACAGAAGACCAGGCCTAGGGGAAGATGGAATTTATCCTAAGGGCAATGGAGAATTAAACTGGAATATTTCTACTCCAGACCAGAGTGCGGTGCCAAGACTCATTGGAGAGATCAGACTGTGGACCGAGCATCTGGTTAGAGGGCAATTGCAGGGTGTAGCCTCAGCTAGTGTGGAGAAATGAGATTGTTGTTGAAATGGATGGAATGGAGAGATGACAGGGAAGGATTCCATTTATGTCCTGAAAGAAATTGCAGTATAGAGTGTGAACCTCTTAAGACAATGTCAAGGTCTTTTTTTTTTTCAATTTAAGGGTAATTTACATACAGTGAAATGCACAATTTTTTTTTAAATTTTACTTATTTATTTTTAGAGAGGGAAGGGAGGGAGATAGAGAGAGAGAGAAATATCAATGTGCGGTTGCTGGGGGTCATGGCCTGCAACCCAGGTATGTACCCTGACTGGGAATTGAACCTGCGACACTTTGGTTCGCAGCCCGCACTCAATCCACTGAGCTACGCCAGCCAGGGCTCAATGCACAATTCTTAAGTATACAGTTTCATGAATTTCGACAGATACATAAAGCTATGTAAACCACATCCCTATCAAGATATAGAATATTTACATCATCCCAGAAAGTTCCTTATTATCTCTTTTTAGTCAATTCATGGCTGTCCCCTGCCTAGAGGAAACAATTTTTCTGATTTCTATCACTGTAGATTAGTTAGGTCTGGTCTAAAACTTCACATAAATAGAATTGTGGACCCTTTTGTGTCTTGCTTTTCATCCGACGTAATGTTTTGAGATTCACACATGGCATCTCATACTGACTAGTATCCTATTGGATGACTACGCTGCAGTTTGTTCATCCATTCTCTTGTTGATGGACATTTGGGTTGTTTCCAGTTTTGGGCTATTATGACTGTTTTCAGTACATTTTTGGAATATTTTAATTGCTCTTGAAAATACCCAAGAGTGAAGTTACTGGGTCATATTTAGGTAGATATATGAAGTAACAACATAAGAAAATGCTATCTGGTCTCCAGTGTGGCTATACCATTTTTCCACTCCCTCCCCTGGCATGTGAGACTTACAATTAGTCTATATCTTCGACAACACTTGGCGTTGTCAGTGTTTTTAATATTTACCATTCTAATAAATGTGCTATGGTTTCTCATTGTGTTTCTATTGGTATAATTTTAGTGACTAGTGCTTTTATGCACTTTTTCACATGTTTATTGGTCACCCTTAGTGACATATATGTTCAAGTCTTAGCCTACATTTGTATTGGGTTGCCTGACTTATTTTTTTAATCTTCACCTAAGGATATGTTTTTATTGATTTTAGAGAGAGAGGAAGAGGGGGGAAGGGAGGGAGCAGGGGTGGGGAGGGGAGAGAGAGAGAGAAGAGAGGAGACAGAGAGCATTGATGTGTGAGAAAAACATCCATCATTTACCTCCTGTACCTGCCCTGACTGGGAATTGAACCTGCAACTTAGGTATGTGTTCTAATCAGAAATTGCAGGGTGGAGCCTCAACTAGTGTGAAGACCCATAGCCTTTTGATATACAGGATGACTCTTCAACCAACTGAGCCACCTGGCCAGGGCCTTATTTTTATTGAGTTGTAGGAGTTCCTTACATATTCTGAAGCCTAACATTATTTTTTGTTTCATGGTTAGTGTTTCCTGTGTCCTATCTAAAAAATCTTTGCTTGCTCACGGCTGGGAAGATACATCTTTGTACTTTCAGTTTTTATATTTAGACCTATGATTCACCTCAAGTAATTTTTTGATGTGAAAGTGAATTATTATTTTTCATATACATATCTAGTTGTTCCTACATCATTCATAGAAAAGACATCCTCTTTCCCTTTGAATTATTTGGCCCTTTATAAAAAATCAATAGAAAGTATAAATGTGAGAACATTTTAAATTCTATTCCATGGATCTATTTATCTATTCTTGTGTCAGTGTTTTGATTACCATAGATTTATCCTAAGTCTTGAAGTCAGGCAGAATAAATCCTCCATCTGTGTTCTTCTACAAGATTACTTTGGATACTCTAAATCCCTTGTAATTCCTCATGCATTAGACTTAATCTAGTGATTTTTATTAAAAATTATATTTTGATTGGAATTATATTGGATTTATCAATCAATAAATAGGGAGAAATAGAGGGGACCATTCTGCATGGCATGGAAATGTAGCCCAGCTCTCACTCGGAAAGGCCAGTGGGAAGCCAGGTTGGGCACACAGGAGCCATGCCCACAGATAGGTTCTCTCATGGGGAATGGGGGCTGCATTGTACCTAGGCTGCTATGAGACTTGCTTTTGCTAAAACTCCCTCATCCTGAATTGAGGCAGCAAGTGCTTACTGTAACTTCCTAAAATCTGTGCTAAACCTCCCAAGTATGGAGTGTAACCAGTTCAACCACTTTTCCCCTTAATCTGTGACATCCTTCTCTTTGAAGTAATTAGCAACATTTTATCCTTTGTTATCTGTAAAAGGTAATCACCTACAGTGAACCCGTGCATGTAAATGAGGACCATCCTCAATGTAATGTACCCAGAAAAGCAATAAAAGCCTGTCCAGGCGGGGATCGGGGCCCTCTCTCTCACTTGGAGAGCGGCCGTGCTGTCCCTTTTTCTTCACAGGACTTCTGTAGTCCGTGTGGATTTCTGCATAGCCGCCACAACACACAGATCCTGCTGACCAGGATCCGCATCAGAGAAATGATATCTTAACAATATTTAGTTTTTTTTTGATACAAGAAGTGGTCAGTTTCTCCATTTTTTAAGGTCTTCAAGTTGTCTAAAATAGCTGCACTTTTCAGTGCAGAGCAAGAGTTGGCAGACTTTTTGGTGAAAGGCCAGATTTTGAATATTTTATATTTTGTGGGCCAAGAGGCAAAATCAGATATTTCGGTTCTCGTATAATGAGAGAAAATAAATTTCCACAACTTTGTATTTACAAGACTCAAAGTATTGAGTATATGTGTGTGTGCATGTGTGTGTGTATTTGTAATATAGATCTAATGAGAAGATTAGAATTCTTTTCTCAAGGGATAACATTTTGCTTAAACAGAGTTCAGAGTTCATTTTCCCTGTCATAACATTCAGTTGCAAATGTTCATCTGTGATTGGTGATCTGTAATGAGATTTTCTATATTTTATTTTGGAAAAAAAAGTACCCCCCCCATGAATAGGTACTTGAAATCCTGATACCAAACCATGCACATATGTCTGTAATTGAGCATATTCAACACTCAGAAGGCATTTTAAAAATCACTTAGATTGTTCTCTTGGTATTTTCCTTTTAGCATATCATTACAATGCAGATAAACTACTTACAACTGAAAATGAAGTGGAAGCTCCTTAGCTGCCCAGTTGAATGGCTTTTGAAATATGGACATTTTCTTTGCACTTACACTGAGGTTTGGAAAACACTTCTGGAACTGGAATTTGAGCTAAGAAAACACATATGCTGCGAATTTGTGTGGGAATGGAGATTTTGCTTCTTGTTTTAACTTTTGACAGCATGGTTAGTGCATAAAGCAGCTTGACGTTATTTGTGGTTCGGATGATGTGGGTTGTAGTCAAATGACTTCACTGCAGCATACGTTTCACAACGACAGGCTGGATTGCCTTGTAATTCCCAACTGAGTCTGCAGCAAAAGCTAATTTTTAAAGACATTTAGTGCTTGATAATACTGGCAAGTTCTTCTTCAGAAAAATCTCAATCTCATTGATGAACTTATTTGCAATAAATGTTTACCACTACTAAACCATCAAACTGCTATATGGTAGGGCAAGTCAAGACACTTACTTTTATTTCTGACAAAAATTCATGGACTGGCATAACACTTCTTTCCTATAGGAGTGAATGAATTTCGTAATTGATGCTATTAATTTAATAACATATGATAGATTTAAATATTTTCTGCAAACTACCTACTGATGAATAATTTAATGACTAAACCATTGACCTCAAACACATTACATTTTCACAAACTTTGTAAATTTGTCCAAATAAGAGTTCTCCTCCACATACATTTTTACCACCATCAGTTGTCACATGTCTTCGAAGATTCTGTTTTAAATTGTACTAAACTGGTCTTTTGTCAACCACCTTGATAATAATATCCTTACCTGTTGTTGTTGTTCCACAGAATCTATTCATGGAGGCCAACTGTTCAGTCATTTCGAATTTGGCAGTGACTTCTTTAATAAACAACTGAGCAGCATTGCTAACATCTGTCATGTCATCAATAGCCAAGAAAAATCATTTGCCTTGTTTTTCAATTGACTACTGATGTCATCAACTTTTCAAGCAACTGTCCTTGCCAAAAGGTCAATACCCTCAAGCAAGTTTATTTTCTGTGCTGTGAACACATTTCTTTTTTTGTTGCAAACATGATTTAATTAACTCATCATTGGTAAATGGTTTTCCTTCCTTGGTTAACAAGTGAGCCACTAGGAGTCTTATTTTGATTCCAGCTTCATTTCTGTTATTTACATACTTTTGCGAAGAAACTATGCTGTGAGGAGTTATTTTCTTTTCAATTTCTAGATTTTCTAGCCACTGCTATCCCATGAAATGGACATTTTGTGACAAAATGCTTACTCTGGTAAGCATTTTGCATTATATTGCATTCTTTCACATATTTTGTATTCTTCTAGCCCAGCTATAGTGCCATGGCATAATAAACACTTTGCATTGCCATCTACTTGTAACAAAATAATTCACACACCACTTTGCCTTAATATGAGACATTTTTGTGAAAAGGTGCACTTTTCTTTTTCTTTGTTTTAAAGTTATGGATTTGTACTGGTGATAATAAAAAATTCTGAGACTGAAAACGCTGCAAAGTTATAGCTGCAGCATTGGGATCTGCAGTCTCCTGCACGGCCGTGGCGGTTACGGTTTCTGTTGCAGCCACTCAGCTCTGCTGTTATTGTGGAAAAGAAGCCATAGGTACCACCCAGGCAAATAAGCATGTGTTCTAAGAAACAAGTTTTACGGACACCAAAATTTAAATTTCATATAGCTTCCCACATGTTGTGGAAAATCTTGTTATATTATTATATTATTTTCCTTTTGATTGATTTTCAATCATTCAACAATAAAAAATGTGAAAGCTATTTGCACCTTGTGGACTATACAAGTACAGGCAGCAAGCCAGATTTGGCCTGCTGGCCATAGCCTGCCAACCTCTACTTTAAATAGTCAGTTTTTTCTTTTAAAAGATTAATGCATTAGGTAAGATTTCTTTTCTAGGCCCTCTTACATTTGCCATTTCTGGTGTTTACATTCCTTTGTGGTATCATTAGATTCTTGCTGTGGTATAATTTCTCTTAACCCTGAAGAAATTCCTTTAAGATTTCTTTCAGTGCAGTTCTACTGTTGATGAATTTTCTTAGCTTTTGTATATTTTAAATGGTTTATTTTGCCTTCATGATTCCCTTTCAAGTACTCCAATGTTTACAAACACAAAAGAACAAAAGCAGTATGCCAGATAAAGACATTATTAATAATGTTTTAAGAAAATTGTAAGTACTGACAGGCATTATGTAATCACATGTTTATGTTCTGCCTTGCCCATCAAACTATCCAGTGCTATTAATTTCCAGTTAGCATTCAGATTGCTTAAGAGAAACCTTTCCAATCTCCCTCCCTCAATTCCCAGATTATGCTTGTGAATTTGTTTACCTAATAATGACATCTCAAGAGAGACTCATGTGAGTGTACATGTGTTTGTGTGTGCTAAGTGAGTGCATGTTTTGGTCCTCTGTTCAAACTGTTACAAATGTCAAGAAAATCTGGAGTTCCTCTTTCCTGGAGCTTCTTCTCTGTTACACCCTCTCAGTTCTCTGCATCTTCACCAAGGCTGTGTTCAAGTTAAGGTTTACTTTCTTCTGCTCTCCATTTAACTATTTTTAATAACTATTACTCAACTGTAGTTATTCGGTTAGATGAAAGTTAAAATTCTTAAGGTTACCAAAATAAAATTCATATGTGCTTAAAATTCAGCATATAGGGAACTCTATTAAGAAGGAGAAAGTATAAATATATTGTTTTTTAAAGACCTTTTTTGTGTTGAAGTTTAAACTGCAATATTTTTGTGTTTCTTAGTTTTAGTATATCTATCTCAGGAATAGAATTAACATTCTTTGTAGAATGTTTATATTTTTATACTTCAATTTCAACTTAAAATTTAGTCTTATAGACTCACTACAAATAAATACTATAAAGTTACTCAACACATATTTAAAGATATATATTGTCTAAATATCTCCCTTTCAGTCAGCTATTTTTTCAGGTGAGTATTCCCTCATTCAACACATTTTTATTATGTATGCCACTATATTCAGGGCACTGTACTAGGTGCTGGGAGTCAGCAGGGAAAGGGCAGATAGATATTTTGCCTTGTAGACCTATGAAAATAAACTAACTATGCAAGGTGCTATGAAGGAAACGAGATTCAGGCAGGCCTTTATGTAGAGTGATCAGGGAAAGCTCCACTAAGAGGGGAATCAATGAATTGAGCTATGAGAAATTACTCATAAAATTTTTCTCATCCTAACAAGCCCCTAGAACTCTGTTTCCCACACTCACAATTGTAAGGATGAGAGGATGGTCGTGCTAGGATGAGAGGGATGGTCTCAGTGGGCCATCTGAGGTACTGATGGACTCAGTTCAGGTGCTTGTGGCAGTGGGAGTTAGTCTTTCATTTGGTCTTAGAGGAGGTCTGAGATGTGTCTGCTGAACGGGAGCCACTGTATGTTGCTGCAGCTGAGCTGCATTAACTGATGAATTGTTAGAGCATTTGTCCTGGGAAAGAGCTGCCTCTGAGAATTACGGTCAAAGGCCTGTGGTAGCTTCTGAAGCATCTACTGGTACCTGAGTACCAAGACTGTCAAACTCTAGGGAACCCATGCCAACTTGTTTTAGACATCCAGATTCTGAGTTCCAGACTGTAAAATTCTTCAACTAGTGGTGTGTTAGCTGTGGAATCAGGAAGAGGCCCCAGTCCACCTGGGGGATTAGTACTGGGCCTTAGATGCTCAACTACTTCATTTGGGGGTATAGGAGGACTTCTAGCAGTGCAATTAAAATCTTTGCAGTCATTATCTGTTCCACTTAATATAGTTTTTAAAGTTTATTTTAGAATCATCATCATCATCTCCCTGTTTAAGATCTCTGTCCCCACCTCCTACTCTCTCCATTGTGCCTATTTTTCATACACAGCATGTGCACTACCCCAAATCATGTTTTTTAAAAAGTCTCCATCCACACCCTGCTAGCAGTTAAGCATCTTGAGAGCAGAGCCCCTGCCTGTGTTGTTAATGATACACAGGGTGGGCATAAGCAGGTTTACAACTGCAAGTATGGGAAACAGTATTAGGGACTTGTTAGGATGAAACTAATGTCTACCAGTGTTTAGCTTGTTCCTTAACATGGTCTTTCTAGCAGGGGTGTCCAGCCTTTTGGCATCTCTGAGCCACACTGGAAGAAGAAGAGCTGTCTTGGGCCACACATTAAATACAGAGACACATGATCACAAAAAAATTTCATAATATTTTAAGTAAATTTACAATTTTGTGTTGGGCCATATTCATAGCCATCCTGGATTGTGTGCAGCCAGGGGGCCACAGGTTGGACACCCCTGTGAGGATCTCAGCTGAATGCCTGGGCTTACATCATCTGTCTGTACTCTGGCTCATCAGGATTCCATCTTTTCCCAGTAGTGTGTGACCTCTGTAATCTCCATTCAGCTCTTTGGCCCCCTGTAGTTGTTTTCTGTGATGCCACTGAATTTTCACAGTTTAATATTCAGCTGAAAGGGCTTGCATGAAGATTTCTTCAGCTTCTCTGCACAGCATCCTTCATACCTGCATTCTTCCCTACAAGTTCTGGTGGCCTCAGAAGTCCCCGAATCTGATACATGTCTCTTCTACTTCATAAGATTGTTGCTTTCCCATTGGGCTCCATTTTTCAGGGCCACTGTTTGGAAACTGCAAAGACAGAAAGCTAAGATTGTTGTGAGGTGAATGTGGAAGACATCTCGTATATTTCCCTTCTCTCAAAGACCACAGACCTATTTTGTCTGTTGTCCACTGCCCCAGAGCACTTGCTTCCTATATTTTGTCCTGTTTTATAGCTGTTAGGACAGGAAGTCCTTTAGTCATTACTCTGCATAGCTGGAAGTGGAAGTCCCAATGTCTTCTTTATGTTTGTTTTCTTGGAGCTTAGAGTGGTGCCTAGAACGAGATGCTGATGTTAGTTGATTGAGTGCACAATAACTTTGTCATGTGACTTGGCTAGGGGCACATGGTGGAGCAATACCTAGATCCCATGTCTCTGGTCTCTTGGTCTGGGCCTTTATATGCTGTAATTCATGGGCTTCATTTTCTTCTGTCTGTGGTCCTGAATGGGGACACAGAGTTCACTCAACATACCTTTGAGGAAAGGCTTAAGTTCTCCAATTAATGACTTCTTCTTCCCTCCTCTACGAAAGTGACACCCACACTTGTGATGAAACCACATTTAACCTTTTGGGATTCACTTTGGGGGACTATGGGGGAAGCACAGAGAAATGTCCAGCGTTTTTCAGTACTCTCTTCTTAGCTTCCTTCTTCATTTACCAAAGCCACAGAACATTGCTTAGCGCATCTGTCTGATGCAATCAGGCACTGCTCTCCTGTTTTCTCAAATAATCCTAATGACTAGCCTGTTCCTTCGGGAACAACTGTTTATTGATTTACATTCTTTCAACTTGATGCTGAGATATTGATTTCTATTTAAGCTATTTCCCAGGAGTGGCTGCAGGTTTAAGTGGGGTTAGAAGATTGTGTCAGGTCAGAAATGTGAACCATGGAAAGAAGAAGGTCTCTAAAAGTTGAATTCTATTGTATCAGTGGTCAGCTTTTCTAAAGCTCTCTAAGCTTCAGTTTCTTCACATACCTGTTTGCTAGGTCAGGTTAAATGAGTTAACAAGTGTAAATATTTCTTCCCGCCTGACTTCTTTTCCTTCCTTTACTTCATTCTTCTTTTTTTTTTCTAGAGGAAAAAGGAGCAGTATATTTTATTTATAGTGGTTAAGAGCACTTAAGAAAAAGACTGCTTTATTGAGGTATGATTGACTTACAAAAAAACTGTAGAGGAAGGAGCATGGTTTTTACAATAAGCCAGAACTTAGTTCAAATCTTGGCTCCCCAGCTCATGACCTTTGGGACTTGGAAGAGCCAAAGCACCTCTTTAAGCCTCAGTGTATTTAGCTGTGAAGTGGAGGTAACAAGTCCTGATTGATAAGATTATTGTCAGAATTGAATAAAAATTGAGTAAATGAAAAGTGGCTCCCTGAGTCTGTTTTGTGGCAGGGGGTTGGTTCTCTCTTCCAGTTAGTTCTGGATCAATCCCAAAACAAGCTCTGGGATTAGCTGTTCGGTCGTTCAGGCTTCTTTCTACATTCTGACGTTCTCTCCTTCTCACTAGGGAGAGTTGGTTTGCAGTGGGATGTGGGTGGCATCTGAACTTATATTTCTACAGAAACATTAATGTTATAAATGTATTTTGTAGATTTTGGTTGGAACCTTCCCCTTTCACTTTCTTCAACCTGCTTCCAGCCCCTACCTACTAAAGCCTGTTTTAGCTTTGGTCAGGACCCCTGGGGAGAGACTGAATAAATCCCATAATAATTAGTTTCCCATCAGAAATTATTAACAAACATAATCTTCAATTGAAATTTGGGAGACAGATGCTAACAGGAAGGGACTGTACATTTGGAATTATATTTAATAGTTTGCTCCACAAACATGTATTAGCATCTACTTGATTCTAGCTTCCAAGAGTGAATGAGGAAGGCATCATCTAATAAAGGGAAGATAGCCAAGCAGACAATGAACCTGAGGTGGGGGCAGAGGTGGTGGTGTCTGTGGGGGCCCCTGGATGGGTCATTCAGGGAGGGCTCCATAGAGGAAGTGACATTTGAACTGAATCTTGGCAAACAGATAGGAGTTCACCACAAAGTAGGGGGAGGGAAGGTGTTCCCCCTAGAGTGAAAAGTAAGCCAAAAAAAAAAAAAAGAAGAGAAAAAGCAGTGCCCTAGCCAGTGGTGCAGAGGCCAGTGTATACCAACTCTCAGGAGCTGAATGCTAACTTTTCAGGAATTTTATGAGCCAGGCATTTGGGCCTTACTTTCCTGTTTCTGCTCGCATCAAATCCACAAGCACTTTGAATTTATTTTTGCTGTGTAGACTTCCAGTGGGGCATCTCTGATCCTTTTGCTCATGGACTATACCCTTTAGGGAGGAATCATGGTTCTGAGAACATAGTACTGGTGTTGATCAGACAGTTCTCTTTATTCACATGAATCCTTAGGCATGATGGTGTTCTCTCTGAGCCTCAGTTTACTTCTCTGTAAAATGGGCATTGTCCCCCAGATCCTATTCTCCTCCTCATGAAATTCTTAGGAGAAGGGATACAGGCCAGTAATTTTTCTGTGGTGTCAGATTGTGTTGAATGCCCTAGTGAAAGGGCATGATAGGGAGAGCTCCCTAGCACAGAGGGAGACAAAGTCTAGTTGGGTGTCATTCCTGACAAACAGTGGGGAGTGCCAAAAGGGATTCTGGATCCCCGTGCAGTGGCCACAGGGTAAATGCTTCCTATCCGAGAGTGTGGAGTGGAGATCTAGGGATTGGTGAGGTGGTTGCCACCAGCTATGCCAGAAGAGTCCAAGGTGCAACTTGTTTGATTTGGCTCAGGGACAGGTGGCAGCTGGCCAGAGCTCAGCCATCTTGTTCTTTGTCCCTGAAGGTCCTAGTCATGAGCAGTACCCACTGGGTGACTCACACTTGCTATCAGTCAGTAACAGTGTTGTGGTGTCGTTAAGTCCAAATGTTAATGAAATCAAAACACTGAATCACCCACATAACATGAGTCCCCCTTGATATTCTTACCTTTACACCATTTGTTTCCTTGAAGCTACTTATTGCAATGTATTTTTATTTATTAATATCTTTATGGTACCCCCTCACTATTTCAACTCAATAGTGCAGAAGTGTGGTGAGCCCAGTAGCCAGGTCTGTTTCACTTACAGCACCCAGCAGGAGCCCAACATATTGAGTGAGTGCTGCCCCTGGTTACATGGAATGGTGAGTGAACTGCCAAGCCCAGGGAAAGTCACAGTGGCTGGGTAAGCTGTAGAGAAGAGGGCTGTCAAAAGGGAACAGGATTCGCCAACCCCGGAGTTTATGTCCTGATTCCAGTTACTTTTCTATTTCCTGCACTATTGAGGTGAAAAGTCCCTGTGTGCCAGCTGGAGAGCTTTGCAGCATAAGGTACATGGGGGATTTTGCTTTCTCTTGGAGATACCCTCTTCTGTCCCCCCGCCCTGCCCCCTACATACCTGAAAAAGGGAAGCTCATTTGAGAGTCAAGCATAGAATTGAGACCTCTTTCTAAACTGAAAATGGAAGGAGCTTTACCTCTCGCTTCACACACCTCTGCTCCTCATTCTCAGAGGAGGAAATTGAGATCTCCAGATGTGAGGTGGGTGGCCCAGGGCTCAGAATTTGCCAGCTGGCAGCCCTGGGATACAGGTCCACTGACTCCAGATCCACTGTGTTTTCTACAGTTGTATCCTGGACTATTATTATTATTAGTGAAGATGAGGAGGAGGATTATTATTGTGTGTGTGAGTGGAGGCAGTGTAAACAGGGATGGCAGTCAAATATCTAACAACCAGTGTATTTTAAGCATCAGCCAACCAGGGCCACGTCTAACAAATGAGGACAGACACTATTCCTGGACATCCTGACTGAATGTTGGCTGGCCTCTGATTGGATGCTGAATATCCACTGCAGACAACTTGACAAAAATCAGGAGAGGCAGTTGGTTTTGTTTCCTTGCTCTAGAGTTCCTAGGGAGAGAGTCCTTTTGAGAACTGATGAAAGGGTTGTTTTTGGTGAGCTAGTTAGGTGAAGAATAGTTTTCACGTGGAGAACTGGCACAGTGACTTTTGTCTATAATTGGCTTTTATTAAATTTAGGACAAACAATTCATTTCTCTCCATAAATTTAAAAAACGTTTTGTTCATATCACTCCTAGGGATGTATGCATACAAGCTAAATAGAAAATCTGCATTAGGAAAGACATCAATACATTCTCAGGTTTCCCATTGGGAGAGAAATTTTTGAGACTGATGTTTTGGAGGAGAGCCTTACCCCCTTTTTTCTTAATTTATGTGTGATTTTACCTACAACTATTAGATGGAAACAGACAGTATTCTTTGTGACCATTTTTGACCCACAGAAATGGCAATTTAATATGGTCCCAATCTAATATTGGCTGAGCATCAATAGTGACTCCAGCCACTGTTCTGGAAAATGGAAGAAGATGGATGGGTTGAACCCCTTTAAATCCTACTGACTACTGTTTTCATGAGAGGCAGTGAGAGTTGGGTTCAAATTTTGGTTCCGTCAAGTACTAACTTGGCTGTCTCTGGCCTCTCTCTTTTTGCTAAGTATAAGTTTTTGCCACTTAACTACAGAGTCTTCTGATTTATAAAAGGAACTCAGTAGATTCCCTTTACTTCATCTCACCAGTGGCACAGTCTGTGGGATTTCACAGTCAATTTGTTATAAGATTTATTATAGTCTGTGAAAATCAGTTGTAGTCAAGTATGTGGAGAACTTGATGCATTTTTTAAATTTTATTTATTTATTTTACAGAAGGGAAGGGAGGGAGAAAGAGAGAGAAACATCAATGTGCAGTCACCTCTCTATATATGCCCCTTGTTGGGGATCTGGCCTGCAACCCAGGCATGTGCCCTGACTGGGAATTGAACCGGTGACTCTTTGGCTGTCAGGCTGGCGCTCAATCCACTGAGCCACACCAGCCAGGGCTTGATGCATTTTTAAAACCCACAAAAGTTACCTAGAAATCTTAACTTAGAAAAATATATCAATGAAGAGATTAACAAAAGATTGACTCAATTATTAAAATTCTGTGGCTTTTAATGCAAATTTATTAAATTACATCTATTAAATACATTAATACATACAACATTTCATTCATAGAGATTGGAACTGACACAATAGTGCCCAAAGACATGGGCTGCATACCAGTGAAATACGTACATAACAACATACAATATGCAGTTTACTTGGAGATTATGATGTTTTAACATAAAACATAAAATCAATAAAAGCACGTGGGCTTAACACTAAAACCACATAAACCCCTACATTTGTTTAATTCCTACACTCTGAATCAAAAGAGGGGAAAGTTACATATTTTAATGACTTTAAGAATAAAATAATTTTACTAAGTTCAGCTACTTTATTTGCTTGAAGCTCTGTGTCTCCTTCCTCTGGAGTATATGCGCCACAAGAATGAGACTTGCCTTCTGTGTTCCCTCTTTTCTGGGCTCTCCACCTCTGGGCAAGTGCTGCCATGTGACTGACATTCAAAAAAACTGATTCATGGATGAAATGGAAAGACTGCTGGGCTTGCTATCTGGAGATATGAATTCTAGTCTCAATACTGCTACTAGCTACTGTCTGACATTGGGCTATTTGTATCATCTTTCTTTCTTCTTCTTTTCCTTTTTTTTGTATCATCTTTCTGAGCCTGGGTTTCTTCACCCTTAAAATGATGTAACTTGGAGCAAATTCTACAGATTGCATCAGCTCTAAAATGCCACGACATTCTTTACCTGGCCAAGATCTCAGAGTTACTTTGTGTTGGATACTCTCTGAACAAGTGGGAAATGGCATCCACTTCTAGGCTGGAAGCCACTGAACTCTCAGCAAGGCCTCCCAGGTTCTTAATGATCAAAAAGAACACACAGAAGTTAATGAAAGAATGGAGTAATTATAGATTTAGAAAGACCTGATATATTATTTGATTCTATCTCTCCTCCTACCTCAGTGAAGAAATGGCTTCTACGAAACCCTTGAGATAAACCCTTTGCTTGAATATCTCCAGGAACTGAGAAATCAAATCTGGGGATATTCTGGTTTAGGGTAGAAAATTCCTTTGGTTATGAAGCTAGAAATGGAGATTCTGTAAGTACAACTCATTAGCCTTATCTCCTTCCTCCAAGGACACATGGAAGAAGTCTCCTCTTTCCTTTTATATTATCCCATGGGTATTTGATAAAACTTTTTATATCTCCTTCCAATTTCTCCTTCAGTTACTAAAATGAATACCATTTGCTAAGAGAAGAGGGTAATTGGCTGTGCCTAGTATTATGATTCAAGAAGATGGTACCCTAGCTCTAGATCTGCCATTAACTCCTTTTGTGGCCCTGACAAGTAACTTCTGTTTGATATGGTATTTTCTTCCTTAAATGGGATGATGTAAGGGGTTAGGGGGCAAAAGTATCTCAGAGCTTGGGAAGTTGCAAATATGGTTGTTGGTGTGGGACAGGACATTCTTCTTGGGCCCAGCTGCCAATATGATGTAATAGCTGTTAATATACAGGATAGTGATGCACATTGAAAAAAGAATTCCACTAAAATGGCAAAACATTTCCAGGACTCCAGGCCCTAAGAGAGCAGGAAATCTTAGGGCAAGCGAGTGCTGCATGTGTGTTGCAAGGTGTGGGATATAAACCACTCTGTCCTGAAGAATTAATCCCCAATGTCACAATCATGGAAACATGACTGGGAAAGGACTTGGAAAATACCTTGCAAGAGAATGTTGGCAATGGGCATGCCTCGTGCACAGTGAGCTAGTTGAACTTTTATAACCCAAAGGAGTTATTGACTCCTCTTGGGTGGAATTTCCTCTTGGGTGATGTAGCTTAGATTGAAATGGAGCTAAGGGCTTTGGCAAGCCCTGTTATTGAACTGAACCAGACATTTTTCAGGATGTGAAAAGTGTACCTTTTCACATTCTACTATAGTTTGGTAAAAAATTTTAGAAATTTTGGTAGCTTAAGCAATTCTGTTCTATCAAATAGACCCAAACCGTGCTAGGGTCAAAATGCTAGTGACACCATGCATTTTGATCATGGTTCCTGTATTTGCTGAGGGACACTGGCTCTTCAATGCACCTCTGTGTCTTCCACAAAGTTCTAATATTTTCAAGGGTGTGGCTGGCCAAACTTGAGCCCAGCAGGTAATAACCTCTCTCCACACTTGGCTTAGTAATGGGTTTTATCGTAGAAAATAGTATCTTTATTTTTTTCCCTTTTATTTATGGAAAACTGCCCTTAGGTAGCTATTTAAAAAAGTCACTTAGGCTAAACACAAATCATTTTGTTAATGATCATCCTTCATCAGATGGCACCCATTTTCATGAGAAAATATCCATGTGTCTAAAGTTAGCTGGCTAATTAACTAGCTAATACAACCAAAATAAATTAAAGGATCTGTAGACAGTGGAGCTGCTGAGCAGTTAGAATTAACACATCTGAGACTAAAATAATTTATCTTTGTGTCTCCAGGATGAGTAGGTACTCAATAAATGTGGAATTGATTTGAATTCAGCCTTTTGAAAGACATTGAATCAGCAAAGCACTTTCCTCCTAAATTAACTATTTTCCAAAGCATGTAAGCATGCTCCTTCTTCCCTTCTGAACTTTTGAATGCATTCCCATTACTACTTTTAGGGGGACACCACATAGTCTTAAACACCATTCTTGCCCTTCATTTTAAAAACTAGAGCATAAATATTTACCCTGGAAATAATGCCTGGGACTTGAGTCCTACAAGACAGGTTTGACTGGACCTTTCTGGGCAGTAAAAAATACAACATAGGGCATTCAGTCAATTCAGACAGGAAACCTTGAGCACAATACATTCTTCAATAAACAAGCTTATGATGGAAGCAAAATAACTATATGGTAGGATATTTTCCAAGCTTCGAGTCTTTTAGGATAGTAGGAAGTTCCAACTTCTTGAATAAACTTCTCGGTCCACCAGATGGGAATCCAAACAGTGGGCAGGTTTGAAGAGCCTGGGCACAAGGGTTCTTTTTAGTAGAGAAGATGAGCAGACCACTCTGGCCTCTTTCATTGCAAATCCTTCTCCACCCCCAGGTTGCTTGGTGCTCTCATGCAGATGCAGACAGAGCATTTTGTTTTCTTAGTGGGGGTGTTAATTCTTACCATGGAGACAGTCTAGAGTCATTGATAAAAGATTTGTGATCTACCAATAAATATTGTTCTAGGAGTTGGTCAGGGAAACATTCTTTTATCAAGCTGTTTTTATAGTTACTGAGAAACCTTTCCTTTCTGCTTTGAGAAAAGGGTAATTCCTCCCATCTGAGATGCCCTTTCCCCAAGTCCATCTGTTGTCCACCCACCTTCTTTCAGAACTCACTTCCTCTGTGTAGACTCTTCGGAACCAGGTGGAGGTGACTACACCCTTCTCTGTGCTTTCACTGAGCCCTGTGATGACTGTTTTGAGAAGCTGAAGGCTTTAGAGTCTTAACTTCCCAACTGAGAAACTGGAAATTAATGTTTATTTAATTATAATTTCAACAAACACCAATCAAGTACTGCTATACCAATCACCATGCTCAGGAGCCCCATCACACACTTCTCTGCCTCTGGAGTGTCCTGGCAACAAGGAGAAGAGTGATTTTGGTGTCAGGTTTGCCTTCAGACCCATCGTGAGGTCTCCCACAATAGGGAGTGTTTATAATAGAGTCTGAAGTGCTGAAGGTCACTCCCATGTCACACTGACATGCTCTCAGATTTCACAAATGCTTAAAGTTAACAAGTTTCATCCCCATGACCTCATTTGATCCTGGGGAACAGATTGGTGGATTCTTGCTTTACAGTAAGTCAACAGAGGCTAAAAGAGCAGAAATGCCCCTTCTACCCTTGCCATATTGATGCAGGAAAATGACATAGGTTAGAAGATATAAACCCATTGATGTGCAGGAGAGACCTCCTCAATGTCCAGCCTCTCCTGATTAGCTAATCCCATATTTAAATCCCTTTGAATATTTTAGAGAAAAATACTCATATAACAGTGCATATAAAGTTGTGAATCAAAATTTGAAGCTGATCCAGGTTAACTGCTCCAGATTTGGTGATTGACTTTTTTTTTCCCTGGGAGAGTAAGTCCATTGTCTCTGGGCATCAGTCACATTTGTTGTACAGTTGGTCTAGTTAGCTAGAAATCTGTGTTCAATTTTCTTGAGTGAGCTAAATCAGTTGGATAATTTACATAGTCGGGAGCACTCCAGATATCTTATGTAACACTGTCAGATACCATTTTTTTAATGACTTGGCGTTAGTCCTTGGAGCATGGTTCCACGGAGCATGTTGAGACACATTTAACCAGGAGCCATCTAATGATATATTCACATAAGTTTTGAGTAGAGTTTGTTTTGTTCTTCGTGGTATCTTCTGGGTAAAGGTAATACCCAGAACATAATAGGTGCTCAAGAAAACTGTGATGAATAAATGCTTTTGTTGTATTTTTGATATGCATGTGGAACTCATACTTCCTTGTTTTGATGCCTATGTACACAAAAAAGGGAAAGGTAGGTTTTCTCATTTGCCACAGAGAACGTCGTGAAAAACAATTTTTTTAGAATATTCGTGAAAAATACCTGCTTTTTTCATTCTTTTTCGGCAAGGTGTGAAAGTATGTATTTAGGGAATCTGATTAAGGATTTCTCCTTTGAAAGTATTACAGTTTTCTAGGGCTTTGGACTTTATTCAAGGCTCCTGAACGGAAGCAAATGCTTCATAATCAAGTTGAACGACAAGTTAGCCCACTGGTGACAAATGTGTAGTAGGAAAGTGTGGAAATGCTTCAAGTAGATCATCCATTCATTTGGTGACCAGCATTCTAATGTTTAGAAACTCACCACTCTCCCAAGCAACCATGATAATTTGTCTGCTTTCTTCTGCCTTTTTCCAATTGGTATTCCCATCAGTAAGGCATATAAAGTGTGACTTTTGGGTCCTAAGTTTCGTAGCTAAAATACTGTCATAGGCAAAATACTTGGAGAATGCTCCAAGAAAACCTGAGGCTATAATTACATATGAATGAAGAAAATTAGGAACTAGGAGGAGAGGACCTTTACACAATGACATCTGTCTTGCCCCTATAGCAAGAAGGCTCCGAAGAAGGTTTTATCTTCTTTTGTGTAATCCACCAAAGAGATGTCACTGACATTCACCATCAGCTTGTCCCCTTCTTGCAAGGAGAACATTGCCCCTAGATATATGGGTTGGAACCAGTTGCTGCTTATTTCACACACTGTCTTGGTCCCCATGAGGAGCTGGGTGGGCTCAGGGTAGCTGTCTGTTACCTTCGTGATGACCACAACGATGACATCTGGCTTGTTCAGTCGGCTCTCTTGGCTGATTTCACCACACTTGGATGTGATACCTCGAAATGTGATCTGGGAGTAAACAAAGTAGTCTCCCGACTCTGGGATCACCAGGAATTTATTGGTGTAGTTCATCCGGTTTTTGATGAAGGCCAAGCCAAGTTCGTGTTCCCAGTCCAGAGCTGGGAACTGATTTTTTAAGGGCTTTGTGGACGTTTGTCTTACAACTGCAAAAACAAGAGAAAGGATTAATTTGCTTGTGTTAGAACCTGTGAACTTTGCAAAAAGTGTCTCATGTTATTTTTAAAGAGTAAAGTGATGATCTAAAACCAATAGCTGACAGGCTGCTTGAGGAGTACTGCGGGGAAGGTGTGTGAGTGGACATTAGTTCAGAGAGTGGCATGTTAGGCCGATGACCTGGGGCAAATTACTTTGCTTCTCTGAGCCTAAGTTTTCTTATCTGACCATTTTAACTTTTACCTGAACCCTGTGATCCTGGAAAGGAGTGAAGGATAAGAAGTCTCAGTCACTCTTTCGGTTTGGGAGATGAGCTTACTGCAAAAACCCACTCTTCCTTCTGCAAATGGCTTAAGATTGACGGTGCCCCCTTGTTTACGCATGACATGGCCAGACAAAAGACCTTCCAATTTCCTATTTTTTGCCTCACAAATAATTAGCTGAACTGTTTTATCCCCCACTGATTCATTGGAACAAAATGCTTGTTAACGGAACTTTGATTAAGCTTTTCTCCTTCCTCTAGGTCCCCAAACTTGGGCCCACCCCTACCCTGAGTCACTGTAAGGTTCTGCTCTTGTCTTGCCAACCTTTCTTCCCCCTTCCCTCTGCCTATTGGTTTTTTCTAGCTTTGTTTACTCCTGTCTATGAAAAAAAAATCCCTTTAGCCTAACTCTGGGGACACTTGGAGACTTTATGGTCAGAGGATCTCACTATTGTATTAGTCCCTTCCCTCTGCCACATTCTCACCCTGCAATAATCCTTTTGCATAACGACTCTTTCCTTACAAAGTCAGGATTTGTTTTTTATTTGATATCCCTTTCCTTAAAAAAAAGGGAGATGATAATACCTGTGGAAAGGATGAAGAGAGATGGTATGTATAATGCTATAGTTACTAGGAATATTCTCTAAGTGACATTCACTTTTATTCCTCTTTTTGTTTCAAACAAGCTCTGCCACAAAGAGAAGACATTTTAGAGAGAGTCAAATGTTTTCTGTCACTCCCCTTTTAACACGGTGGTCCCAAACCACATGAAACACAGGCAGAAATTAATTTAAAAAGTCCACATGCAGAGATCCAGAACATTTTGGAAATTCTTCTCTGATATCAACAGGGCCAAAGTAAATAAGCTCATGTAATGGACTCTTGGAGTAGAAGGGAGCAGGGCTTCTTGGGTTGCTTGGACACCATTCCAATCCTGACTTTATAACTCTAGGTTGTTAATCAACCATGTAGGTTCCTTCTCCTCTCTGAGTCTCAATTTCCTGTCTGTGAACTGGAGATAAAGCTCCGTCCTACTCTTGTTCTGAAGATCTAGTGAATAAAAGAGGCATGGACATTTTCATCACAATGGCTGGATACAGCATTACTCAATACATTCTCGTTTTTTTTTTTTTTGCCAAAATAAGCTAACATATTTCATTTTGACAGATTAAAAATTAAGCCTACTTCATTTTACATATTTTTATATGTTTCTACGTTTGCATTATTTATATGTATACACTAAGTAGGACATATGAATTAACACTTTCATGAAGTATATCTATAGCTAAAAAATGAATAGAATTGAGCCATATTTCAAATAAAATAATCTGCAATAAACTAATACTTTTCAGAGAAAATAAAAACATTTTAATTTCCAAATCCATAGTAATCGCCATTATGTACTGCCAGCCACAGTTTGGGGACTGGTTATGTTTAAAGAAGCATTTAGCAATCTTCATACCTGGTGGCTGACTGGAAACCTTGGTTCCTGGATTTTTGTAAAGCATCTTTCCCATTGCTGACTAGACTATAGTTTTTTTTTCAACTATGATACATGTTCAGAATGTGTGTGGTCTCTCCTGACCCCTGCACTAAGTGGTCTCTGGAGAGCTCTGTTGGTTCTTTGCAAAATCTGTGAAAGGCATTTTTATTAGTCATCCATGATAGTCTCTACTCCTTCTTTGTTGGTGATTCAGTAGATTAAAAAAATTTCCTCCCAGATGATACAAAAGCAAAAATTATTTCATCTGTAGATATAGCAAGTTCTGTTAAATTACTATGCAATTGGCTCTGTCGACATAGCAGCAAGTAGGAGTTTGGGTAGGAAGTATGTTGTAATGGAAACAGTGCAGTTCTGAGAGTCAAACTCAACTCTCAGCTCTTCTTAGTCATGCCACTTGGGATAAGTGAATTTAGTTGGCCAAGCCTCAGTTTCCCTATCTCACTGGGCATAATAATATGCAGATTAAATGAAGCATATATGTAAAATGCCTAGCACAGTGTCTCATACATATTAGGAGTTCATTAGAACCTAGATTCCCTCACCAATTTCAACTCCTCCCATTCAATAGGAAGAGGGGTGGCACCTCCATGCTCAGTTTTTAAGAGTTTTCTGCCCAGCCTGTTCAGTGTCACCCATTCTTACAGGTGAGTATTGATGGCAGATTGGCATCTTCCTGGCCCTAATCCTCACGCAGGACTCCCCATGAACAGCTTCCTCTTGTACCGATATTAAGACAACTGTGTTGGGCCCAAGGATATTCCGCTGTGGGTTGCAGTTTTTTATATGTCAGGAGGATATGCTTGCTTTTTAACTGTAGTTTTTCAGTGGGTTTTTAACATCTTTCTGCACTGTTGGGCCTTTTTGTCTGGAGTCTTAGTGACATACACAACTCCAAGTATGAAATGCCAGGAATTTCCACATGACTTGGGGAGCTGGCCAACTGGTGTTACTATGAGATTGCTCTTAATCTCTTCACATCAATGTATATTCTTTGGAAATACCTACCTGAATGTAAATGTCCAATAACTTCATTTTGAATAGGGGGACAGATGGATTCGATAAATTGGCAACTCAAGGGATCATTCATCTTTGACGAGATTCAGCATTATGTGAATCTCAGAGTCTGAGGAAAGCCATTTCTGAATGACTGTGTGAATGAAAGTGAGAAACAATAGAGAAAGGAAGAGGGCTGATACCATCTGAAAGATAATGCCTAAGAGACCTGGACTTTTGGATCCCTCAAGGAAGAAAGACATCTGAAAACTGTTGACTGAGAGGAGGAGTCTGTTACTAAGGTATGTGATTTCCTGTTTGAAGCTACTAGAATGAGTTTTTGCAAACACAATGAAATAAATATCAGGCCCATTGTCTCCTGGAAAGCACATCAGGGAGAATTACCTGTCAGGTGTGCTCTTGGCTTATCTTCACCAGCTCTAGGAGGTACGTCTGTAAGGAAAGGAGAAAAATGCTTTGTATGAGTCAGAGGGTGACTAAAGTGAACACAGCATTTGGAGAGTTGCATGATGCCTGAGAGAAATATGCCTTTTCTCCAGCTTGGTCCAGTTCCCTTCTTACCGTTTTCGTTCATTTGTTTCTTTTTCTTTCTATCTATCTTTTATTTTTCAGGAACAGGGAAGACTCTGGGGAAAGTCTTAAACACAAATGAATCTTGGCTCTGTGACTTTGGATGAGTTATCTAACCTGTCTCAGACTTTGTTTTTTCATTTCTAAATGGGTACATTAATTCCTACCATGGATGTAGAGTGTTCAGAATCATTCTAAGTATATGGTAGTGCTCAGTAAAGCTCACCTTGCCTCTCCTTTCCTCCTACTGCTTCTGTGGAAACAAATTGACCTTTTGCCTTCTTCATGGTCCCCTTAACCATATCCAGTGAGGTATCTGGGTGGCCTAACAGAATAGTTTGGGAACCAGTGTGTGGCTCTATGACCTTGACAGACTCCTTTCCCTTTCTGGTCTTCTGTTTTACTATCAGTTCTCCAGAAGACCTAAAAATTTCCTTTTGGTATTTTAGAGATGATTATATTGGACTAATGTGTTCTAACTATAGTGATAAAGATGTTGTTGATGATTAAAATAAAAAAGTCTTTGTATTCTTTTGATGTGGTAAGCATTGTTTTAATACTTTTATACAAACCCTGGAGGCAGGTACTATCATAACCATTTTTATAGATGAGTAAAATGAGACAGAGACAGGTGAAATATTTGTGTAGAGACCGTCAATCCATAGGTCTGCACTTGGCCATGGCACCAGTTTGCCTTCTTAGTGGCTGGAGAGGCCCCTCACCTTCCCTCTTGGTTTGTATTCCTCTGAACCTCCTGCATACCAGAACTTTTAGATATGTTTTTGTTCCCCACAAGAAAAGGCATCAAATATAAGCATACTTACAAACTCGCTGATGTGAAGGTCCTAATTCCTGTACTTTTGGAGTCTGTTGGGAAAGAAAGATATGGTTCAGATCGTCTGTGCTCCTTTTGACACCAGTATTCACACAGTTGCTCAAAGCATTGATATGATTAAGATGCTGCCTCTACCCCACCGGGGTACTCTGAGCTGAAGGAAATGGAGATGACGATATTTGTTGATGGGACTCTTGCACCCAAGCTCTTCCCTTTTCCTCCTCCAGCATCCTAATGACCTTTCTCTCTCTTACCCTTGTCTCTGAAGCTCAACTTAAAGGTTCTGTCCCGAGAGCTTTTCTCGTTCTCTTCTAGGGCACTCTAACATCTTGTCAATGGTTCTATTATTATTTGAACAAATTGTGGCACTTGTTTCACTTTTTTCACCACAATTTAAAAATTGTAACTACTTAAAAAGTGATACAGAAAAAGAAGTAATCATTATGATCTCCTTCTTCTCAGTCTATTCAATTCTTGCTTCCTTGTAATACATGGTGACTTTTTCTTCATGCAATCCTAGTTTGTAAGCCATTTCAGATACCACATGGTAATGGGAGAGTAACTGCTTTGGAGGCAGACAGACCTGGACTTGAATCCTAATTCCACCATTTATTAACAATATAATCTTGAGCACTGGCTAGTGTAGCTCAGTGGATTGAGCATACGCCTGTGAACCAAAGGGTCACCAGTTTGATTGCTAGTCGGGGCACATGCCTGGGTTGCAGGTCAGGTCCCCAGTAGGGGGCACACGAGAGGCAACCACATATTGATGTTTCTCTCCTTCTCTTTCTCCCTCCCTTCCCCTCTCTCTAAAAATAAATAAATAAAATATTTAAAAAATGAAACAAAACAAAACAATGTAATCTTGAGCAAGACACTTTTCTCCTCTGAACTTTGGTGTCCTTATTTGTAAAATGGGAATAATAACATCCATTGCCCTAGAGCAGGGGTGTCAAACTCATTTTCACCAGGGGCCACATCAGCCTCGAGGTTGCCTTCAAAGGACTGAATGTAATTTTAGGGCTGTGTAAATGTAAGAACTCCTTAGCAGTTAAGCAAGAGCTCTGTGCTGCCACCGGGCAGAAACAAGGTGCCGGGCCGGATAAAAGAAGGTGGAGGGCCGGATTCAGCCTGCAGGCCTTGTGTTTGCCACCTGTGCCCTAGATAACCCTGAGGTTTGAAATGAGGATCAAATCAAATGAACGAAATAAACTAACAAAATAGAAACAGGCTCATAGATACAGAGACTAGAGTGAGCCGTCAGAGGGGAGGGCAGTTGGAAGGCTGGGTGAAAAAGGTGAAGGGATTAAGCAAAAACAAACAAAACAAAACAAAACAAAACAAAACTCATATACACAACAGTAAGGTGATTACCACAGAGAAAGGGGGGTGGTGGGAGATAGAAGAGGGTAAAGGGGAGATAACTGGTGATGGAAGGAGACTTGACTTTGGGTGGTGAACACACAATACAATGTACAGATGGTGTATTATAGAATTGTACACTCAAATGCCATCCTGATAAATTCAATTAAAAAAAAGAAAAGAAAATGTATGAGTTAGTTCAAAGAAGGCATGGAAACTGAGGGAATCACCACTTACATGCCAGAATAAAAAGCTTAGGAGCAAAACAAAGCTCTTAGCTTAGGAATAAAATCACCATCTTACATTTTATAATGTTTCCAAAGAGCTTCTCTGATACGATTTTGACTCAACCCAGAGTCTTATGATTTGGTTTTTATAATTGCTCAGTCCACATCAATGGTAATCCTCATGTCCCTGTGGACACTTGATCGGTTTTACATTTTAAAACCTATGTGTGTGTGTGAGTGTATACCTGTGAATTAAGAATTGTGTGTCTGTGTGAGTATAAGAGAAGGCAGCTCCATTGGTGGGAAAGAGTGTTTTTGCATTGGTGTACCTACATGTGTCTGTAGTGTGGCATCCTGTGCATGGATGTCTCTACATACACATGTTTGATATAGCTGCACCATTTCTGAGCCTAGGTCTATGAACAGTTCTGTGATAATAGTTGTTCTGTTAGAACACAGATGGTCAGGCTCTTTTTACTCCTAAGCCACATGTCCTAACCTCTACTGGAAGCCCTCCTGAGACAAAGATCTTGTCTTTGACTGACAAGCTGACCTCATGGTCTCTCCAGCTCCCTCTTCTCTGCTGTCAATGATACCTCCACTTCTTCTCCTAAGATACCAGGCCTAAGTTTTGCTTATTTCTTCCTCCACAAACCCAAACTATCATTTCTATTTTACAGTTTTTCTCTTTCCTGAATCTACTCCAGGCCTCAGCATGGTGCTTGCCTGGATTCTTCCAAAAAGCTCCTAGCATAGGTCTCACCTGCACCTGGGTTCTTCTCTTCTCTAATCCATCTCCTGGCCTGCTTTCACAGGACTTTTTCTAAAGCCTTACTTTTTTGAGACAATTATCTTGACATTCAAAATCCCAATTTATCATTCCAGCCCCTGAGGTAGGGGGATCAGGGGAAACTACCCTTGACCTGAACCTTACAGGCCACACAAGTATTAGCCAGGTGATAAAAGGCAATAACCATTTCCAACAAGGCCAATAGTTTGTGCAAGAATAAGGAGGCCCAACAGTTCATGGGAGCAGCTGGGGAACTGCAGGGATTTCTGCTGCCAGGTGAACATACTACTATACATTTAGCATAGGGTCTTGAGTACAATGGTCTTTGAAAACCAAAACCAAATGATACGACTGCTTGTCCAGCATCAGTAACTTTGATGGGCTCAGGAGGTGGAGAAGCACCCTAAAAATGAGCTTATTTTGTAGCCTGCTTCCTTACTTGCTGTTGACAGAGCTGATAAGGAATCAGTCCTTTGGCAAGGCAGAAAACTGAAGTTGGGGTTCTCAGAGAGAACTGGGGAGAGCTTGGTTTCATCCCCTTGTATAGGGAATGGTACCCTGATTAGTCTTCTCTGACTCATTTATTCTGCTAAGAAATCTCCTTGAATATCCTGCTTATTTTTGGCTAAGCAGACACTCAGCTAAGGGTTTGGAGCATTCTTTTGGGCTCATAATCCCCTTGTCATTAGCATGAATTTGGGATGTGAGCACATTTCTCTCTTTGCTCTGCTGCATTTCTCTAACTTGGGCCACTAAATATCTGAAGGCTGTGATAGTGCCAGTTGGCAGGTGTTGAACACAATATTCCCAGAGTCCCCAAGAAGAACATCAGCTGGGACTCTTCTTCCAAGAACAATATCTAAAGCTTTCCATTGCTTTTTCTCTTAGTAATGACTTTATCATGAGAGGAAGATTATTGCAACAGGAAGCAAGAGTGAATGAAGAGAAGATTAGATAGGAGGAAATAGTACTATAGTTTATTTGGGGAAAGGTTTATACATTTGAGTTGGTTTAATGTCTGCTCTCCAGTTGGTTGCAGGCAACACCAGGCCAACAAAATGTTTGTTGTTGTCTAACCCTGACTCATCTCCATTGCTTTTGGGTTACTCTGGGGTACCCAGGAGAAGGTGACTTCTGAAGCAACATTGGCTTCCAAATCCAAATAGACACAATATTCAAGAGCACCCCAGAAGAATATGATTTATTTCCCCCTAAATGCCTTCTTAAACCACTGGCTGAGAACCAGGACCCTATTTTATTTTCCCTCCTACATATTTATCACTTCCTGAAGTGATATTACTTATATGTGTATTTATTGCTTTTCTCTCTCTAGTAGAATTCAGGCTGCATGCAGGCAAGGACTTGGTCTGTCTGTCTTGCTCACCACTATATTCCTCCTGCCTCTGCCAGTGCCTGCCACCTCCACAGGATTATTCAATCAGCAAAATACGCTGATGCTTGGGCATCAGAAAGACAAGCAGAAAAGAGAACAGAGGATGGAGTAAGGTTAAGTTTCAGTGCCTTTAGCCAGAGTTTTGCAATCCAAAAAACTAGGAAAGAGAACTTGTTATTTTAGAATTCATGCAAAGTTTTGAATTTTCGTTTAGATAAAAATAATTTAATTATGTAGAGGTAGGTAGCCAAAATCTTTTAGGCCTCGGGCCTCTACAGATTTTTGTCAGGCTCTGCTTGGAGCAGTCATGGCTCTAGAAATGTTTTTTGGAATTTGGGAGCTTTGGTCAGAAGTTAGAGCCAGAAAAGGCCATAGTGTATGTCTATAGGCATGCCTGTTTATGGGATGGTGGAAGCCTACTACCACCAGCATATATTAGCCTGAGCAAAGCAAGTGGGGCTTTTTACCCCTTAGTTCCTATAGGTCATGAATCTTCACTCTCATTTCCTTTTCTTTCTTTGTTTATTCTCAATTGAGGGGGGTATGTTGATTGGAAATCCCTGACTGAAACTAACCATGACCTACTACTGTGGGCATTTTTTTGGATTACTCTGATCCTTCATATAGGAAAGAAGGAGGATGGAGGAAAGGAGGAGACTACCATTTGGTTGAGTGCTTGCTGGGTGCCAGGTCCTGTGTTGGGTGTGTATGTGTATTCCTCATCTGATACTCCAGTTACTCTCAAGGGAACATATTACCTTTTTATAGCCTTTGTAAGCCAAAGGTCAAAGAGTAAATGGAGGGTCTGGGACCTGGACATTTAGACCAAGTATAGACCCTGGCACATAGCAGGAGCCCCATGAACATTAGCTGAGCACATACAATGGGAGATAGAACCTGAAGCAAGATGGTCTTTTGAGATTATCTTCTTGGTATATTCCTCAAAAAAAAATCCCTTCAGTATATTTTAACTAATGACCCATTTAGTCTTTCTCCCATCTTCTGTAGTCTCTCTCTAGTATTATATTCATAAACAGGAAGAAATACCCATTGCTTGCCCACAGTTGCAAATGCCAAAGTGTTTTATGAACTATAATATCCTTTTAGCACCTCTAGGAGAAAGATAGACATTTGCCTCCTTGTCTTCTCCTCTTGCTTTATCTCAGTTTGTACTTGCACAAGGATAAATCCACCTAGAAATGTTTTATTCCAAAGCCCTTCCATTTCATCATCTGCTAAGTTGTGCTAGACAGGTTTTTAATTTACAGGCAATATTCAGAGTGGTGCAAAGCAAAGACTGTGGTGTTTCCAGAAGAACAAATATGAAAATCCCAGCTGCATTATTTCTAGGTAGTCTAACTTTTGTGTGTTACCTGACCTCAGTAAGACTGTTTCCTCATCAGTCAAAGCAGACAGTGATTCCTTCTCCCAGGACTATTGTGATGGCTAAGAAAGACCATCCAGCTCATTTGTAGATACCCAGTGCATTTTCCATCTTTCTTCTGGGCTCAATAAATGCTTTGGCATATGTTGTTGGTTCTGTAGAGCGTCCCATTGGTTTCATCATTTTAGTGATAAACAGAAGCCACTCTGTCTCTTTGCGGCAGATTGGGATCCTTTAGGAGCTCTGGAAGGTTTTCTCCTTGTCCCAACAGGAGAGGTTTCCTCAGTACACAGTTTGCTTTTGAACTTCTGCCCTTTCAGAATGCAAAGGGATTGAGGGAATGGAATATACACTCCACACATTTCAAAACCTAAGCTAGTTGCTGCTGTCAACTGTGGGGATGACCTCTTGCAGCCATTGCTCTGCTGCAGCTGGGCATTGTGTGGTCTGTCAGGTGAGACTGCTGGGCACTGACTGATGCATGTGTAGACTCTAACAGGTGAACAAAGGGATCCTGGAATCCCAAACTAGAAGCTGCAGCAGATGTTTGGGATTCACACCCATAGCTTACTTGCCCTCCCTTCTTTTGCACTTGCACCGTTCACCTATACAACCTTTGCCCTTTGCACACAGCCTGACCTTTGGAGTGAGTTGGGCTTCTCTTCCAGTATGCCAGGACTTCCTGAGGCTACAGTAGGGGCAACTGAGCACTCAAAATTTTGCAATCTACAAAGCACTTTTATCTCAGCTATGTTTGTTTCCTCTAGACAACTCCAAAAGGGGGTTATTATGTTTGACCTCAGGGGAAACAGCTTGAGTGAGATAAAAGAGCTCATTCAAGGTGGAGTGGGTAGGGAAATAATGTCTGTTGAGCATCTACTTGACAACACTCACTTTTTTGGACATCTCCTTGCAGAACTCTCAGCACAGTCCTATGAAGACAGCATGTTACCCTTCATATTTTATAGATAGGGAGTGTAAGGCTTAGGGACATCAGGTACCCGTGCATCCTTCCATCCCTCTCTCCATTCAGCAGCACTTAATGAGTGCCTTCTGTGTGTTAGGTATAGCCATTACAGGGTGCAGCCAAGAGCGGGGAGCAAATAGGGATTTGGAATGGGGTCCAGAACTCAAGGTGTTCAGGAAATATTAGGAAGTCCTCACCACCCTTCCACCCCACAGATGTGGGTTGGGGGGAGGGACAAATGGAGCAGGGCCATTGAGAGCTGTTTTGCATAGCAACAGCTTTGCAGCTAACCTCTGGCATGGTCATTTAACATATCTATAACCTTTAACTGGTTACATAGATATGTTAAATAGCTGTGGCCATGCCCTGAGCCAGGGATGGAAGCAACTTCCCTCCAAGATGTAACTGGGAGGCAACTCCCCCCAAGTTACAGCGCCTGTGTGACAGCTTGGAGATGATTGGCTCCATGACATGGGGCCACACCTACCCACACACACTATGGCAGCCCAGTAAAGCTGGAAGGATATGAGAGTGATGGCAAGTATAGCCAATTGTGGGAGCAGTTGGAAATGGTGCTGCAGAGGAAGATTGGCACAGGGATTTAAACCCAGACGGGGAAGCCATTGAAGGGAGAACCATCAGGGTTTGCCAGAGTGGTGACTCCCACGGCCATTGTGCAGAGAGGACAACAGCCCTGTGAGAGAGAATCACCATGTGGCTTTAGCAGAGAACCGCCACTTGGCTTTGGCAGAGTGGCAACCCCCCTCCTCGCAGCCATTGTGGAGAGAGAACCACGTGGCTTTGCCAGAGTGGGGACCCCCACGACTTTAGTACGGGGAACCACCACCTGGCTTTAGCAGAGATCCCGGAGACACAGCTGATGGCATTGGGAACCGAGGGAGGCCTACCAGCCAAGCACAGATTACTGGGAGCAACTGGGGGCTGCCTGAGCCATGGACTTCTATTACTTTTCCTGAGATATGGTACCCCAGACTGGGCAAAGGGGGGAAGGAAGGACTGTGTGTGTTTTTGGGTGTTTTAAGGGACTTTAGGATTTTGATGAAGACATTAGGTCACTACTTTAAGTTTGTTTAGCATTACTTAAACATTTCCTTTCCTTTTCACAAATCTCTGGCATTAAGAGATGTTTTTCCTCTGGCGGCAGACATAACGAACCTGGGGCGTTCCTTTTGGGTAATAGTATATTGCCCTCGGGCTCTCCTTGGCTCCTTGTGTTCTGTAACACAGCTAGGTGCTCTCAGAGGAGGAAGGAGACTAGCATTTATTGAGCACTTAACTATGTGACAGGCACATTTCAGGTGTCATTGCTAAGTCCTCCCGACCACCCCAGGGGACAAATAATTTGTTGGCATATACCCAGAGGCAGACTCTCATAGTGTTGAGAAGGAATGTGTATGGTAGATCTGAACCCTGATGTCCCAGTGTAACTGTAGGACTGGGCACATGGCTTAACTTTACTAAACCTCAGTTTCATCATCTCTAAAGTGGAGATTACAGTAGAACTTTTCTCATTGTGAGATTTCAAGGATTGACAGAGAAGATACATGTGGTAATGAAAGTAAATATGTGTCTCATGTGTTTGTACTGGACAGGACACTAAGGACTTTATAGATGTGATCTCATTGTTTTTCTCAAAACTCTAAGTATGAAAGAGCTTAGAATGGAGTCTGGTATGTAATAAATTATTATGAGGTCACAAGTGTGATGTGGTGAAGCCATGACTTTCCTTCAGTCTGTGTCACTCTGAAGCCTCAGTGGGCATCACTATGGGGTCCCCTTCTGGGAGGAGATGAAGAGGCCTCAGGGAAATGCATGTGTGGGAAGGAATAGGGGTACAGGGAACAAAGACCTTGCAGGGATTTTCAAGAATGTGTGGAAGGGAGGTTGGAGGATACCAAGGAGAACTTGGGGAGAGTGTATACAGATGTTTCTAGAAATAGGACCTGGGAGGGAAGGCCAGAAGGAGGATACTGGCACAACTCTTGGAAGCAATGCCTCGTATGGCTGCCCCAATAATTCATGGCAGAGTACTGGTGCCCACTCTGCGGCAGTCTTGGGACTGAGCCAGTGTGGTGTATTCTGTCATGCCTGGGCACAGTGTCAGGAGAAGATGGAGGCCTGGCCTATAGTAACCCCTCCTGAGGACAGAGGAAGCAAAGGCCCAGGCCATGGTCAAGTGCAGGTGGGTCAAAAATGGATTAGAGTGTGGGTTGAGGGAGCAAGACCAGGGTAGAGAAGGGGGCATGGAGGTAGCTTGCAAATACCAGACACCAAGAAAAGCCCTCCAATGCCCAAACCTGCTCTCTGGCCTGGCAATGGCAAATTCCAGAATAGCAGGTGGAGAAGTTGTTTCCTATGATGTAATTTCCATGAACAGGGAAATCCCCTAATTACCATTTAATAACCTGCCACCTTCTACCAGACACCATAAGTAGTATTTTGTTTTTAATTTTCCCTGTGTCATACATAAAGAAGCTAAGGCCCAGAAAAGTTAGGTAACATGGTTAAGAAGTGGCTAGGTCAGAATTCAAACTGGGTTTGAACTTCTGACCCATTATTTTTCTAAAATGCAAATCTACCTAACATTCTCCAGGAGTTTAAATATCCTAAAATATTTTACCATGTCTATTTTTTTTGTATAGGTAACATATACATTTTTCACACAAGAGTATATGTTTAAAAATGTCTCTGCCTTATCGCCCAGCCACCTGTTTTCCCCACCTGGACAGAGCAGAGTCATCAGCCTCTTTTGTCCTCTTCCTGAGATAGTCTGTGCCTTTATAAACATATTCACGTATGTGAATGTGTATTATGTTTTCAGAAAACTAAGTGTTCCATATTCTATCTGCTATTACATCCTTTGCTTTTTCCTCTTAATGATATATCTTAGAGAAATTCTCCACCCTTACATATGGAGATGCCTCATTAAAAACAGACTAACAAAGAAAAAAAAACCAGTGGCAGTTGCAGCTTTCCATTGCATGGGAGGACCATGATGTATTTAATTGATGCTGTATTTATGGACATGTCACCTAAAGGCATTTATCTCAAAACTTTTCACATATAATTTTGGTTTCTACTCTACAACTTACCTGGGTAATGAGTTTGTCACATTGAATCTTTCCTTACATAACCAACCCCTGAAGGAAGAATCTAGTTAAAACACACACACACACACACACACACACACACACACACACACTGACATAATTCTGGTAACTGTTTTCATTGCTGTTTGTAAAAACCTGCAACATTCCTACCATTGCTGTTCCTTTTCCAATCTCTGATTTGGGGGCCCAGCTAGAATGGAGTCAGTACTGTTTGTTTATACAATGAAGGCCAAGCGACTGTAGAAATAGAATCTAGGTTTGGTTCTGTCCCCCCAGCTTCAACCTGCTCTATGACCCTGAACTTTTTCTTCCCATCTCTGGTCCTCTGTTTCCTCAATTGTAAAACAAGGAGATAGGACTAGATCAATGGTCAGTAAACTTCCTCTAAAGGACTACACAGTAAATATTAACTTGAAAGACAATATAGTCACTATCACAATTACCCAAGTCTGCTGTTGTTGCATGAAAACAGCCACAGACTGTGTGTAAGTGAATGAGCATGGCTGTGTTCCAATAAAACTTTACTTACAAAAAATGGGAAGTGGGTAAAATTTGACTGACCCTGGGACTAAGAGCATATCCATCTCTTAGTTTCTATAAATCTGTGAAGAGCTTTCCTTTGCTACTTAGGGGAAGGGAAGGGACAAACATCCACCTAGTGCCCTCATTGCCAGGCACTCACTGGGGGCCATACGGCACTTGGAATCCTCATAGCACTTCAGTCAGGTAGGCGATATGGGAGAACTGAAACTCAGACAGGTTGTGTACTTTCCTCAGTCTCTTTTTTTTTGAGCCCATTTTCTTAAGTCTCAATGCTTTTTTATGTGGGATTACAAGAGATTCTTAACAATGCCAACCTCCTGTGGTCGTTACAAAGATGGAAAGAGGAAGTCCCTTAGAGCAGTCCTGGCAGAGGGAACAGAACATTTGGAGTGCTGGGGAACAGAGGGAAGGCAGGGTGGCTGGGGGCCAGTGATGGGGGCAGGGCAGGGGAGGGAGAGTGGTAGAAGGTGAGGCCACGAAGAGCCATGGCACAATCCAGTGAAAGTGTTCAAAGAATCATTTTGGCTCCTGGGTGGAGAATCAAGCCCAGGCTTTGTCTTTACAGAATTTTGTGTTTTACATGAGGGTGATCCATTCATTCATCTATAAAAAGGGTGGATGGAAAGTGCTTTCCATGATCATAAAGCTTGATTGTGAGTGGACATAGACAGGTGAGGAGGCAACATGGAAATCAGAAGAGACCTAGATTTGCCAACACAGGGACTTGGTTTTATGACCTTGAGCATTCACACAGACTCTCTCGCTTCAAGTTCCTCATCTGCCAAATGGGACTGCTCACCCTCCTCACTGCATTTCTGGGTTGCTGTAAAAGTCTGGTTGGATCTTCTTTGTGGGAGTTAATATTGTGTTATTATTATTGTTATCACCATTGGCTTATCTTCTGCCTCTGGGCTTGCTCCTCAGGGCTGTGAATGTATTGGAAGAGGGGGATGACCCTCCTTTACTTCTCTTTGTGTTAAAGTTGATTGCTTTGGGCCTGGGACATTATAGATCCTTTGAAGACAAGATAGGCCATTTTTTTCCCTCAGTGACCTGGGAGCTATCTCCCTGAAATGTAAGGGGCAATCTGACACAATGGAGGGAGCATCAAGCAGGAGGTCAGATGGTCTGGTTTGCAGCTTTAGGCTTTAGAACCTTAAACGGCCTTGTTAATCTCCAACAGAGTCTGTGGCCTGGACCTCAGACCACACTGACTTCCTTCCCTCCTCCAGAAGCCTTCCCCCGAACCTCCTCTGCCCCCAAGGCTGGGCTAGGAGAACATCTGGAATTACACACCTATTACACATAACCTATTTTCTTGTCATGTGTCAGACTTGGAGCTAGCTAAGACCAAGATCAGGTTCTCTTGGTAGTTGTCTGGTGTGTGGCATAGAGTGACAATTGTATCATAATACGTGGGTGAGCATAGTTCTCCCCATTGGAAAAGTATGAACTGACCTTGTACATGACTTATTGGTGTTGAAGTATTGATAGTAGTATCCTCTTTTGGTGGAAAAGAAACAGCCCCCCCCCCAAAAAAAGAAAAAGAAGCCATGTGCCTATTTTCACAAGGCCAGAGTTGGCTGAGCTGGGAATCAAGCTTAGGTTTCTAAGAGCCATGACATTTCACTGTTACATCCACACCCACCCGAGCTCTGCTCTGTAACCTGGTTTTCCCTCCTTGAATCTCATTTTCTTTAGTCTCCTCAGAGCTGCTTATTGTCTGTTGGCCACTCTCATCCTTCTTGGCCCTTCCTATACCCTTCAAGGCTGACCTCTGGGCATACTTGCCCTCTGGGAGCAAAGTGGCCCCAGAGGCTCCTCCCCCTTCCTCCTTTCTCCCTGCTGTTTTGGCAGACTGCTGGCTTTACTCAGCAGCTCCTCCAGGCAGGCCCCTTCCTTCATGTGTTAGGTCCTTCGGGTTTCTCTAAATCTCTCCCCTCCTTTTGCCCCTTAATGCCAAGGTTTGGTGACCTGCCTCTCTCTGTTGCTGTTCCTCAGGATGCTGCCAGCCCTGGAGGTTTCCTTTAATTTGTCTGCATCTCAGCAAATAGACCCTTCTTTGAACCCATTTTTAGTTCTTTAAACATTCTTCTTTAAACTCTCTTCTTTGAATGGGCCAGCTGTTTCTTTTCAGGACCCCAATTGCTGCATGTGCCCCAGCCTCACCCCCATTTCCCTTTGTCTTTCTTCTGATGCACCAAGAAGTTACATCTACTGGCCAAACCACAGCTCCAAATGTTCCTACACATCCACTCTTCAGGGAGACTGCTTTAACTAAAACAGGGTGCTGCTTTAGACTTTTCATCCCTTGAGTACCTCTAGTGGAGCAGGCACTCAGACTGGTGGTCCTCATGAGCTTCTTGTCTAGAGACAGCTCCCATCTCAAACTTTTTTCCTGACCGGGCAAGTCACTGGGCCCCTCTGCACTGGGCATGGTGTTCCATCTAATTGTCTTCCAGATCAACATAAGTGTTCTCTGGCATCTATGACAACATAGACATCGTTTTGAGCAGAGGGAGTGTTTCCTTTTAGAAGGCAGGAGAGTATAGGTTATTGGAGTCACTCAACTCCTCGTCAAGAACAACTGACTCTTTCTGGCTAAAGATGTCAGAGTCCCAGAGCATCAACTGGATGCTGCAATTTGGCTTCCCAGGAAGCAGCACCATGCTGACCTTGGGGTCACAGCCTGAGCTCTCATGCCCTGCAGTGCTCCTCTAACATAAACAGCATTTCCAGTGGCCTGTGTCTTTCTACATTTTGTGAATAATGGCATGTGGCCTGGGAGGCAGCTGCCTGAATCACACAGTCTGTTTGCCGACCCCGATTGGGTGTGAGAGTTACACATTGGCTTCAACTTGCTGTCCGTGTCTCTGCTCTGAAGTTGGCCAGCACTGCTTGGAAGCCAGGTTTCCAAGTAAACTGACTGAAAGGCCTGTTTACTCCTATGGAATGTAATACTTTGGACTGAAATTAAATCAGTCATCAACAGATTATGCAAGAGCATTTTTAAAAAGGGGTATTACTTGAAAGGCACAAAAGGCACATTCTTTAGGCTTTAAGGTGTTTGATGTTCCTAGTTCAGAATTGTAAGTTTTGACACCTGTATCCCTTCATCATTCTCCTTAGACCACATATATGTGTATACACACATATACACGGATGTATATATGTATAACACACACATACATGCATATATGTATATACACACATACATGCATATATATACAAATAAATTTGTGTATTTATTTATTTATTTGACTAAGCTCCCCAAAACCCCACTTACCCCCACCTCCAGCAAGACATGAATGATACACAATCTGGCAGGCAGTTCTTTCTGGAACATTGAAAAAGAGCTGTTCTAAACCCATGTAAGGGGGTTGATTAAATAAATTATTGCACATAGATATATAGGGATATAATACAACCATCTATATTCTCACACTGCTGTAAATTTATTAATAATTTCAATGATAACATATTAAGACACTTAAAATAATCCCATCCTGTTAAAAAACATGAAATTATATACCCCCAAATGTTAACAATTTGAAGCGGTTACCTCTCTGGGGTTATGGGTAATGATAATTATCTTCTTTTCTTAATCTGTGCTTCCCAAATTTTTTCAATGATCATTTGTTAGTTATGTAATTTAAAGAGGGTTTTCTTTCTTTTTTTTTTTTTAAAGGAAAAGCACTTGCCCAACTTATCTGTGTACTACAATTATAATTATCTACAAGTATGCGGTTTGGTTGCCATATAAACATAAAAAGGGACAATTCATTCCATGGAAATATTGAGAACAAACACCAAATTGGGCCTCCCCACCCTCACAGTCTGCATTTCCTTTGTATGTTGAAGCCAGGAAGAAAAGGAGGGTGATGGATCAGGGAGCTCTGTCCAAGGTTGCATTAGCTTGCAGATGCCCACAGAGGGTCCACTGATCCCCCAGGGCAGCTCAAAGTCCTGCTTACCTGGAACACACAGGCCTCTCCTTGGGCTCTGAGCTGGCCAACGAGCAGGTAGGTGGTGAGTCCTGCCAGGATGGGGAGTGACACCAGGCAACAGGTGAGAGCCCAGCGGGTGCTGCTGCTCCTGGCTCTGGCTTTAGGCTTGCAGCTGTCGTCCTCGGGCAGCATTTCCACACTGGCTGTTTCCCCAAAGCCCAGCCCCAGATCCTCTCCCATGTTCCTGCTGGTCTGGAGACAGATCTGACTCCCGGGTAGAGAGACCCCCCCATTAAATAGAAGACCAGCTCTCACAGTGGGTGAATTAATCACTGCCTACTCCTCCCCCTGGCCCCTCCTCCTCACCCCTCCACAACACACTGCACCCCGCCCTGCTAGGGAATGTACCGCCTACAACAGAAACCAAGTTTGGTTTAAGAAAAAAAAAAAAAGAAGAAGAAGAAAGCTTCCCAAACAAATTTATGTACAGAGTACTCATGTGCTCCTTCCTTCGTTTACAGAAGGAAGTCAGGAAAGTCCCTGGAGGAGGAGAAAAATAATTCATCAAGTCAGTGGGTGGGGCAAATTAAAATATACCTGCTTCTGTGGTTCAGGTTCAGCTGTGCCAGTCTGGAAAGTGTGCTTCTTGCTGGAAGTGAAAGTAAGGGATGGGGAGGTGTGTGGTGTGGCTTGCAGACTGGGAAATGGAAATCAGGTTTGCATCACCACTGTGCAAAGTGCTGCCAAGTCCTCCATCTTTTTTGAGCCTCATAGCCCATCCCATTGCACAGATGAGAATACTGAAGTTCTGGAAGGTAAAGGCACATGGCCTAGGTCATGCAGGGATTAAGGCAGAGGATCTAGGAAGATGGTCCAGTTCTTCTAAGACATGTTTTGGGTTCTTGCTTCTACCACACACATGAAAGGAGAGTGTATTTCTAGCCTGTGTTGACCCATTAGCTAAGCAAAGAGTATGAGATCATAGAGGTGACCGTCTATGAGGAGAGGGCATTGACTTCTACTCTCTGATCAGTCCAAAGCTGACTGAGTGCCAGTCAAAGGCCTTGCCCACAGCTGGGTGTGTATGGGGGACACAATGTGTAACAAAGGCTAACATTTATTAAACACTTGCTTTGTGCTAGTCACTGTTCTAAGTGGGTTCAATGTATCTAAATTACTCAAGCTTGAGATGACCTTGTGATGTGTTAATGTTGGTATTCCCATTTAACAGTTAAGGAAACCGAAGTAAGGAAACTGAAGTAAGCAGTAAAGCCTAGATTGGGAGTTGAGCAGTTTGACTCCATAGCTCCTAACGGTTGCACTGTCCTGCACCTGCTGCTGTATGGTGCATGTACAGGGACACCTGCACCTGGGTCATCTCTTCCAGTTGGGGGATTGAGAGGCTTCCTGGAGAAACAGGTGGTGCTGGTATTAGACGTTGAATTGTAGGGAAGGTGATATCAGAGAAGAATAGGAGATCACTGCAAAAGATGGATTATAGGAAGAGTAAGGCTTAAGGATGTTTTGTGGCAACCAGTCTGACTAGTGCTTCTATTCAATTGCTTCTTTTCTTTATATCACAGCTAAATCCCTTTAGGCTATGTGGAAAGATCTTTTATACCCAGCCTCTGCCCACCATTACTCCTCCCCAATGTCCGGCTTCATCTCTTACTACTTTCCCAAGCTGCGATTCCCCTCAGACACACTATGGACTAGCTGCTCTGTTGCACATGCTGTTCCCTCCACTGTGAAAGCTTCCAGTCCTTTCCTTTCATATCACCATGCTCTCCTATTTTTTAAACTTCACATAAAAAACTTTCCTGTATCTTTCTACCTCCAAGTTTGGGTGAGATGCTTATCTATGTTCTTCCCTTATCACACTTCATACTAGCCTATGATTGACTGTTTTCCCATCACTCCCATTAAACCATCAGCTCTAGGAGGGCAGGTCCTAGGTTATATACCTTCCCTGTTGCTGTAGCACCTAATAGAGACGATCACATAATGAACTCGTAATCAACATGTATTGAAATAAGCATCTAACATATTTTTTAAAGATTTTATTTATTTGTTTTCAGAGAGGGAAGGGAGGGGGGGAGAGAGAGAGAGAGAAACATCAATGTGTGGTTGCTGGGGGCCATGGCCTGCAACCTAGGCATGTGCCCTGACTGGGAATCGAACCTGCGATGCTTGGTTCGCAGCCCGCGCTCAATCCACTGAGCTACACCAGCCAGGGCACATCTAACATATTTTCAAAGAATCCCAGCAAAGAATGATTTTTATGGCCCTTGGTTACCCATTTGTAGTTAACAAATCTAGTAAGAAACTTTTCCTTGAGACTAACCTAAGTCTTTGCTGTTGTAACTTTTAAATACATAATCACGCTTAATACCTGATCATCCTAAAGGGATTTACAAATGCATTCTTACCTTTGTATTTCTTTTTAAGAAAATTTGTGTGGTTGATCAAACCAGGATCTTAAAAGTGGTAAATGTATGGGCTCAAATGAAGTGTTAGATATTATCATCCATGATATAAAAGGGCCTCGAAAGATGGTGAATACTAAAAACACCAGATTGGGGATCTGGAGACCTGGGTTTTAGATTCCATATTCTGTGAGCCTGAGAACTCTATCAGATTGTCTCCCACTCTAATGTGACTGGCTACTGCCAAACATGATAACTAAGCTTGTTATAATTATGTTTAAAGTAAGTGTCAGTGGATTCTGTGTTTGTGCCTGGGGAATATCCTTTGGGAAGAGAATAAGAGTTTTAGGTCATGGACCTAATGACATATCTTTGAGATAACTGTAGATGTAGGTTTACATGTAGTTGTAAGTTTTCCACAAGGTAACATTTTGTATAAGTATAGTATGTCATAACCAAAACATTTTCAGATTCCATAACTTTTATTATATGCACTCATTTGTATATGTATGTCTTTAGTTCTGTGCAGTTAATCACATGCAGGTTCATGAGAGCATCACCACAGTCAAGATGACAGAAAAGCTCTCTCACAAAGAATCCTCACAAGGATTCCTCATGCTATGTTTTGTAGTCAGTCACAGCTACCAGCCTCCATCTCCTCTTCCCTTAGCCCTTGGCAACCACTATTGCTCTTGAAATTGATAATTATGTTATTTTACAAATGTTATATAAATGGAATCATACAGTCTGTAGCCTTTTGAGGTTGGATTTTTTCACTTGGCATGGGTTCAGTTGAGGTTTATCCAGATTATGACATGACTAATAGTTCATTTCTTTTGATTGCTGGTATGGATGTACCACAGTTTGCTTAGCCATTGAAGGACATTTGGGTTATTTCCAGTTTTGAGTTATTATGAACAAAGCTGCTATGAATATGGTATACAGATTTTGTGTGAACATGTCTTCATTTCTCTGGTATAAAAACCCCAAGAGTTGGAATTTCTGAGTCATATGGAGGCACCGGAGCAGTTTTGCAGATTGCTACCATGTCCTTATCTAGAGTGGTTGTATCATCGTACTTCCCACCAGCAATGTGTGGAAGAGCCAACATCCTCTCTGCATCCTCTCTCCAGCATCAGTGTTATTACTATTTTTTTAAATTAGCCATTTTTGTAGGTGGATAGTGATGCCTAACTGTGGCTTTAATTTGCATTTTACTAATGGCTAACAGTATTAGACATCTTTTCACACACTTATTTATCTACCATCTGTATAACCTCTCTGGTGATACAGATATCTATTTCAACTGCTACAAGGTACTTTTTGCTTCCTTCTTGATTCTCAGTGGATTCCAAGGTGAAAGTAAGTAGCTTACAAATAAATCATGAGTTACTGCACTTGAGTGTCAACTGTATGCAAGATAATGTTCTGGGTATTAGGGGATAAAGCAGTGAAGAGAACAGACACAAATCTCTGCTTCCATGAAGCTTATATTCAAGTGAGGGAGATGGCCAGTAAATACAATAAATAAGTTAAATTCATAGCATATTAGATGGTCTTAGTGCTTTAGGGGAAAAAACAGAAAAGGGAGATTGAGCGTTAATCCTAGTCATAATTTAAAATAGGATGGTCAGAAAAGGCCACCTTTTCAGAGAGGAGACATTTGAGTGAAGACCTGAAGTGGAGGAAAGCCTTTCAGGTATCTGGTAGGAGACTGCTTCTGGCCTTGATGTGGGTGTGTTCTAGGAGCATCAGGGTAGCCAGGGTGGTGGGAACAGTGAGGAAGAGAGTGGGGGCTATGAGGTCAAAGCAGTATCACAGGAGGCTGATCATGAAGGGCCTTTAGGAATGGGTGGAATTTGGCGTCTTTTTCTGGGAGGTGGGGAGTGTCTGGAAGGTGTAGGCAGAAGGGTGGTAAGTTCTGATTTCACTGCAAAAGGATCATCCTGGCTGCTGGATTGAGAGTAGCTCTAGGAAAAGGGTGGAATTGGGGAGACCACTGCAGCAATCCACAAAAAATGGTGAATTCTGGATAAATTTTGATGTAGAGCAGACATAATTTCGTAACAAGCTGGATGTGAGGTGAGAGAGAAAGAGAAAAGTCTGGATCCAAGGTTCTTGGTTAGAACGTTGGAAAGACAGGAATGCCATTAGTGGGGATAGGAAAGGAAGCTTGAGAGCTCTGATCAAGACATGTACCATTTACGGTGACTTTTAGATGGCCAGGTGGAGATGACATGTTGAGGAGGCAGCTGGATGAGTCTGGGGTCCCAGGGAGAGGCCTGAGTGAAATATTAATTTGAGAATCTCTTTTGACACAGTGCTTATCACATAGTGCTCCAAAGTGGAGGCTCCTCAATCACAGGTCCTGAGTTCCTTAATTCTAAATCCTTGGGGCCAGGTTTTAGAAAAGCATTAAGCTGAACCATATGAAATTACCATTATCTGACCATTTTTTACCTACAATAATAAATTCACATGGTTCACCCTAATAATACACTCTATATGCCTTATATTACATAATACTCCCAGTAGGCCCAGAAAAGCACCCTATTATTAAACACAGAAATATTTCTGCAGCCTGGCATACTCATACTCAGTGGAATAGATAAGGACCACACACACACCTGCGCACAAACACACACGCCCTTTCAAGTCAGTTTTGTTGTCAAAGGAGTCATAATAGCTTTCAGATTTGTATAGCTTTTTGGACTTTGGATTGTGGATTTGTATTATCATCATTGGTGTTGTTATTATTATTTTACCATTTTGTGAGGCATCCAGAGAGTTGAAATAGACCAGAGAGTAGAAGGTACTGAGAGGCACATTTCAGCTCAGTTTTAAGACTATGTCAATGCTGTTCAATCATAAATCATGCCACTTCCAAAGGTGGCAGCTCTCTGTGCCATGAGCAAATTCAGGATCCGAACAACCATTTATTGGGGACATTTGGGAGGAAATCCAGTTTAAATTCAGAGATGTTTGGAGCTGACGTCTTTTACCTCTCTTGATCTCACTGAGATAGGATGAGTTGAAGTCATTTCTGCTCTTCAGGTGTCATTCTCTTCATCTGTAAAATGGAGCCAGTGGGTTGAACAGCGTGATTGCTGAGGATGCATCTGGCATTAATATTTTCAGGGTCTCTGCTTCTCTGTGTCTTCTCTTTGCCCACTGCTTGTCCCCCCACTCATCTCCACACATCTTTGTTTTCTGAGCCACCTCTTTTTCAGACTAAACCAAGGCAATTTCCCCATGAGTAGAGGGATTAGGATGGGCAGCTGGAATGTGGAAGCAGTTGTGTTCCTTATTGCTTCTCAAATTGGGAAAACAGTCATTTTTCAGTAATTACTTCTTGACATCTAAGCATGTTTTGCCTTGTGCAACATTCGCAGGCTTCCTGCAAGAGTGCTAATCCAGGGCGCAGCTCCATCTTCCTGGAATGGTGTTGATGGTTGCAGGGCCTCCCCTTCTAGCTGTCTTGCGAAATGAGCTATATATACTAATACAGCGTAAGAATTTTTCAGTGATTGACACACAGCCCTCTGAGGGACAACCTAAAAAATGCAACCATTTTGAATGGAAACCTTTCTAAAATATAGTTTACACTTTAAAAACTTTTTCTGTGAAGGGTCAGATAGTAAGTATTTTAGAATTTGTGAGCCAAGAGGCAAAGTTGAAGATATTTTGTAGGTACTTACATAACCATTTTAAAATGAAAAACCATTCTTTGTTTTTAGGCCAGACAAAAATAGGGCTGGCTGGATTTGGCCTGGCACTGTAGTTTCTGACTGCTGCCCTAAACCTTCTAGAAACAGGTATTAACATTTAGGAGTATTTCTTTCAATTTATTTTTCTATGCTTTTAATTTTGACTATTGTTGTAATCACCTTGTACATCCAATTATGATTTCTGCTCATCTTATTGAATAGTGGCATTTCAGGCATTTCATGAATTTTCATGAATAAAGATGTTAAAGACTGCATAAATCTTCTGTCAAATGGAAATATTGGAGTTCACATAGCACCTACTTAATACACATTTGGATTTGGATTGTTTCTTATTAGTTTATAAATTAAGCACAGAGGTGTTTTTTTTTGTTGTTGTTTGTTTTTATATTGTGAATCTTGCATGTAGTACCAGGAGGGGTATTCCTAGGACAGAGAATATGGACATATTTGAGGCTCTTCCTATGTAGAGGTGGTACCATGAATCACCCTATTTTTGCCAGGATTGGGTATTTTCCTAGCACAACATCATTTGCATCATTTAGTGAGATGCCAAAGCAGATTTCACTGCGTCTGAATAATTCTGTTTCCACAATGAACCTCACTATGTCTGTGCCTGTGTCCTCGGCAGCCATCGAATCACGAAGAACAATGTTACTCCTATGCTAAATTAGGCTTTTAGGATTACTCCTCTTTTTCTTCTTTCCTGATTATTCTTTCTCTCTGCTTTTCTTAGATCTAGCTGCCCTTTAGATATAGCTCAAGCAGGTTAGAACGCTCTCGTTCACTCCTAAGCATACAGCAAAAGGAGATTCTTGCAAGGAGATACATATAAGGGCCTTCAAAGTCATAACAGATGCCATGATAGCAAAAACCTGCATGCACATCCAACACCTGTCACCAGGAAAGTCAGGGAATAAAGTGTGGTGGAGCCACCCCATACACTTGTCTAAATGAAGGAGTAACAGCACTGCATCTCAATTTGGGTGAATCTTAGCCAGACAATATAAAGTGTAAAGGTAAGTTCCCAAAGGTTGTATATGGTAAGGTTAAAGTTAATAATGCATGGGTGCACACATAAATAAATGCATACACACACAAACAAATACATATACATACAACTAATTAAAAAGGAGAGTAAAGGAGAGTAATTATGAGTACAAGATTCAGGATGCTGGATCTCCTGAGCTGGACAGCTCAGGGGTAGTTATGAGGGGTTTTGTATGGTGTCATAAGCTACCCCTCAAGGTCCTGGCTTTCCTCTTATGTTATGGGTTAATAGGTGCTTACAATGTTATAACTAATTAACTGACTAAATAAAAAGTAGTCCAAGGGTGAATCACAATGACAATGTGACATGATCAATTCTGTCTTTTGACAGAATCTAAGAATAGAAAATAGAAATAAGTGAATGGAAGCTGCATGTGGTCCCGGGAGCCTTTCTAATGAATCATGTGGATGAGCATTTGTATTTACGTAAGATTTTAGGGTGTGTGTTATGGATTCACAAAAGAATATTTTTATTTTCTTTTTAGTTCTTGATTCTGGTCCAGGCAGCTGATGTTGCTAGATAAATGAGGTCTTGTTGAACCTCAGTTCAATTGTTCAAGATAATAAACATTCCCTTAAAAGGGCCTGCAGGTGTGATTGTGTAGATATTTGTTGACAATTCAGTTATGGGAAGAACATAGGGGGAGACCTGTCTCTGGATAGATGGCAATCTCTGGTTGGGAGAAGAGAGCTCAGGTGGAGTGTGGGTTGGCAGAGGTCCAGGAGTGAAGGAAGGGAGTGCAAAGGCAGAGAGTTGTACCAGGTAGTGACAGAGTATCTGCAGTAAAGAGCAGGCTAGATAGATGGAGCTTGAGGAGTCTTGGCCAAACCACCAGACTGTTTCCTTGGACCGTCTCTCCTTTTTCTGGCCTCGGCATTATTACTCAGTTTCAACCAAGAATGCTGATAAATCGTGACACTGGCTGTAGGTGTGGGCATTCTCTCACTCCTCAGGTACCTACTTGGTGGCCCAAACTCAACAAGCAGTTGGAGATACAGTTTTGACCCAGATCTGAAGTTGCAGATCATTATTATTTTGTCCATAGTTGTAGCCCTACTTCTCAACATGGGCAGTATTGGCTCTTAGTGCTGAATGGAGTCAAGTGAGTCTTGCAATAAAGGAACAGAAGGTTAAGCTATAGAGTTGCATCATAGTGGTAGCCCCAGGCAAAGCTAGAGCTCCCATCTTTCAGTGTGTCCAACCCACACCTCAATTACTGACATCTTATCACATTGCATTGTTATGATTTATTTATATAGCTTTCCCTCCCACTAGTAGGTGAATATGTAAACATCTCAAGTAGGTAGAGATATGTCTTTTTCATTGCTGAGTCTCCCAAGTTCAGGGCATAGAATAGATGGTAAATACATGTTTGGGGGAACCACCTGTTATCAGCACCTCAAAGTAGAGGCAGGTTATCACTATTAGGAGGGGTCCCAGGGACCTCAGAGAGGATGGGTGGTCTGGTTTGTGTTTTATAGTGAATTCCATGGATGGAAAGATGAAGGAGGGCCGGGGGGAGGGCCATAGCAGTGGAAGTGGAGGTAGTGAAAGTAAATAACAACAGGAACTCCATGCCAGCTGACCCAACAGAGTAGAATCTAGTGGAGAAGAGTCAGTACTATTGTCCTTGTAACTGCTAGTTACTCTTTCTCCCTTTTCTGGCCTTGACATTAGTACTCAGTTTCAACCAAATGCTGCTAAATTGTGATGCCACACAATTGATGTAAAGGCCAGCTTAGAAGATGAAGAGAGACCTATGGTTTGGGTGGTGAATAGATAGAAACGGAATAAATGTTTCACCATCACCATCTTTATTACAGCTCTGCATCAGGAATTTTCTGTACACAATCTGACTTGATTCCTATACAACCTTGGCAGGTCAGCACCAAAACTCCCATTTTTAAGAGAAATAATGCAAATTGCTCAGAATTATACAAAAAATGAGTTATTAGATCTTGAGCTAATGTTGAACCCAGACCCCTGAGAAGCTAGGCACATGCTTTGTTCTCTCTGTCATCCTGTTGCACTGCTATGAATGGAGGGTGTAGCCAGTGGAGGTTATGATGAGAGCCAGGGCATGAGGTGGAAGCCACTAGACACATCCAAGGGACTGTGCAGGGGAGGAGCAGGAATGAGGCTGCAGCAGAGGGCTGGGTAGCTCTTTGGGCTGGGGTGGTGTCTGTGGCGTCTGTAAACCTCCACCCTTCGTAATCAAGAAAGTTTGTGGTGGCTACACCCTTGCCATGGCCTTTCTGGGAATGTCTCTGGAACTGGACAGAAAGGTCAGGCAGGGAAGAAGGGCAAGGCTCTGCCCTGGAATCATGGCCAGAGATAATTTTGGAATTTAGAAGGAAGAGGTTGAGCACAAGTGTTCAGCCACTGGGGCTGGAAATGAGCAGTGTCTGGTTAGGGGAGAAGCTCCATGCTAGGGATGAAAAGGAAGTGATAAAAAAAGAATCACAAACTGAAGATGGGGTTGAACATGTTAATCATTTTGATATCAGCTATGGTGAGAGAGAAGTCTAGGTTGGTTTCATGGGGACTTATGTCCTCAAAAAGATCTGGGTGGTGTAGTGATGGAGGCAATGAATGCTGGGAAGAGATAGAGGGAAGGTTGAGAAAGAAGAAAAAAGATGCATAGAAACAGAAAAACAAACTGAGATGGAGACAAAAATATGCAAAGACACAGGGACACAGAGAGATAACACCCTAAATATCTGGGGCACGTGGAAACTAGGGCAGTGTGAGAGAGAATCAGGAGGCAGAGAGATAGGGACAGAGACAGAGAGGAAGGGAGATAGTGACTCAAACTCCCAATGCATAGCGGTGTTTAATGGAGAAAAGTCCATGCAAACTTCCTGAGAAGGACTGCACCCTGGCCCTTAGGGTCAGGATGCCGTTGATCATAGCTTAGGACCCCATGGGAGAATGGGTTCTTTTGCATAGCTGAGGTGCCAGACTGTCCTAAGTCTCTGTGCTTTCCTTACTGATAGTTGAAAACCCTGGGGTAAAAGACCACCTACAATATAGACTTTCCCTGTAATGACAGCCTGTCATCCCTGGAAGAGGTCTTAGTGCCCTCTTCCACCCTCCCATCTCAGACCTCTGCTTGCACCTCTGCAGTTACCTCTAGTCACTGGTTGCTCAGCGGTAACTCTCAGAACATTCTTCCTCAGGCTGAGCTACATCCCTGTGACTTCCAGTTTGGGAGCGACACACAGGCAAGTTGGGTGCTGCTTTTCCACTTGGCTTTTCAGGTCGTTAATGACAATGACTATGTTCCCACCATGTTATCTCTTCTTTAGGACCATCATCTGCCATTCCTTCACTGATATTATCAGTTAGGACAGGCCAAGTTATACTGTACTAACAAACTGTTCTAAGATCTCGGGGACTCTAAGGAACAAAGGTTTATGTCTTGTGTTGAAGGAAAAAATAATATTCTGTTAAAATTATTCATAACACATTAAAAATAGTAATACTGACTTTATGTAAAGGAGGCTATTGTGATGTTAGGGACCACTTCAATGGGGCCTTGAAGAAATTGGACTCCACTCCAAATACAGCATGGGCAAGTGGAAGTTCATAGCTAAGGAGGAAGGTGGGGATCAGTGGATAGAAAATACTAAGAGGAAACACCAGGAATAAGGGGGATTTTGGCTAAACTGGCCTAACAGGATTCTTCCTGAAGGTAGGCCAGGGTGACCTGACATCACCTGGGGGATGGTGGAAGACGAAGAACCTGATTTGATATTAAGCATGATCTGATATGGAGTATGGAGGATTCTGGCTAAGCTGACTTGGCAGGATTCTTGCTAAAGCTGAGAAGCAGACACTGAAGCTGAAAAGCCAAAGTCTATTGAGATGAGAGCTCATAGCAGCCTGAATAGAGTCCTGAGTAAAGTTTGTCCAAAGAAAGAATCTTTGTCACCTTGCTCACACCTCATGTTTATTGCAGGCCAGAGTAACTGCTCCAATTCATATTCACTCCAGCACCCAGGCTGATTAATCAGCCTCTGTTGAAAACACTGTTGATCATGATGGTTGAAGGAAAAGAGAACATGAGTCTCCATACTTTTGTCCTGAAAGGTTCTACCAGAAGTGACACACATCACCTTCAATCACGTTGCATTGGCCAGAGTCTTCTGTCGGTGAGGTGGGGAAGGGAACTCTGCACTCAGAATGGGGCAGCAAATATTTATGAATAATAAGTCTACCCAAAACAGCTTCTTTCTAGCTCTCTAACTAAGCTTATCTGTTGTTTATGGAGATTCCCAAGTTTATTGATGTTCCTCTTGATGTTTGGGAGCCAGCTCTGCACAAGAAACTTGCAGATAGGTGATGCTTATGGGGCACCAGGTGATCATACTCATGAATGGTCTTCTTCTATGTTATCACTATCCCATACAGAATGTGGCAAGGTTGGCAAGGCCACAGAAGAGAGAAAGAGAGGAAGCATTTAATTTGTTCCTTTCTAACCAGATTTTACTGGGTCTTTATCATTCAATGCCTTTTAAAAATCACATCTGTTATTGTTTGGGATCTAGTAGCAATTGGTTCTTCTGTGGCTCCAAGGTGGAAAAAGGCAGCTTATCTTCATTGGACTTTTAGTGAGTGGGAAATAAACCTTTATTGTGTTAGTCTACTGAAATTGTATGACTTACCTGGTTTGACAGCTACCGTTAATTATTTTAATGCAGAAATTGATATATGAAGTAAAGTGCTCCATAAAAAAAGGTGAAATGCATGATGTTAGCTTAGCAGTCTGGGGACATATAATAGACAACTGAATTGGAGACTGAAAAGATGTCAGTCAGTATTCAGTGGCAATGTATTTATAAAGTTGCTGCCTGTGAGGATGACTTGAAACAGCAAACCCTGTGCTTAGTGAACTTGTCATTCCAGGGGGGAGGTAAGAAGATAGAATGATGGTAGCTTGGCTGCATTTGGCAAGGTATTACAAGCATGTGATGAGCTCTGGGAATTGTTAGGTGGATTTCAGGCATAAAATTAAGCAGAATAGAGAGTCTAGAATTGCGAGGCATTAAAGTTAGAAAAGCATACTGCTTTAGATACCATACCATAAAAGATGGAATGCAGTCAGGATTGAAGTGGCAAAAGCCCTGTGAAACTTCTTAGTTGGAAAAATGACTCAGGGCATAGCTCAAATGAAAAAATCAGACACTGATTTTTCCATATAGACTCAAGGTAGCTGCCATTAGCTTAAGAGACAGAGAACCAAGGAAATGAAAAAGCAAGGAAAAGAACAGTTGAAAAACAATATCTTAAGAAGAACTTTGGCTGTGTTCACTGGAAATAGTTCAGAAACGTATTATGTTATTGAGTGAAATGCAATGCAAAAAAACAAAACAAAACAAAAAAACCCCCAAACAAACAAACAAACCCAGGACCTTGGTCTATAAAATGTTTGAGGTTTAAAATAACCTTTGGGATGCCAACCTTCTATGAACAGGAAGTAGTCTAAGATTATACAATGTCCAGGAAAGGCAAAATCCCTAACACTGCATATGTGTCCAAGGAAGGTAGGTCATGGCTCCCAAAGGGTGGACCAGGGATCATGTAAACAAGGGACAAGCATGAGATGCCCTGAGTGGAGATTCACAACCACTCACCCAGAGCAGGAGCCTGAAGTCTGTCCAGCAAGATTTCAGAGCTGCTCCCAATCTGTGACTCTTCTATGTTTCCCATTTTTTTTCCTACCAGGTGTGTTGATTGTGATTATCCTGTCTCTGTTCATCTACTGTATCTTGGATGTGTGGCGTTTAGGTTGCGGGGTAGGAGTGGCTGGGAGAGAGGGATATATAATTTGTTTTGTTAGATCATAGGTCTAGGATAGTGATGCTCAACTGGGAGACATTTGGCAATACCTGGGGGCATTTTTGTCTGTCACAAACAAGGGAGGGGTGCTACTGGCATCAAGTGGGTGGGAGTCAGGGATGCTGCTAAACATCCTACAATGTACAGGACAGCCCCCCATAAGAAAGGATTGTCCAGTCTAAAATATCAGTATTACCAAGGTCGAGAAACTCTGATCTAGGGAGTAAAAGGTGTAACACGCAACCTGATAGACAGATTGTGGGATGTCACCTGAAAATCAGAAAGCCATTTCTTCTTTAAATACTTATCTGAGTGCCTTTGAAGGGGAGGGGGTGATGGGGCATGGTGGTGGAGGGGAGGGGGTTTGTCAGGTAATTAATGCAAGTTGCTGCGACAACCTTCCAAACATTAAAAGCTAAAAGTTTATTTTTTACATCATGTCAGGGAAAATCTGTTTTTCTCCAGAACAACGTCTCTGTCTTTCTCTCTCCCCATATATCATTCATATATATATATATATATATAGGGAGAGAGAGACAGGTAATGGATTGAATTCCTCATTGGGTTGGGTACTAGGAAGCTCATTATAACAGTTGTTCATTGTTCTTTACTGGTTTTCCTGGGTGTGTGCTCCTATTTGACTTTCATGTGCCCATGACTTGGATTTTTTCCCGTTACCATCCCCCCAAATATCGTGTACTTTTTTGTTTGTTGCCTTAAAAGACCTTTGGGGATGAGGTGAGCTACATAATAAATGAATAAATCAAGAGCATTCTTGCTGGAAGATGGCGTCTATTAAAGGAAAATTTGGGAACCAGTAAGTACCCCTTTCCTTCTTTAAAAAGGAAAGTGGAGCTTTGGGTCCTGGCTTAAAAATTTACAGAATTGAAACTGTTGTTTGGGCTTGGAATCTGCAAATATCAGATCTGTATTCATTCTGTAGTTTTACCTACTTACCCCTTTTGAGTTGCTATTTTAACAACCCAGAGTCCCATTTGCTTTAACTGGCAGAGGAAGGAGACTAGAAAACCTTTTCTCCATGGTTTTTGGGGAATCACTTCATGCAAATATCTTTTGTCTCAAAAGGAAACTGCCCCGAGGTTAAGCCTCTCACTACTCCTGAGAAGTCAGCATTTGGAGTTGGTGTTTTCCCTTTTGCTTTTCTGTTTCCAAATATGAAACAGACAGAAAGTCAGGAGACCAGTCACAAACTTGCTGTGTGACCTCTGGTCTTTTGCACCCTGCCTTTGGTCGCCAAAAAAAAGGTGGTCTGAGAACCCATCCAGATCGGTGGTCACTGTACCAAAAGAATGAGCTAATCCAGTGAAATGAGCTTTCTGATGATATTGGTAAGTATGACTTTAGTGACACCCAAACCCAGTGTTCAGAAGAAGCTTTCTCTTCTTTTCATAAACATGGAGGGACTGATGGGTTGGGAGACTCAGGCCAGGGGTTTGCTGGGGACAGTCTTGAGAGATGGGTCAGTGCAATCCCTGGTGACTTACCATTTGGATTCCAATTCCCGCTGTATCCCTCAGTTGTGTAACCTTGGGCAAACCATGTTGGCTCCTTAGGCCTCCGTGTCCTCATTATCCACAATGGGATGACAACAACAGAACCATGTGCTATAAAGGGAAAATGACATAATGCTCATAAAGTGCTGAGCACATTGCACAACATGTATTCCTGATTGCTACCCTTAATTGGGCCAGACACTGCTGGGCTGGGATGTGGCTACCAGGAGTACTGAGCCAGGATGCCCTCACCCAGGGATCCACTGAACCATCTTTTCTCCTCTCCAAGGAGGTTGGAAAAGAATTGCCCCAGTCATAGTCCCAAAATGGGATGGCAGGAAGGGTTCAGAAGCATCCCTAAAGAAAAGCTTCCTGACATCCAGCTCTTAATCACCAGTGTCCTTTCCCTGTCTGTCCAATCTGCCCTTGAGACATGAGTCCCTTTCTCTTTCTGGTTTCCATGTTCCCTTGTGAAATGAATAAATTAGATCAGGTCATTTCTGATCTAATGTATTTCATCCCACCCCAGTTTAGATATTTTAAGTTAAATCAGGATTTCTCAACCTTGGCATTATTGACATTATAGGCCACATAATACTTTGCTGTCCTATGTATTGTAGAGTGTTTAGAAGCAGACCTGGCCTCTTACCTACTAGATGCCAGTAGTATACCTCCACCCCCTGGTTGTGACAACTGAAAATGCCCCCAGACATTGCCAACTGTTGTGGAGGTACGGGAAGAAAAATCCCCCTGGTTGAGAATCATTGACTTAAGAGTAAACATAAACATGCTGATCACCTTTATTAAGTACTTCTTCATGACAGCCATAGCACTAAGAGATTTCCATCTTATTCAGTCCTCATAATATCCTTGTGAACTGTGTATTAACATCCTCTGTTTACAAATGAGGGTGTTGAGCTGCTAATTACTGATATAGCTGGAATCTGAACCCATGTTTTCCTAACATGAGAGCCTGTAATGCTTTACCACTTTAAAAGTTTAGGAATACTTTTGAAGAATGAGGCAGTATGATTTAGTTAGGAAGAACACAGCACTTGTAGACAGGTAGACCTGATTAGAAATATCACCTCCATGCGATTGAACTGACCTTCATCTTCTCACTGAGCTCCATTTCTGCCATGGTTAAGTTGAGGGCCACACCAGTCTTGTAGATTGTTGGAGGATAAAGTGAGGCAGACAGACACCTGGCAAACCAGGTCCTTCTCTGGCTAAATTATCTCCTCGGCAACAATGGAGACCACTGTTGACATTGATTTCATTCCTTCCCTGCAGCCCTGGGTGTGATTTCATTACTTCCCTGCAGTATTGATACTCCTGGGGTGGATTTAAGTCTCACACCATGGTGTATCCCCTCAATTCTAGTCCTACCTTCTCTTGAGTGTGCAGGCCATTCTTCTGAGCTCCAGACCAGTGTAGGTAGTGATCTGCTGGAGAATCCATACTCAGTACAACAAGAACTGTAATAGTCATGTTGCCCCCAGGCTGCTCCTCCATTGTGTCCCCTTTCTCAGTGAGCCCTGTCACCCAAGTCAGGATTCTAGGAGTCACTCTTCATTTTCCCCAACTCCTCACTGCCCCATACCCAAGCAGTAACCAGGGACTGTCCATTGCACTTGCAAAGACTCCCTTGCATTTATTTGCATCACTCATCCTCTCAGCTGGATGCTGCAAAATATCCTCTAGTGCATAGAATCAAACCAGTCTCACCACCTCTACTCTTGCCATTTCTTGGGAGCCTTCTCTGATGCCTAAAACTGGCCGACCACCTCCACGGGGCTTCTCTGCTAAAGCAATTACTATGCTGTGCAGTTCCATCTACTGACAGATTTGCCTCCTTCACTAAGCGACAATTTTTCTGGGTAGCAAGTGTGCCTTTTTCTGTCACCCCAGGGCCCAGCACAAAACTTAAGATAAATGTTTGTAGCACAAATGAACAATAAGTAGTATTGCATAAGTTAGAGTAGCTGTGGGGAGGAGGGAGGTAGCCGAGTTAGTGAATTATAGAAACTGACATAAGACTATCCATGATGAGTCCTAAAATTGGCTTGGGGGCTTCACTTTCCATTTTGAAATCTACGCAAATTCAACAGAGAGATCATCCTATTAGGTGGAAATGTGACTCAAGGTAACTTTATCTTTGACATTAAATAAGAAACCACCTTTGCACCTGACAAAGAGCCTCTAGTTGTTTTGTGGTATAAATGTCAGATGGAGAGGATCAAAGAACCAGGAGCTTTGTGACCTACTATTCACTTTCAGCTTAGCCATGAGAGAATTTATTAACAAGTCTCTCTGATGATATAACTTGAGAAACCAGGTGAGATTTTGGTATGCTTCTGAGCAGCATTTCTCAACCTTGCCATTACTGACATTTTGGGTCAGATACCCCTTTGTTGTGGGGGCTGCTCTGTGCATTGTAGGGTATTTTGTAGCATTTTGGCATCAACTCACCAGATGCCTGTAGTACTCCCTCCACCCCAATTGTGACAACCAAAAATGTCTCCAGGCATTGCCAGTTGTTCCCTGTGGGGACAAAAGTCAGCCCTGGTTGGGAACCACTGCCCGGAGGAATTAGAATTCAGGTTTATCTGATGGAGTCAAGGGAGCACTGGATGAGAGTCAGGTTTCAAGTACATTGCCAACTCTGCCATTTAGTGAAGATGTCATGAATCTTATATGAATTTAAGACAAGGATGTTTGAATTTGGGGAATCAGCTGGACCTCCTTGGCTTATATCCTTTTCATCCAAAGTAATAGAATAATGCAAGTCCAGAATGTTTTGGTTATTTCCAAGTTCAGTTTTGGTCTTAGGAGTGATCAGGGAGATGGACTGAGTTCAGACTTTGGGTGGCTGCTACAGTTTAAGCTTCTGCTCGCTTAGCGTGGCCTGTCTTCAGGCCAACTCAGCTTTCACTCTAGAGCTTCTCAAGATGCCCCAGGAGGACTGCCATATTCAGTCATTTCTTAGCTGTTCTGCCTCCACAGCAGCTTAGACTGTCAGAACTGCGAAGTGCTTAGAAATATTCTGTCTGAGCCCTTTGCTGCAGACAGGGAAATTGAAACGACTTAACCAGGTCACACAGTGAGTTAGATTAAGACCATCTTATTGCCCCAAGTTTCTTCCTTTCTTTTTGTTCAACCACTTTATTGAGATATGATTGACATGTAAAAACTGTACGTAGTTAATGTAGAAAACTTGATGGGATTGGGGATGAAGTATACACCTGTGAAACTATCCCCGCCATCAAGGCCATAGACACATCCACCACCTCCCAAAGTTTCCTCCCACCTCCATTATTATTATTATTATTATTATTATTATTATTATTTTGAGGTAAGAACACAACAGAAGATCTGCCCTCTTGGCAAATTCTGAGTATGCAATACAGCTCTGTTAGCTATAGGCACTATGCTATATAGTAGAGTTCTAGCTAGAACTTATCAGTGTTAGTTATGAGTCAAGCTTCCTGATTCAGAGTCGGAAGTTCTTTCTCCCACTCTGTGCTACTTAACTTTGGGAGTCTTACCCCCATGTCTGTTCAATCTTTGGTGGAAGTCATTTTTTGTTAGGAGAAATCCTTTCATTGGGGTGGTCACAGAGTATACACCAGACCATGACAAAATGACTGTAAGAGAAAGATCCCAAAGGGCTGACTTCTCCCCATGGTGCACACATAGAGCAGGGTCTGGATGTGGAATAGGTCCCAGTGGAAGTGGAGTCAAAGCCAGGACTTTGAGGCCCGATCAGATGGAAGCAGGGAGAAGTGCCCCACCCCTGTTACCCAGTTGCAGCAGGGCTCAAGTCTAGGCACTTGCAGATACACTCTGGTTCTCCCAGGGGGGCCAGGGGGACTGAGTGGCAGGCAGGAGAGGAACTGGGGTGGGGTGGTGTAGTGAATAACAGTGTTGTTTTTTTAAGAAGCATCTACCAGCATCACACTACTGGGCCTGATGTCCCCTTTAACCATTGCTTGGTACATTTTACAGCACAACTAAAGACTCAAGGAAAATGGATACATTGGCTCCTATGAGGTTGGAAGTGGTGTATATGGCAGGGTGTGGGCTGGTGGACAAAGTGCTTACACACAGCAGGTTGGGTGAGCAGCAGGCAAGACAGGAGGTGCCAATGGGAGACTGTGAGTCTTAAGTGTCCTTGTGTATGTCTGGTCTGTGGGTCCATGTGACCTTGTAGGGGGTAGGGGGTGCCGAGCTCTAGCCCTTGAGGTCCACTTGCCCCTGGTCTCTGTTCTTGGCAGCATTCTTGTTGTCCCATTGCTGACGTAGGTAATGCAAAAGGATGTTTGTTTTTCCTATCACAGTGATTTGTTTGGATGGGCACTCTGGTGTGGGCAGGTAGATTGAGGGGCGTAGACTGGAGGCTTTACACACAGAGTTGGCATGAAGTTGACTAAAACTGCTTTTGTTGTAGATGGGCAGTCCTTCCAAAAAACCTGCCATCTCCTGTTTCCTCTGTCACCAAATCAGCTACTGCCTCTGCAGCCACTGCTGCCTCCTTAACTGCCACTGTATAGTAACCAATAGAAGCCGTTCTTGTAGACATCTCCTGGCATTTCTTTTTATTTTGTGGAATCTTACATCACTTTGGTTTTATATTTCCTGTATCCTGATTTTTGCTAGGTGATAGACATCTAACATAAAAGTAGTGCCAAAACACTTTAGCAAGAAAAAATGTGGTTAGTTTACATCCCAAGAGAAACATTTGGCTTTTAATTGAGCTTTAACCCAATGAAATGAAACCAATAGTAGAAATTTGAGGCACTGAGTTAGGTTTAGAAGGATGTTTGAAGCAGCTAAATCCTTTTGGGAAATCCCCTGTCTTTGGAGGTCATGTAGTCTAATATTGTACATTGAGTTGCACACTGGGGTTTTTCCCCATCATGTTATTTAGAGGAAAGAACCTGGGCTTTGGATGTAAGTCCAAATTCCAGCTCCACCTTTTCATAGTTTTGTGAATTTACCACTTTTGAATGGTCCCTATGGGCTGGTCACATTACCTATATTATTCATTCTTACAAAAACTATGGGGGGAAGGGTTTAGAGTTTAGGATGAGAAAACTGAGTCTCAGAGAGTTTCAGATACAAAGTTACATTAAGCGATAAAGTTAGAAGTGGCAGAGCTAGGAGTTGAATCTGAGGCAATTGGGCTCCAGTTTATAAATGAACAAACTGAGATTTAAAAAACTAGGCATAATGTAAATTCCATGAACTTCAGTTTCTCAGAATGCTAAATTGGGATGATAATGTCTCCACAGAAGAGTTGCTTAAGGATTAAATAAGTAATACGTGTATGGCAGTGGGCACCCACTGAGTGTCTGATAGTCTTCTTTCTATCACAAGTTGCTCTTGATAATGTCAGTTACAGTTTATTAAGTGTTAACTTTTTTTGTTTGTTTCACTAGGATAGATTTCCAGATTGGAATTGCCAGGCTAAAGGATGCACATATTTAAAATATTGATAATTATACCCAAGTTGTCCTCCAATTTTTAAATATTTTTTATTATTTTTTAAATTCTCACCCAAGGATATATTTATTGATTCTGGGGTAGGGTGTGTGTATGAGTGAGTGAGTGAGAGAGAGAGAGAGAGAGAGAGAGAAACATCATGTGAGAGAACATTAATTAGTTGCCTCTTGTATGTGCCCTGACCGGGCACTGAACCTGCAACCTAGGTATATGCCTTGATCAGAAATTGAACTTGCAACCTTTTGGCTTATGGGGCAACGCTCCAACAACTGAGCCTCACCTGCCAGGGTTGTCCTCCAATTTTTAAAAGTCAATATATACTCCTAATAGGCTATGAGAATATTTGTTTTCCTACTTCGTTTATTTTTCTTGTTATCTTTGTGACTTTTCAGCAGTGAACAGTGCCTTGCACCCAAGTAAATATTTAAAATTATTTGAATTAGATTGGATTTCTATTGCTTTTTGAACCTTTTCCTTTCTATGTGCTGTGAGAAATCTCACTGGCCCAGCTCTTTCATTCCATAGTTATTGGTGGAGCAGGCCGTGGTTCTGGACACTGGAAATGCAAAGATGAATTAGACATACTTCATTCTCTTATTTTCCCCTTGTTACCCACTCTTAGGATTTTATACTCTGCTGGTTGACACTTTCCTCTAACACCAGTTATTTTTAAATGCTCACACCCTTCAATATTTCCTTTAGCGATGCTTGTTGGGTAATATTTTGCCCAATACTCCAATGATATTGTTCAGTCAGGGATTAATATCCCCAGATAGCTGATAGGCACTCCAAGGCTCAGCAAGGGAAGAATCCTTCCTAAGGTCATTTACAGCCGTGCTTGGGACAGAGTCTAAGAAATAGAAACTAGCTCTTGGTGTTAGTAACTCCATTTTTCTGTAGGAGCTGCCACACTGATAATTCCCAAGTGAGAAGATATCTACCTGGTGTCTGTACCCTGGTGAGAGGTGAGTGGCTGGTACAAAGGACTCCTTCCTATGTTCCTCCAGGGGAGGAGTGTCGGACAGGACCTCTGTGATCTTGCACAATTTTGTCTTGGGGGCTAAGAAAGGATCCGTCAGGGTCATGAGACCAGCAGTGCCCAACCTGTATTTTGATAGAGGGAAGTGTGGAGTTTGACCACTTGTGTCTATGGGCTTCACAGGGCCCGTGTGTCCTTCATTGCCATATTCTCTTGGAATGCCAAGGCACACAGAAATTCTGCTGTTGTCATTTTAATCATTTACAATCCCTGTCTTTATATGTAACATGTCTTTTTTGTCCTTTCATCTGGTTGCAAGATTTAAAAAAATCTTTCGTTTTCAGATTATGATGTGCTTAGTAATTTTTCTGTAATGGCATTGCTTGGATCCACTGAATTTTCTGAATGTGTAGATTGCTGCTTTTGATCTCATTTGGCAAAAAAAGTTGGCCAGTACATTTTTATTAATGCTAACTTGGTGTGAGCAAACTGGCCAGTACGTTTTTATTAATGCTAACTTGGTGTGAGCAAACTTGGTGTGAGCAGATTTTACTTAATTTTGCAAAAACTATACAATGGAGGTCAGTATTGTTTCCCCCTGTTCCTGATGAAGAAATTGAGGCACACAGAGATGTAGCTAACAGTGGAGTTCAAACAGGGAGGAGATGGCTGGGTCAAGATTTGCATTCATGCCTGGCCAATAGCAGAGCAGAGCTCTGGCCTCCTTGGCCAAAGCTCACCCCTCTAACCACTTAAAGGCACAAGTGAGCTTCAGAAAATCTCAGATGCTCCAAGTAATCCCCTTGGCCTGCTTTTCACCTTTTGAGACTAAAATAAATGAAAATTTCACCTTAATATGTAGCTCTTTTTCTGTTCAGGAGGCTGGTGCCCTGGGGACCATCTAAATTCTGTTCAGCCTTAAGGGTACTGTAGTCAAGTCTTGCTTGTCCTTGGTGAATTTCTAATTCAGACTCATATCCACCCCTCTTCCGTTCTGCCCTGAAGTCCTCAGGGACTTCAGACTCGCTATCAGCGCAGTTGCAGTGAGATCTAATTAAAGCTATTCACAGTCTGCACCCAAAGCACACAGCCAGCCTCATTTTGCAACATACACTCTCCTTCTGGAGCCCCCTGTGCATTACAGCATTCTAGATCCTCCATGACCTTTAAACCTCACAGGTCCCTGTTCCTCTGCTCAGCACATCCCACTCTTCATCTGCTTCAAGTTTCTTTTCTGCAAAGCCACACCTGCAAGTGTGAAAAAGTTGGGTGGGGTGAGAGTCACATTTTTTCCAGACCAAAATGATGAGACTGGAAAGTAATTTTCTTTTCCTTTTTTCTCAGTAAATGTTCAATATGGTGACAAAAACTGTAGGCCCTCATAAAAGTGCCTCCATGATTGGCAGGAACTGAGCCAACCAGAGGAGGAGAGGGACTAAGGCATTTAAAGAGAGTAAGCATCTGCATAGCAATCCATTCATGCCTGGGGCTCTTTTGGGAAGAGATTCAGTAGATTCCTAAATCAAGCTATGTGGTGTGGGAGGAAAAAGAATTTTGATTATTTTTACATTGGATGCCTTGATTTTTACCATGTAGAGGTCTACAGCCCAATTCTGCCTCCTCCCCTCTACAAAGCTGCGGTAGACCAGCTCATTATGTCTTATTCCTGGAGGTGTTCTCCTTGGAGACCAGCGTTTTGCCTTACAAATCAACAATGTATATGCTGTGTGGCCCGAATAATCGTCGGAATCAAACTTGCTTTTGGGTTTCCGATTGTACTCATTTTGTTTCCTTTTTTCATGGCTTCTTTGAAAAATAAATCTTTCCTATAATTCAGATGGGTCCATAAAAAATAAACAAGAAACTAATATGTAAGCTTTATCAGGGCAGGGACTTTGTTTTGTTGCTACTGTGTCACTGGTACCTAGAACAGTGCCTATATATGGTAAGAACTGAAAGAGAGAAAGAAAGAAAGAGAAAAAGAAAGGAAGAAAGGAAAAGAAAAGAGAGAAAGAAAAAATAAAGGGAAAAAGAAGAAGAAAAAAAGAAAGAAAAGAAAGGAAGGGAGGATCCATTGCTCTTAAAAACTGAAAAAGAACCTTAAGGATTGGTGCTAGGAGGTCCTGAAGACATCTCTAGTTTTGTTTATAACCAACTGTGCAACCATGGGAAAGCACCCTACCCTGTCTGTATCATTGGTTGCTCTGTAAAATGAAGTGGATAAAATGAGTGGATTTGAAGAGTATTGAATTCAATAATGGGATATACAAGTATTTTGGGGACAAACACTTGCCTTTATCCTTCTTCTTTCTTTGATATCTCTTTATGGGAAATTCTCCAAATATGTTTGTTTTTGGACCATGGTAGATAATCAGCCTTTACACCAGGATGGATTCTGAAGACATTACCAGGTGGTTTATGACTGGTGGGTTATAACCAGATAAAATATATATATATATATATATATAAAAATGGCAAAGACTGAGATGTTTTTCAGATGTTTATACTTCAGCAATATTGTATGCCTTTCTGATAGATACACTCTGGGCAGCATCTAGGGACCATTAATTAGATGGAGAGGCAGAGAGAGTAGCATGGATATTAATGGTGCTGCTTTGGAAGAGCATATCAATAAACCTTAGAGTTGAAAATTAGGGTTGTTCAGGTCAAATTTGCATTCACAAAAGGAAACACAAATTTGGAAAGGACCTGAAGGAAAATGAGGAAAGGGAAAAAATATTAGAGCTGAGAGATTGAGGGAAAGCAAATGAAGAAATGAATTTATGAGAAGTTAGTTCATACTTGGCCTCCTCTGGTTGTGTGACCATGGACAAGTTATTTCTAGAAGGACCAGGCATAGTTTTAGGCTCTCTGGGGGAGAGAGATGAGTCTAAGTCAGTCTCAACCCTCATATCTCTGGGAGAAGCAGAGATAAAACAATAATGCCATTGAAAGTGAGTGCTGCTAAGATAGAGGAGTGTACACTATTACATGGGGACACAAAACGGGAAGGGGACTGAATTTGCCTGAGTGGTTTGGGAAGTATTAAAGAGAAGATGGTGTAAGAGATGAACATTAAGAGAACAAGAGAACTCTCCCTTTACTAGGGAGAGTAGGAGTGATGCTGGGTCAGCTGGCACTATTCTTAATGGAGAGAAGAACTTGTACAAAGCATGGTGGATGAGGTAGCATGGTGTCTTTGAGCAATTATTTGTGATTTGATACAGCTCTAGCTTATGTGGCAAAGAAAGCAGGGAAGACAAATGATACAGATAATTTATTATCTGTATACCATGATCCAGTCAGTATACCAGGCCCATGGGGACTTTTGTACCTGTAGACAGTGGTAAGCTTTGGAAAAATTGCAGACAGAGGAGGATCATGGTCACATTTGCATTTCAGAACAATCCTTCCAGCACTGTGCACAGGGTGAGTTGGAAGTGAGAGAGGCCAGTGGCAGGGCCACCACTGGAAGCCTGTGGCACTTGGGAGAGATAATTAAGGCAGGGGCCACAGAGATGGGGTAGGGAGACACGTGAAAGTAAAATTAAGAGATGCGATCATGAGAGCCTCAGATATTTCTGAACTCAAGTTTCTATGATGGCCTCAAAGACTAAAATGGAGTGTAACTATGGCTGGGATTAGAGATAGCCTGGGAAATGAATGTCCTCATGAGGCATGCCATTTTGTAGACTCCTTAAAATTTTTTGGCTGAGTGTTTTAGGGGAGAGGGGTGAGAAAGTGTTCTAATTTAAATTAGAGTTTCTTTACCCTGCTGGAGGCTGAAGAAACTCTGCTGTGAAACTTGAAGGCTGGGTACATTTGAATGATTGTATGAGTCTCAGGGCTGGAAGTACCTTGAGAAGCCAACTTTTTTGGTGCTCTCAACCCTTCAACAGCATGCTCGCCAAGGGGTTGAGTTTCTCTCTTGTTGGTTCCTCTTGTAACAAGAAGACATTCACTTCATGAATAGCCTGTTCCATTGCTAAAAAGTCTCAACACGGAACATCAGTCATTCTGTCCCAATTCTACCTTACCTTGGCTGAAAAAGGAGTATCTTTAAAATGAGACTGTCTTAAGAATCCTTTCACAAAAATGCCTGATTAATGAAAGCATTACAAAAACAGGCCATTGCCTTGATTGAAATTGATTTTTATTTTTTTCTCATTTGAGGCCCAGCAGTATTTTAAGCTGTGTGTCAGACACAGAAATGTGGTTGAGCTCAAGGAGGCTCTTGGTCCAACTAAAGCACTGGGCGTGAGATAATTCCAATGCCTACAGTGCAGTTGAAATGGTGTCATCCATGATAAGGGGTCCATATCAGGGCAGGAAGGGCATAGCATATAGTCTGAGAGAGCCAAATCCACTCTTGGTAGTAGGTAGGGGTGGTATAAATGCCTTGTCCTAGTATGAACATGGGAACTTTTGAGCAATAAGCAAGAATCTGCTGTAATGAGTATGACTAGAGGGTTGGAAAAACACTGAGGCAATAACTATAAATGCAATGGGATGCCACTGACCTCTCTCACCCCCACTTCCCTCATCCTCCTCCTACTCCAAACCTCTTCTTCCTGGTTTCTCCCATTGTCCTCTATCTAAAGCGACTGCCTTCTTCTTTCCCCACCCAGCTCTTTCTCGCTCCAGGTTTCTGTTTCATTCCCCATGTAGAAGCAATGCCTTACATTTTCATGACGCTTCACAGTTCACAGAGCCAGCTGGAATATATGATCTCATCAACTCCACAACCACATTTATGGGGAGGTGCTGTCCCCACTCTGCAGAAGATGAAAATGAGGCTAAGTGAGATGAAGTCACCTGGCCGAAGCCACATAAGCACATACGTAGCAGCAGAGGCAGGTGTGGGCCCATGTTCTTTTCTCCAAACATCACTGTCACTCCAGCATTACAGATTAAGTGTTTGGTATTGCATTGGACTGAGTTGCACTGGATTTTCCCTGAACACGGACAACTGAATGATATCCTCATTTAAGGACCCTAAATGATGGCTACTTTCCCTTGGGGAGACTTTTAGAGAATGTCAAAGGAGAATTTGTCTCCCTGAAAGTTGTCCTGAATTCTGGGGAAGCCCTATTTTAAGTCATTGGAGTGTTTTAACGTCTGAGTCCACTGCATATGCCCAAACTGCACTCTGATGAAATCACTACTGTGGGCAGAACTAGCATCAGTGGTGTGCTGGAGTCAGCTCACATTGGCCCTTTTGTTAAATTTTCAGGAATTTTTCAAGGTGGTTGTGAAACACAGCCATTAATGGAAATTATATGAACTGATAATCAAATGAATTGTAATAAAAACAAGGTAAGGAATATTCAAGACATCACTTCTTATTTATTTTTCTACATTTACTCTCATCATAGCTACTGTGCTCTTGAAGGTATTTATATCTATTGTATCTGAATGGTGAAAATGCTACATAATGATGTGCTGTTGCTCATCTCTTCTCAACTCTATGTTCAGTGTATTATATTGGCAGCTTGAGAATGGCCACGGGGAGGATATTTACGCCATAGAAAAGGACAAACACTACAAATCAAGGATCTCTTTCTCACTTAGAGAATCAGCTACTAAACATTTATCAGCCCATCACTGGCTAAGATAGATAAAGATTTGTGGTAATTGATCCTCTAGAATCCTGAGTACCCAGCTAGGTTTTCCTGCCATCATGACCCTGAGCAGAAGGGAGAATAGAATCCAGGAAGGAATGGAGATAATAGACATGAGGAGGCCACTCACTATTTTCCCTCTCGTCCTCTACCTGGATTGGTGGTAATGACAGCAACAATAGTACATAGCATTTAACACCTGCTATAGGCCAGATACTGTATTAGACATTTGACATATCCTGTTCCATTTATCCTCATAAAAGCCCATATGAGGTATTACTGACCCCATTTTAGAGATGGAAACTTGAAATTCATGAAAGAGGAATGACTTGCCAAATTTACCCAGAGAGAAAATGATAGAACCAGGCTTTGAGGCCAGATTTATCTGCTTTCAAATCATTGCTTTTTCTGAAATGCTGGTGGAAATGGAAGTTATGGGAACTCCCTGGACTATCCTGTATATCTTTTCTCACCTCTGAAAGCTCTTTTGTTTCTGTTGGTTGATGATATGCTAGATGTCTCTTGTTAAAATTAATCACTAATTCTAAAAAGAAACAAAAGGCATCTCTTCATTTATTCTAACAACTTTTTGAGTGTATATTGTGTGCCATGTACTCTCTGAGGAGCTTGGGATCCAGCAGTGGACAAGACACAAAATCCCTGCTTTCGAGGAGCTTATGGGCCAGCAAGGAGTCGACTTTAGGCTTGGCGAGACACTGAAAGATCTGGCACCCTCCTAATACATCCCTAGAGCATACTCTGAGGTTGCTATGTTCAAAAAACTGGGTGACAACCGTGTGCTCTCCTGCAGTCACCAGGCCTTGCCCAGGCCTGGTAATCTCCACCTCTGTCCGAAGTTAATAAAACTCCCTTTCTCTCCCCTGTTTCAAAATAAGATTTTCCAGCAATTGTTAGATTTGTTGCTGCTGCAGAGAAGTAAAAGTGGCCTTGGACACTGTCCACAAATCTTTTCCCTTTCTGGGACAAGGGGATTAGGAGAGAGGTGTGTACATGATTTCCTTATTGTGGCCTTCTATTTGGATTTGTGGTTTAAATCCCTGTTTTTGGCAATCACCTCTGCTACAGACTGGCCAGTCATGTAGCTGTGTCTGTGCCACAGTCCAAGGGACAGATTTGATGTTAGCAGGGAGGTGTCCAATTTAATATTATTTTATTCTTTTCAGGAAGGGGAAGTAAAAGTAAAATTTGGGGGGATATTTTTTCTTCTTCAAGGGCAAGGCCAGGCCATTCTAGGATACTTTCTGTAGCCCCACTCAGGTTGCCTAATGGCGATATTTCCTGTTTTGGCTGGGAAACGAGAGAAATCTTTCAACAGGTAGAAGGTGTTACATTCGTTTTGATCTGTGTAGTGTTATTTCCTTAGGCAAGCTAGAGTTATCTCCCTTTCATGATGGTGATAGAAACCTCTGGAAACTCCTGAAAGCCTACAGAGAAAAGTCCCTCGGGAAACACGACTGTTCAGTGTGTCCAACCACAGACTCCTTCAAGTGTGATTAGTTTTCAATTATCTGAAGATTTGGACTTTCCATGGCTGCCTTCTCCGCCCTTGCCATTTATAAAGAAAGGTGAGTATGGATTCTACTTGGAAACTATGCGTAGAAGATGGCATTCATTCCAAAGGGATTATGGGAGTGGCACATTGGCATTAGGAAATGGTAGGCTGAGAGTCCAGAGGAGAAACAGAGGAAAGCACCAGCTGAGCTGGTGAGCTGTGAGCAGGATGGCCCCAGCCTGGCGGGGAGGGACTACAGAAGCAGGTGTGGTCTGAGGCAAACTGGTCTTCCTCTTTGGCTGCCTTGCTTTCTTTTACACCAGGGACATGGCTAGATTCTCTTTTATAGCAGTTCCCAAACCGGGTCCTGCTTCAGTAATCCAGGCAAATGGGGCTGTTTTCCCAAACTGGAATCACTCATGGGGAGTGACAGTGTTTCTGTTCTCCAGAGTTCTTGACCTTTACATCCCTTTGAATGCATCCCCCCCTCTCCTTTGGAATCCCTGCCCATAGCAGCTTCCAACTCTTTCCTGTCAGGATCCGTTTTACTGTTCTACAATTCTGCTGCCTTACAAACCTCTATGTTTTGAATGATGTTTTCTACTAGTAGTAATCCATTATCCTCATTTTCATGAATCAAAGACCCTGGAAGGGGTGATTAAAATTTCTGAACTGCATGAGATAATCAGAGAGACCCTGACAAGTTCATTTACTTAATGATCTTGGACAAAGTCATAGACATCTCATGTTGATAAATTCTACTATTTAAATAATAATAATAATAACAATGATGATAATAAAATAATAATAAACACCTCAAAGAATTGTTGAGTGGTATCTAAAGGCAAGGGTTAGAAAATGCTTAGCATTGAATCTGAGCTTGCTATAGTCTGTCTGAGTATCTCATGCACAATGAATTAGAGGAACAATATTTGAGGAGAGTCTACTCTGTGCTGACACTGAGCTTGATTTGGGGGAATATAGTTATAAGCATCCCTGTTCATAGTCCCTGTTCTTTTTAAGCTTCAAGTTCAGCAGGGAAGAAAATTAAACTAGAAGAACACCAGTATGTATGAGAGCATGTCTCGTCACCTCCACGTGGTTCAGGTGTCCCATCTGGTGGAGAAATCTAAGTCTTGCCCAAGTGCAGCCTTTCCAAAGTCTCTTTTTTTCACTGTGATTTACTTTCTGAGAGTTTCATGTTTTTAACTTTCTAGTGAGCATTACCTTGGCTGTATCATCATTTTAAACTCATTGTGTCTAAAAGCAAGTGTATCCTTTTGTTCTCTCCTAGTTTAGTTGGTTAGCTGGGCTGGCTTCTGGGTCATCTTTTGTCTTTCCTCTGTCCTGTCATAGCTGTTCTTTTCATGACCAAACCTTGTAGGATTCCAAGCCATCAGCCCAACTCTCCTGCATATTATAATCATCTCCCTATTTCTCCGATCCAAGTACTGACCAGGCCTGACCCTGCTTAGCTTCCAAGATCAGATGAGACTGGGTGTGTTCAAGGTGGTATGGTTGTAGACTTAGCTCCCTATTTTTAATCCATCCTACATACTCACCTCTAACACATTAATTTTCCCTAAACGTGACTTTGTAATATGACCTGACAGCCATCATTTATTGAGTACCCATTACATGTCAGGTTCTGTGCTAGGAATTTTATATTCATTGCCTTTTAAAATACACCCATCGACTCTTTGAGGTGTGTATTATTATGTTCGTATAAATCAAGGGTGTCAAATTCATTTTCACTGGGGGCCACATCAGCCTCGTGGTTGCCTTCAAAGGCCTGAATGTAATTTCAAATTCTTAACAGTTAAGGAGTAGTTCCATTTATACAGTCCTAAAATTATATTTGGCCCTTTGAAGGCAACCACGAAGCTGATGTGGCCCCCTGTGAAAATGAGTTTGACACCCCCTGATCTAAATAAAAGGCACTTATGGGAATTGAGATGTCCAAGATCTTGTAGTTATTAATGACAAACAGATTTGAGTGTAGTGTTTCTTTTTTTTCCTGACTCAAAACGCTTTGTTCTTAATTACCATGATAAAAGGCCTGTGGATTTTAAAAAAATGTCTGTTATCTAAAAAATATTCAGTGGCTCCTTATTGCTAAAAAGGTAATATCCAAATACCCAGTCACGTTCTCTTTTTGCATATTTTTTCTCATGATTTACTGGCATGAACTTGATGCTTAAGCCAGACCAGTATTCTGAACTCCCTTTCAATGTTGTTTGTATGGAAAATAACATAATAATTAATAAATAGTAATACAAGGATAAATTCTGCATTTAATGTACTCACAACTTGTAAACCTACTTTTGCCTTATCCTGTATGTTTTTTTAAATGTAGAAATTTAATAGTTTAGGACTTGAAACACCAAAAGTCTATTACAGTACATTTGTGCTATTCATAGGATAAAACAGATTTTTATAAAAAGTATCACTTTGTATCTCCAAATATAAAGCAAGGTCTTCACCCATCCCACTCCCAGATTACTCCTGCAAAAAGGAAATTTCTTTACTCAGGTCCTTGTGGAGTTTCTCAGATTATAGGATGCTTTCACTATGGTTTTTTTTATCAATAAAATGTTGGAGGAAGACAATGAGCCTGAAATGATCTAAAGCAACGCAATGTTAGATGTTTACAGAGGTCACCTGATTTAATCATTTAGAATGATGCAAAGGAATCTGACCCAGATGCAATAATTTTTCTTAGGCTCTGCCTTTCTAGATATGAGTGATGGGTGAAAGTGTTACAGATGGCTTCACAGAACAAGAGAATCAAGTGGTTATGCTTCGAATATCACAAATACACCAGAAGACAAATGAAAACTAAACCTTTTAATGTTCTGAAAATGGGTGTTTGTTGCTTGGGGTTGCATTTGCGGTATGGGTATGATTTGTGGATTAACTCATAACCCTTTAGCAGAAGTATAGAAAATAGACTCTGAAAAATTGAGTTAGATATCTCAAAAATGGTTCTAGTGATGGCAAAGACACTGATGTTGAAGATGCACATGAAGACTTCAAATAAAGTTACAAAATATATATATGTGTGTTTGTGTATATACATATTATATATATATATAAACAAGGGAGAAAGCAAATTTTTATATTATTATAATTTGCATATTAGGTTATTTTGATGTGTTTGTATAACTCAGTTGGTATATTGAAGGTTGTGAAGAGATATGTAAATATTTCTTATGTGTCCCCAAAATGTTATATATCAGCTTAGCCAAAAATCTTTTTTTATTGGTACGTTGTTAGGGAAATGGGGCCTCAATGAGGTTTCCTTTTATTTGGGCACACAAGGTATTTATTGAACTCTTTAGGAAGCATGGTTTGGTTATTGGCACGAGTTAAAAGTTGTATAATGAGTGTCTTTTTCATACTGCCACCACTGATCTGTGATGTGTAACTGTAACTGGAAATTGCCCTGGCGTTGAATCCCAGAGTAGGTGGGTTTGGGTAAGTTTTAAGACTGTGTGGGCCATTTAAGTGGAGTTTCCTGAAAATCCTGCTGTTTCTTCTGTCACCCCAACACACACTGCTGTTTACAGCAAGAAGTTATGGGGATTTATCTTCCTGGCACTGGAAGCCTGGGCTGTGCAGTCTGGTCTGGGCTGGGGTTGCTCACTCCCAAGGTACTCCTTCTGATTTTTATCCACCACATGTGCATGTGGGACCACCTGTGCCTGTTCTGCTGCTGCCACTGCCTCTCAGCACCACACTGTGTCTTCTTGCCTCCCCACCCCATCTTCACATCTCCACCTCTCCTACCCATCTGGATGAATGTGGCTTCTTTAAATCCTTGGTTGTCAGACTTTTATACACTTCAGTTTTCTGATGATTCTGGTTGTTGTTTTGAGATTTAGTTATAACACTTTTTGTGGTTGTGCAAGGAGGCAAAGTACGTGTACCTACACCTCCATCTGACCAGAAATCATCTTTCTGCATCAACTTTTGAAGAAGAGAGAAAGTGTATTCTAGAAAGCAGGACAGGGTTTAAAGTGAACTGATTCAGTTGATAGAAGCTGGGATTCAGAAAGTTCATGAAAATGTCATTCCCTGGGAATTTTCAGTAAGTTTTGGGATGTCCCCAAGATGGGTGATGAAGATTCAACACGATTTTGTCTAGATCTTAAGAGGCATGATGTCCATAGCTTAGTCTGATATTTGGGGCACTCAGAGAATGACAAGGTATAGATTCTGTCCTCAAGAAACTTACAGTTTAGAGGGAAAGTAATTACATAACGAGATCATTTTAAATCATGTCTCAAGCTCTAGGAGGAGGGAAATGTAGGGGTCCTATGAGTTCAAAGGAAGGGCACAAGGATTGGTTGTACTAGGGCCAAGAAAGTCTTCTTAGAAGAGATAACAAGAGTCTGATGGGAAGATTAGAAATTATTCAGTTGAAGAAGAGTGGAGAGAACATTCTGGGTAGATGGATTAGTCTGAGGATACTACTACTAGTAGCTTAACATTAACTGAGTACATGCTGTGTGTACCAGGCATTGTTCTAAGCAATTTACACCTGCAAACTCTTTTTAACCTCCCAACCCTATGAGATATATGCTATTATTGTCACCACTTTACATAAAGAGGGTGATCAAATGATTTGTGCAGGGTTATACAACCAAGTAAGTGGTGGTAAGTTTCACCTATACAGTCTGGCACCGCAGCTCAACAAGCATAATCACTACATAAGAGTCATTTCCCCATACTGATGATGAAATTTAAGGATCTTAATATTAGTGAGTGTAAGGATAAATATTGGAAGTGGTCAGAGATGTAGCTGGGATTGGCAATGAAAGGTCACATCATGGGGTCCTATTAATCTTTTCTCTGGGGGAAGGAGCTCCTAGAATTTTCCTCTCATTTCTTTCTTTCTTTCTTGTTTTTTTTTTTTTTTTTTTCAGGTTACGCAGACATTTCTATTATTTTAAATTTAAAGATTTTCTTTCTTTTTCTTTTTTTAAAAGATTTTATTTATTTATTTTTAGAGAGGGAAGGGAGGGAGAAAGAGAGAGAGAGAAACATCAATGTGTGATTGCTGGGGGCCGTGGCCTGCAGCCCAGGCATGTGCCCTGACTGGGAATTGAACCTGCGACACTTTGGTTCACAGGCGTATGCTCAATCCACTGAGCTATGCCAGCCAGGGCAGATTTGCTTTCTTTTTTTTTAATTGTTGTTTAAATACAGTTGTCTCCGTTTTCCTGCCACCACTTTCCCCTGCCCTACCCACCCTCACCTTCCACCCTCAATCCTACTCCCCTTTGGCTTTGTCTGTGGGTCCTTTATACATGTTCCTTGATGACCCTTTCACTTCTTTCCCCCATTATCTTACCCTGCTCTAGTGACTGTCAGTTTGTTCTTTATTTCAATGTCTCTGGTTATGTTTTGCTTGCCTGTTTGTTTTGTTGATTAGTTTCCACTTACAGGTGAGATCATGTGGTATTTGTCTTTAACTGCCTGGCTTATTTCACTTAGCATAATGCTCTCCAGTTCCATCCATGCTGTCACAAAGGGCAGGAGCTCCTTCTTTCTTTCTGCTGCGTAGTATTCCATTGTGTAGATGTACCATGGTTTTTTGATCCATTCATTTACTGATGGGCACTTAGGTTGCTTCCAACACTTGGCTATTGTAAATTGTGCTGCTATGAACATTGGGATTCATAGGTTCTTTTGAATTAGTGTTTCAGGATTCTTAGGGTATAATCCCAGTAGTGGAATTGCTGGGTCAAAAACAGTTGCATTTTTAGTTTTTTGAGGAAATTCCATACTGTTTTCCACAGTTACTGCACCAGTCTGCATTCCCACCACCAATGTTCTCTCATTTTTCTTTGCAACCCAGGAATCTCTTTCCAGTTGAGATGACCCAATATTTGTGTTTTGGTTGGGTGTTGTATCAGTTGTCTCTGGTTACAAAAGTTCTGTATGAGAACCCACTACAAATATTTATTTAGCTCAGGAGTCAGTGGGATTCAGATGATCTGAGTTAGACTTGATCTCGGCTGGTCTTTCTCACACATTTGTGGTTGGCTATGAGTCAGGTAGCTCTGCTAATCTTGGTTGAGCTCATTCATATGTCTGGGAGTAGGCAGACTGTTCTACTCTACAGAAGGGTAGGCTGGGGTGCCTCTACTCTTCTCCACATGACTTTCATTCTCCAGTTGGCTACCACATGCTTGGTGACATGGCAATGGCAGAAGTAAAAGAAGCAAGTTGAAATGCTTGAGTCCTTTTTCAGGCCTTTGACTGCATCCTGTTTGCTAACATCTCCTTAGCCAAAGCATGTTGGTTAGGCCAGCCCAGATTCAAGAGGCTAAGAAATAAACTAAGAAGCACATGACAAAGGGCATGATATATGAATACAACCAGTCTACCATACACATTTACCTGTTCTCAGCCTATGCTGCTTGAATGATCTCTTGAAGGAGTTGCTTGAAGACTTATTAAAGCAAGAAAGAGAAAAGAAGAGTGGATAAAAGAAAATAGCACTGCATTCATTTTGGAGTGAGGAGAAAGAAAAGACATTATAGGAAAAAGTTATGATTCTCCACTGAGTTTTTTTTAAATAAACCTCTTACTTTTGGAAGTTTTAGACTTATAGAAAAAATACAGATAGTATAGAGAGACCCCATATACACCATATAATGGGGGAAATAATAATTTCCCCTATTATTAACATCTTATATTAGTATGGTACATTTTTGTAATTAATGAACCAGTATTGACACAACATTATTAACTACAGTTTCCATTTTATTTGGATACCCTCAGTTTTTACCTGATGATCTTCCTTTGTTCCAGGATTCTGTCCCCTAAGTTACCTCTTGGCTGTGACAGTTTTTCAGACTTTTTGTTTTGATGACCTTGACAGTATTGGTCAGATGTTTTGCAGAATATCCCTCAAATGGAGTTTGTCTAATGTTTTCCTCATGATTAGACTAGGGGTGTGTATGATTTTTGGGGTGGAAGACCACAGAGGTAAAGTGTCATTTTCACCACATCACGTCAAGGATACATGCTATTAATATCACTTATCACTCTTGATATTAACCTGCACTGAGTTTTTAAAATGAATCATATAATAATTAATTTTTAATTATATAGAATAAACTCTATAAGGAAGAACAATCTTACAATTTTCCCCCTAGTTTCAAGAGAACCTGTATCATTTGAACTACCATTTGGATTAAATATGACAAGATGTGTAAGATCTTAAGTCAATGGATTAACTATTACAAGCATGTTATGAAGTGAGTAAATACAGTTTTCCAAAGCAAATAAAGGAGAGAAACATCTTAGCGTTAAGGTAAAGATAATGTCACTATGAGCCTTTGCAGTTGAAAGATTATCTCATGGGAAATTTCCCTGTAAGTAAATGACTCCTTTTCATGAACACTGGAAATAGAATCAGGTCTTTAAATTTCAGTGAGAGCTTTCTTCCTTTACTAATGTTCCTTCTCTCCACAAGTTACTTCTAATCTTTGGCAAAATGATACTGCCTACTCCACCATATTTCATTCTTAAAAGTGCTCCTGGCAAGAATTTCTCTTCATCCTTTCAGGTTTCATTTACTGCCATAAAAACACGGGGCCTCTGGTTTCAATGACAATACCAACCAAAGCCGAAACAACACGGGGACACAGCATTCTCTGTTTCTCCAGTCTAGGGGCACAGAGAAGGAGGACTCAGGCAGGTGAGCATTCACTCATTCAACAAATATTTATTGAACACATGATAGATACCAAGCTCTGACACAGGAGGGGACAATGAGACAGTAGCTGCCCTGAAAGAGTTCCCTCATGAAGTGGAAACAGTGGCAAACCAGTGTGAAAAGTGTGATATGAAGGGAGCCCCATGTGTGAAGCTACAAAGTAGGATGCTACCCCCTGGAAATGGTGTCTGTGCATGACTCAGGGAAGGCTTCTCAAAGTTATCCACCTCTAGAATACCTGAAGGATGAGTAGGATTAGGGAAGGAAACTAATGTGTGCATGTGTGTGAGTGTGCATGTATATTCAGATGTGTGTCCATGTCAGTAAAGACCATTTTAGGTGAAGAGACGATAATATTGCTAAAACCTAGAAATAAGCATGGTTGTAGCACATTCAAAGAAAGGCAAGGATATCTCTGTATTAATTTAATCTGTGGAGTTGGAGGTTTAGGAAAGTTTCCTGGATGCAGTAACTGTTGAGCTGGTTTTAAAGGATAGGTAGGAGACAGCCAAACAAGGGGGCAGGAGGGCAGAGCTCTTACAGCAGAGCCACATCCTTAATCAAGGCCAAGAGGAAGTGAAATGTCTGGTGCCTTTAGGAAACTACAGATAGCTCAGCCAGACCAAAAAATAGATTGAGGGGAAGGGATGGGGGTCTGGAGAGAGGGAAAGCGGGGAGGCGACAAGAATCCCAGGTCTGAATGAGTTAGATGGCATTTCTGAAACTCATTTTTTTCATCATAAAATGCGGATACTGACACCCATACCAACACCAACAATAGACTCCGCTGCACAGCATTGCTGTGAGGATACAATGAGATAAGGCTGCAGACCACCTAGCACAGTGCTTGGTATAGCAAGAGTTCAGAAAGGGGCAGATTCTGTCATCATTCATACTTTTGAATTGCTAATGTACTGATTAGTAAGCACTGTTCACAGCAGGAAGTTTATTAAATTCTTCTCCAAACTTCCTCAGAGTGCTCATTGGAGAGAGCCTTGGCTGGGCACAGTGCCTAACATACTGTTGGCAGTCAACAGCTAGGAGTGGAAGGAAAGGGAGATTATTCTTCCAGTGACAACCACAGTGAGAACCTCAGCCCTGCCTAGGTTCAAGTGAAATAGACTGGAAGGCTCTGCAGTGGCCCCCATTGGGAGGTGTTCCTCACCCTTGACTGAAAGATTTCAGACAAGCATGTCTCCTTGAAGACCACTCTTGGTTCTTGTTTCCCACCCCTCTCTGATGTTGAAGGTTGTGTATGTTGAGGGTGATGGTGGTAGGGAGTCGTGTTACACAATATTTTTTTTCGTTTGGTGAAGTACTACTCTGCCAGACATTCTGTTTGTGGTTCTCACCTTTTCACCTGAGTGGCTGACTCTGGGTGTGTAAACTGTTTAATGAGACAGAAAGCGTTATGCCTTTAATCTTTCTGAGAGAGAAGGGATCTGGGGAGGCAACCTGCCTGCAACTGAATGAACATTTGTATCCCTTCAAAATTCATGTGTTGAAGTCCTAACCCTCAATGTGATGGTATTAGAAGGTGGGGCATTTGGAAGGTAATCAGGTCATGAGGGTGGGGCCCTCATGAATGGAATTAGTGCCTTTATTATAGGGACCCCAGAGGGCTCTTGCCCTCTTTCCACCACAGGAGGATACAGTAAGTCTGCAAGCCATAAGTGGATTGCCATCAGAATTAGGACACCTATGCTGGTGTCCTGATTCTGGACTTCCAGTCTCTAGAACTGTGGAAAGTAAATAACTTTTGTTTATAAGCCATTCAGTATATGTTACTTTGTCATAGCAACCCAGACAGGCCAAGACACTGCCTATCCATGGCCAGTGCCCACTTAGATTCAGGCCACTGAAGTGTCTCTGGGATCCTCTCTGAAGGTGTTTGGAGCCATCAGCTCAGGGTATTGGGGTTGGTCCAGTAGATGTTGATCTATTAATATCACCTTGTTCACAAACATGAATAGAAAGGCAGAGACTTATAAGGCTTCATTACTTTTCTTTGTGTAGTAATAAAATGCCAAACCAGCTTTTGACCAAATCAGCTTTTTTCTAGCTATTCCACTTATAGCCACCCACTTTCTAGCCATGTCAACTTACATGTGCCGGCATGTCCATCCTTCCTTGTTTTTCCGCAAGCTGTACCCTGGACTGTCCATTGCCACATGCTCTTCTTCATCAGGCTAGCTCCTATGCTGACTGAACCTTGCAGTTAGGCTCAGGCAAGTCTCTTCTCTGCAAAATCCTCTACCCAGTGGATGATTTTCTTTGACTGAGCTTCTCTGTATTGTCCTGACTTAGCAGCAGATTTGCACTAAATTGGAAGCTTATTGAGAACAGGGATCACATTATACTAATGTCTGTAATCCAAACAAACGCTGTGGGCATCTAAAGATCAAAAGACCTACATAATTTTAGTAACCAATGTCACTCCAATAAATTTAATTTAAAAAAAGAAAAAGTACTGAAAGGTTAAATAAATGAATTGGTGAACAAAATAATTGAGAGTAGGCTAGAAGACCCACTAGAATAATTGTTTTCTTGGTTTCTTCGAAAACTTTAAAGAGAATATTCTTGATATATATTAACTATTTTTAATCACTTAGTAAAAATGGCATTAAGAAGTTCATTGTTTAAAAATTACTTCAAATGTAATTGCTTGTTGTAAATGATTTGGAATTTACCAAAAAGGAGCAGTTTATCAAACAAACATGACTGTATATAATTTTAAATACTATATGATTTGTTTTGTTACCTCCCTTTATTCCCTTAGTATATCATGAAAAGCTTTCCTGCCATTAAATATTTTTGTTGTAATAGCTGTATGAAATTATACTAAAAACAAGTCATAACTTATTTAATGGTTCTGGATGTATACCTTTCAGATAGCTTCTATTTTTTCCTTTTTTGCTATTAATGACTAATGCTGTAATGAACATTTTTGTAGCTAAATATTTGCATATATTTGAGTTTTTATTTCCTTCTTTAGAATGCATTCTTAGAAATAAAATAATGGTGTCAAAGAGTATGCATGTAATTTTTAGGACTTTGATACATATTGTCTCTTTGCCATCGAAGTTCATACCATTTAACTTCCCACTGAAGAGACACTTTGCTAACACCAGGCATTGCCATTATTTTTAATATTTGGCCATTAAATGAGTAGAAAAAGATGAATGAGTAAAGAGGGTCAGTATCCTATTTGTTGATTGATCATTTACCTGTCTTCTTTTATGAATTGCTTGTTAATGATCTTTGCCCATTTCCAAGGGCTAGGTTCATTTTTTTCTAGTAGCAATGATAATACTAATACTTTTTCTGAGGTCCACTCTTTGCTAAATGTCTTGCATCAATTCTCTCATCTTATTCTTACAGTAACTTGGTGAGGAGGTAAGAGATTCTTTTCATCCTGACATCAAATACATGCTTTCTTTTTAAATCCTTTAACACCACTTCTTTAACTCTCTGGCACCTACAGGATATCCTAAAATTCAATTCAATTCTGACAATACCTGGAGTTAACATGAGACTCCAGAGATGTAAGCGCCCAGTCCACTAGACTGCTTTTGCTTCAGATGCCAGTCGCAAGTCAGGTCACTGATTGACCAGCTATATTTCGGGGCAAGTCACAGAACTCGGAAAGGCACTTGACCTGCTGTTACTGGTTTATTATAAAGGATTTAAGTGAAGAGATACATAGATGGAGAGTTACACAGAGTGAGGTCCAGGAGGGTCCCAAGTAGAGGAGCCTCTGTTCCTTGGGGTCAGGGAGTGCCACACTCCCAACACCTTGATCAGTTCACCAACTCTGAAGCGTTCAGAACCCTGTTGCTTTGGAATTTTTATGGAGACTTCATTACATAGGCATGTTTGATTAAACATTGGCCATTGGGGAATAACACAGTCTCTTGCCCCTTTCTGCTTCCTGGATATTGAAGGGGGGTTGGATTGGACTGAAAGTCCCAAGCTTCTTTTTAACAGTTGGTCTTTCCTGTGACCAGCTCCAATCAAGAGTTGGCTCATTTGAACAAAAGATATTTGTTACTCTCATAACTCAGGAAACTGCAAAGGTTTTAAAGAACTCTGTGACAGGACTGGGGACAAAGAGCAAATATTTTTCTTATTGTACCACAGGAGGGCATTATCCTCATTTTGTAGAGAAGGAAACTGAGGCAAGGAGAGAACATGGCCCAAATCCCACATTTGGCAAGAGGAAGACCTGGAGGTGATTTGGTCTCTCTGCAAAGCCCATTTCTGAACAATAGGCTGTATGACATTATTAATACTTATTAGCTCTACATATATTGAATACAATAGCTTATATCTGTTGTAGATATTGCAAATAGATTTTGTTTTTAGTTTATCATTTGCCTTTAATTTTTTTATTATGAAAGTTCAAATTGGAGGATCCAAGATGGAGGCACAGGTGGTTGCACTGTACCTCCTCGCGCAACCAAAACTAAGGACAACAAGAATTTACAAACAAAAACCAACCAGAACAGAGAGAAATGAATTGAATGGAAGTCTGAATACCATACATCCAGTCCAGTAAGGAGGGGTGGAATCGGAGGCCTACGGAGAGGGGTCGAGGGGTACCGGCAGGAAAAATCGGTGGCTGGCAGACACGTGAGTGCAGGGCACAGACCGAAGCTGACAGACTGGTGGCAGACCCTGGGTGCAGGAGGCACCGAGCAGACCCAGTGAGGCATGCAAGGCAGCTGGCTGTCTGCAGCCGCACATTCGTGCACAGAACTAAGCGAAAACGGGCAGCACGACTCAGACCTCGCAACCCAGGGACCCAGCCCTGGGAAACAAAGCCTGAAGGCACCGATTGAAAACACCTGTGGAAGCTGAGGCTGGGAGATTCAGCCTCACAGGAGGCTCCTTGGAGAAACCCACAGAGTCCTAGAGAGTGCACAAGTCCACCCGCTCGCCTGGGAGCCTGCACCAGAGGGGACCAGTTTGCTTGTGGGAAGCAGCCAGGGGGACTGGAGTCCTGATGAGAGCTGAGTGGGTGCCATTGTTCCCTCTGGGACCCCGCCCCCATGAATGTCACAACCCAGAGACTGAGGTGCCCCGCCCTGGTGAACACCTAAGGCTCCGCCCCTCGTATGTAACAGGCGCGACCAGACCAAAGGAAAAAAATAAAATAAAAAAGATGACTCAAACAGAGTTAAAAGCCCCAGAGCCGATTTTTTTTAAGCGACTGAGAAATAGCCAACCTATCAGATGCACAGTTCCAAGCACTGGTGATCAGGATGCTCACAGAATTGGTGGACTTTGGTCATAAATTAGATGAACAAATGCAGATCACAATAAGTGAAATGAAGAAAAATGCACATGGAACCAAGAGTGATGGAAAGAAAACTGAGTTTCAAATCAATGGAAGGGACCAGAAGGAGGAAAGGAACAACCAACAGAAAAGAATGAAGAAACAAGAATTCAAAAAAATGAGGAGAGGCTTAGGGACCTCCAGGACACCTTTAAACATTCCAGTATCTGAATTATAAGGGTACCAGAAGGGGAAGAGGAAACACAACAAGTGGAAAAGTTATTTGAACAAATAATAAAGGAGAACTTCCCCAATATGGCAAGGGAAATAGACGTCTAGGAAGCTCAGAGAGTCCCAAAGAAGTTGGACCCAAGGAGGAACACGCCAAGGCACATCATAATTACATTACCCAAGATAAAAATGAAGGAGAAAATCCTAGAAGCAGCAAGAGATAAGGGGACAGTTACCTACAAAGGAGTTCCCATCAGACTGTCAGCTGATTTCTCAAAAGAGACCTTGCAGGCAAGAAGGGGCTGGAAAGAAGTATTCCAAGTCATGAAAGGCAAGGACCTACATCCAAGAATACTCTATCCAGTAAAGCTTTCATTTAGAATGGAAGGGGAAATAAAGTGCTTCTCAGATAAGGCCAAGTTAAAGGAGTTCATCATCACCAAACCCTTATTATATGAAATGTTAAAGGGACTTATCTAAGAAAAAGAAAATTAAAAAATATGAACAGTAAAAAAAGACATCAAACTCACAGTTATTAACAACCACACCCAGAAAACAAAAGCAAACTAAGCAAACAAAGAGAACAGGAGCGGAACCACAGAAATGGAGATCATATGGAGGGTTAGCAACAGGGAAGTGGGAGGAGGAGAGAGGGGGAAAAGATATAGAGAATAAATAGCATAGACAATAGGTAGAAAATAGACAGGGGGAGGGCAGGAATGGTGTGGGAAGCAAAAGAACTTATGACACATGGACATGAACTAAAGGGGGGGAATGTGTGTGGGAGGGGGTGGGTAGGGGGGAGTGAAGGGGGAGAATGGGACAACTGTAATAGCATAATCAAAATATATTAAAAAAAAGAAAGTTTAAATTTTGCATCATTATTTTGTTATTTGAAAGGCCAATCTGTAGACATAAAAGCAGCATAATGATGAGTTAGTCACCTTCCCCCTCCCAGGCTCCAGCCCTCCACTCCAGAAGTTAAAAAAATTTTATAGTCAAATCCATTCATCATTTCTTTTGTAGCTTCTACTTTAGTACCCTATTGAGAAAGTGTATTATTTTTACATTATGTTATGAATATTTATTTATATTTTTCTTACCACTTTTATAGTTTTTTTACATTTAAATTTTAATCCCACTGAATTTATTTTAACTTATGTCATGAAATGAGGTTCTGTTTTCCTTTCTGATTAGTTAGCTAACATTTGAATTTTAAATTTCAAGGAAAGATAGAATATATTTCATGTTCAATTGCATAATCCAAGAGAATTATGCAGTAACAAAAAGAGAAAAGATGCCTCATCTGGTGGAGACATTAAGGATATCACAAGACAGAACTGCTTTTGTGAGAGAAAGTGAATGCATTCTTGATCACATCAGTGGAAGCCACCTTTTTTTTTTTACAGAACTGGTTTGAGCAAACTTATGTGATGAAAGGGGAACCTGCAGGGCTACTCCCAGCAGACTCTCCTATTTGGATTTCTGCCAGGGTGCTCAGCACCCAGAGAAAAACCAAAGAAGGGATTCTCCTATGCATATCAGATTTGGGACCTTTCTTAACTTTCCTGGGTGGAGATGCGACACCTCTTGGGGTTAATGTGTCTTTGGGACCTTTGGTGAACAGCCACTCCTGTTTCCCATGAGGGAAGATCTTGACTCTGCAACCTTAATTGCCTTAGTTAGTATGAAATGGAATCTAGGACTTGGGAGCAACAACACTTGGGGAGGACATGGTGAGAAATGGAGGCTGCTCTGGGGAAGTCCAAAACCTGTTCTAATTTCCATTTTCCCACTGATTCCATGGGTGAATTTGAACATACTTGAATTCTATAAGATATTCAAAATTCTTTCCAACTTGAAGTTTGTGTTCCTTCTAGGCACTTCCCATTGTCATCCTCATAGACCTCATTGATTCCAAAAGTATGTATTAAGCAGCCACTGTGTATATAGAAATTGTTTTCACAATTATCTCAAATAGTATGGAAAGGTCTACAAGAAACTAAGATCCCAAATTAAAGTGGCTTCAATAATAAGACTTTCAAAAACTCTTACATAATAAGATGTCCCAGGGTAGGTTGATTTCAAAATAGGTTATTCTAGTAGTCAAATGACATTAAATACCAGGTTTTTCCTGCCTTTCCTCTGAGCCATTCTTAGCATGCTAGATGGGTGTCCTCATTTCCTCAATGTACTGAAGAAGCTTCAAGCATTGGTTCTCATGCATCTAAGGGTAAATAAAGTGGGTGTTGAAATGCCTAGAGCTCTTTTTCAAAGATCTAAGAAGCCATTCCTAAAACAGTTTCTTGTTCCTCATAGGTTTTCACCTTTGTCCATATGGTTGTATCACATATTAATAGTCATGAATTAGAACATTTGGTAAAAATAATGAAATCACTGATTTTGGCTTAGACTACTTAAAGTTCTTCCCAACTGGGATGGGACTGGACTGGGACTGAGAAAAATAAAACCACTGGAAGAGCTCAGATGACTGAACAAATCCCGAGTTCTGTTGGCAGGGAAGGATGCTGCTGTTGGATAGGCAACCAACAGTGTCTGCCTCACCAACTTACATTTTTTATCAGTCTTGGAGGCAAAAAGTGATAATTTATAGTTTTGTTTACATTTTCCTTTTAATTCAGCTTGGTATTTTATTACATATTTCTTGGTTGTTTTTATTTCTTCCTTTATGATTTGCCTGTTCATGTCCATGTCTTATTTTTTCTATTGTTATATTCATTTTTCTTATTGATTTGTAAGAGTTTGTTGTTTATTATTTTTCTAGTGGGGTTATAATTTACAACTCTGAATCAGGTAATCAATCCTGAGTTCTTTCTTTTCCTCAGTCTAATATACCTTCCAAATTTACCTTTCTGAAGATGTTGTAACAACTTTTTTCTTTTGTAACACACAGCTCTGGTCTAGCACAGAATAGTTTTCCTCCAACTTTTAGTTTTTCCCTAATTTTTTTGAATCTTCTCTTAAAACAAAAGTCACATCCTCTTTTCCTTTTCACATTGTAAATGTCCCAACTACTTCTCCCTTTGGATTATTGTCATGCCCTCATAATTGGTTTCCTCTCTTATACTGCCTTCCTTTTCATCCATCTTGAGGCATATCAGTGACAAAGCACTAAGGTGTGAATGTCATAGCTTTATACTCATTGTTGCTGAGATTATCTTTAAAGTTCAGACAGCCTAGCCTAGCGTGTAAGACCTACCCCATTCAATTCCAAACAGCCCTTTTCACCATTCATTGCCCTGTGCTTTTATTGTATCAGTGTACCATGCCCAATCCTGCTTCTGCCAGTGCTATTTTCCTTTCTCTCATGTCCTGTTAGTGAATCTTACCCATTTTTCAATGCCCTCCTCACAAGCTACCACCTTGGCAACATCTTCTGGCTTCCTCAAGTCAAAATGACCTTTTCTTTGCTACTTCATAAGCATTTTACTGTCTGTGTTGGAATGTTTAGGACAGCTTGCCTTTATCACTGCTATGCACACGAGGAGTTCTCCACTAGTCCCTGAGGGCAAGACTCTGTCTCATGTAAGTTTGTGCCCTCATTACCTCACAGGGATTATGTGGGGTGATGATTAGTGTGTGCTTGTTGAATCTGCTCGTGTTCAGTACATGTTTGACATGAACAATTCCTCTTGGTGTACAATTTACCCAGGGGCCAACTTACATTTAATTGCCATTTAGCACTTGCTAGAGCAAGGCCGATTACCACTATGTGCACAAAGGCTTTTGGAAAAGGACGTATTTTACACAGTTTGTAGTATGGATTTTCAAGCCTCATCTTTGATTTGTTAGCAGGGGACTCTGTAATGGTATTTTATATAGTTGATCCTTTTAGGGGAAGGCTATTTTAAGTGAAGTTAGCCTTAAAATTACTACTATAAATATATCTTTATGTCATGCTAAATTATGGGAAGTGAATCAATTGTAAAAATGTACATTTCTAACTCCTTTTAAGAAATTTCAAAAGATATACTCATATAATAGCCAGCAGTCACTGACAATTTGCTATGTGTCATGCAGTATTCTAAGCACTCTACATATATCAATATTAATTTATTTAATCCTCATAATACATAGGGATATATACAGTGACCATTTTCATTTTAGATATGGGGAAATTAAGGCAAGAGAGTTTAAGTAATTTGCTTTAAGTAACACATGACTATGTTGCTTTTGGCTTCCTTGCTAGAATACTTGCTGATTTGATTTGGAAGGCACTGTCAAAGGTGCAGAAAGATGACAAAGGAGAAGATAGAAGGAACATTATAGACTCAAGAGGTTTGTGCTACTGCTATGTATATTCTGTTTCATGAAGATACACTTTTAAAGAATTTTAATATCTATGATATGTTAGTCATTTAATGAGAATGCACATTCAAAGTTCTCTGCTATGACATCCTAGTATATAAGGACTTATCCTTGTGGGATAAACTCTATATCACTTTCAAAGCTGGAAAACAGTCCTTTGATGAATTTTTCTCAGCTGTGTGTAGAAATTGTATTATGAAATGCATGGAGCCACAGGTCTCAAAGTGTGGTCAGAAAATCCCTGAGGGTCCCTAAGATCCTTTTAGGGAGTCCATGAGACCCAGGCTATTTTCATGATGATACTGAGGTGGTATTTGACTTCTTTTATTCTCACTCTCTCACAAGTGCACAAGGAGTTCTCCGGAGGCAGCAGGCTGAATGCAGAGGCAGACCTGAGCACCCAGCTGGCTTCTGCTAAGACAGCCATTAAAGAGATTTGCGAGATGTAAAACAGTGCCACTCTTCCCATTAAATTCTTTTAGTTTATAAAAGCAGTTATTTTTCATACAAATACATTATTTGTGTTAACCCATTAACATATAATAGTTTGATCACTGTTATTTTAATAAATAAATATTCTTTTTTTTAAAGATTTTACTTATTTATTTATTTATTTATTTTAATTTTCCCAATGTTTATTAAAGAAAATGCAGTGATGGTAAATCTGTAGAACATAGTGAATTTTCTTGAATACTTTCCTTGGAAGTGTGAAGTTTGATTTCTTTTTTTATTTTTATTTTAATCATTGTTCAAGTACAGTTTTTTCCTCCCTACTCCCATTCCAGCCCACCCACCCAACCCTTCCCCTACTCATTTATTTTTTAGAGAGGGAAGGGAGGGAGAAAGAGAGAGAGAAACATCAATGTGTGGTTGCTGGGGGCCGTGGCCTGCAACCCAGGTATGCACCCTGACTGGGAATCGAACCTGCGACACTTTGGTAAATAAATATTCTTAAACATCAGTTTTAATTGTTAATATAATCCATATAAATAGGTGTGGCCCATAGAAACAAGAGCTCTTTAAGATCCTTAATAATTTTTAGGAGTAAAAAGAGGTTCTGAGACCACAAGTTTGAGAACCACTGGCATAGAGACACTAAAACAGATCTAAGTAATGGGTTGTATATAAGTTAGCTTCTGAGACCATAATTTAAGTTTTGTGTATGTGCCAAAATAGTTGTAGGTTGAAATGTATTCATTTATTTATTCCTATATTTAGTGAATATTTACTGAAGACTTGCTCTGTGCCAGGTGCTGAGTGAGGTGTTAGGACAACAGTGAGGAACAAGACAATCTGCTCTCCCAGAGTTTAACCTTGGCATTCATTCATGCGGCTTTCTGTTTAGGAGCTCTACTAAGGGTAGACTCTAGTTTTAGTACAGGCCCTAAGAAGTTTATAATCTAGGGAAAAATCAGTGTGGACTGGTATCATAAGGGATTCTGGATTTACACCCAGCAGGGAAGGCAGGTTAAAGAGAGCAGAGGTGAGTAAAGGGGGCCAGGCTGGGGTGGGCGGAGAGATGAGCAGGCCTGTGGAGATGAGATCAGCTTGGGGAAGTAGGGAAAGGCAAGGGCCTCCAGGAAAAGAGCAAACAGGCTTATGGAGGGGAACTCCTGGTCCAGGATGGTTTTCTCTAGCAGAAGGAAACCTCCTTCTGTCTTCCAATCTACTGGTCATCAGATGTCTTTCTTGGGATGATTAAAATTCTATGCCATCATTTAATGTTTCCCAAACTTCTGTGTTGTAAACTTTCCCAAATAACAGGCATTACCTGGGAGTACTTGTTAAGGACACAGATTTCAGGGCTCCATACAAGATATGCTGATCTGAAGAGGGGTCTGGGGTGCTGGGTCTTTATTAGGCATGCCCGATGATTTAATTTTTTCTTTTAAAAAATTAAAGGCAAGTTTGGGGAACCCATTACCAATGATTCCATCCCCAAAGTCTCTTTGGGAAACTTAAAAATTTACCACTGCTCAGGCCCTGCTTGTAAGGACCTAATCTAATAACAACAAAATGATAAAACTAAAGATAAACTAACAATAATTAGAATTACATTAGGAGAGATTTGGGTTCATCATTATCCTCCTGTTGCACACTATTCTCCATAGCCCCAGAGTCAGCTAGGAAAGTCACATCTGACTCCATGAACAGTGTTTTTCTAGTTTCAAGGTGCTGAGAATACAGCCTTGCAAGATAGGGATGTGATTATTGGTGGTGCTGAAGTCAGGGAAGTGCCATGACTTGCTTCGGAGAAAAAAAGAAAAAGAATATTTGCAGTTGCTTTGGGCTGTCAATGTCTGTTTAGATCACAGCACATTTTAAGAGCAACCCACTGAAGCCAAGTAGGAAATAGTTCTCCTGGCCCTGCTTCGCTGAAAACTTCGGGAGGAGGCTGAGAAACACAATCCCACCAGAGCTCTCTTTGTTCCTGAGAACTTCCTGAGTAAATACAAAGTATGTGCTGTTAGCCTCACAGGCAAATCGGTTATGTTTTCACTGGGGAAAGTGTTTGTATTTTTCCATTTATGAAATTATGGATGCCAAGTTTTGGAAGGTCACAGAGCAGGAAAACACGTGAGAGCCCTTTTGGCTCTACTGTTTTTTTCTCTCTTTTTGCTCTTCCTCATGTAACCTAGAGTGGGTACCAGGACATCTGAATCTTCAGCTTCCTCTGGCACTGGCTTGCTGTGTGGCTTAGGGCAAGTCCCTTGCCCCCTCTGGGTTTCAGTTTCCCTGTCTCTTCAAAGAAAGGTGTACTTTAATCTGTTGAGCCCTTTCAGCTGGAACTTTGCAAAAATATAAAGCTTTATATGACATTGTTCTGGCATTTTCTTAGACAAAGGACACCTAGTATATATAAGTGAAATGTTGAACTATGGCTAGAAAGAACTATACTTGTTATGTGGTCAAGTGGAACAAGATCTGTACACAAACTTGGAAAACAGTTTTAGCATTCAGGAAGGCATGTCTGAACTCTGAAGAAAGGAAGGGTCTGAAACTTGACCTTCTTAACTCAGCTCATGCTGGGCTGTATCATTTTGAGCTTGTGAATTACTCTCTATGGGATTCATTTTCTTTATTTACAAAATAGGGATACCACTACTACTAATAATAATAGATACCTGTCTCATGAAGTTATTCTGACAAGTAGCTTAAATAATATACTTGTGATCTCAATAAAAATAAGCTATATCATTTTTTCTTATAACTTTGGTCCAAATGGATATTTTGTCCTTTCTTTGGAGCATCCCGTCACATTGCTGTAGCTTAGTTTTGTTAATGCATCTTTATTCTTTTTCCTTTTTATAGTTATTCTGGCCTGGTGAGAATATAGTTATTCTCACCTAAAATAAAGAAGAAAGAATTTTTTTATGGAGTCAAGCTTTAAAGAATGAAAGAACAAATAGTACACTGGATGGTAATATTTGAAGCTAAAAATTACCAGTATTTCATGCTGCCCAGTGAAGCCAGTAGAGCCCAAAATTTGTGAAGGAGAGCAGGTCTCTGGATGAGAAATTGTCCCCCTGCCCAGAGCTGTGCTCTGTGATCTCCATTTATTGAGCAAGAACTTTCTGGGCAAACCATTGGCATGAATCAAAGGACATTTGGGTTCTCTCTCAGGAAGCTTCTCAGAGGAAAGCAGCAGTTAAGGCTTTTCTTTCCTCTCATCCATCTCTGTCTTTCCAGCCCTAGTCCCTTGGAATGCATCAGTGATAACGAGAAATTCACAGCTGCAACACAGCTGCTGTGGATTCTTCAGCCTCTATTCTCCATGGGCCCTTGAGTGGGTCTCTTGTCCCATCTGCCTCACCAAGAATCTGTACCTGTGAGTGGGAAGGCTGGAATGAATGTGCAGTTCCATATACTAGGAGTACTAAGGGCATTTGATTAAAAATATGCATGTTCAGACCACCCGCTCAGAGATCCTGATTCAGAAAAGTCAAAGATGAGTCACTGTTCCTGCCCCAAGGCATCTGCACATAAGGTGCTAGAGGTCTACAGTTTGTGATATGTGACATGACTCAGCGACTTACTGAAATGTGAGGGAACTCAGGCAAGTTTCCTCTTGCCCAGGGCTGTCATCCAGGCCATAGTTCTGAAAGTGTGGCCTACAGGTTTCCAGTGAGCTAGGAGGATCTGCCTGTGAGTCCTTTCTTTACATTTAGGGGGTTAATAAAATAAATTTCCATAGGTGGTTATTTTTTATATAATTAAGGGATACTTGCTAACAATCTAATATCTGAGTTTGGGTTCCTTTGAAAGCAAAGCCCAAGGAAAGGATTCAGGTGAGATGCTTGTGTAGGAGGTGACACAGGAAATAGAAAGGAGGGAAGGGAGAAAAGTCAATAAATATTGACCATTGAACTGGTCACTTTGGTGGAAAGTTGGAGCTCAGTCCCTTTAGGCACTCTCTCTCAATCCATGTAGTTCAGTGGTTTTCAACTAAGGGTGATATATTTTTTTCTTTGGCATTTGGTAATATGTGGAGACATTTTTGGTTGTCACAACTGGGAGGTGCTACTGGTATCCAGGGATGCTGCTAACATTCTTTGACACAGGACAGCCCCTATAACAAAGAATTATCTGGCCCAAAATATCAATGGTCCTAATGTTGACAAACATGCCTCAGAATTGTCTCTCATATGTGTGCTGATCATAGAGCCTCTATTCATCAAGTCCAGTCCTCCTCTGGGGTGCCTCTGGGGACATGAATGACCTTAAAGCACCTGGCTGCACACAATTTAGGACTAAGAGTCTTCCATGGTTTTGGAGAAAACCCTGAGGTAGAAAAGCAGAGACCCCATGCCACACATAGGTGGAACCCTGGCCATGTGCATGAAATAGACTGAAATCAATAGGCATGTGCATTTGTGCCGAAATCAGGCCAAAGCCAAGGGGATGTGGCAAAATGTGATTTTCCTGGCTAAGCAATGATTCTGGGACTGTGGAGAATGTGGTGCAACTGAAAAATAAAATTATGGACCCTCAAACTGTCATTATCTAATTCTAACTATGAAAATGGCCAAAAGCTAGAAATCCAGGATTATACAGAGCTGCTGTGTGGTTGAAATGGTTAAAAACATGGACCTGGGCCAAGACTAGCTGCCTTCTAATCCTGCCTCCAAGTTGTTAGTTTTTTGATGTTGGGTAAAATAACTTCTCCATTCCCCATTTTTCTCACCTAGAAAATGGGATTAATAATGGCTCAAACCTCATACACTTGTTTTGAGGATTAAATTTCATTTGTATGTATGTGTGTGTATAAAATTTAAAAGATACCCACATATAATATTTAATGCAACATATTAACAGGGCCTGGCATTTGGTGAACACTGATTGATTGGTTGGGTATTATCATTATCCCAGGTCTTGGATTCTGGGCTTGGGGAGTTGCAGCATTAATCTGGCTTGGCCTTTTCCTGTTGGTGGTAGACACAGGAGCTCCAGTTCAGTTCAGTTCAGTTCAGTTGAAAACATTTATTAAACTCATATTATAAGCCAGACACTGTGCTAGGCTCTTGGCCAAACTCTTTCTGATAAGAATAAGAGCCTCCCTCTTTCCTCTTATACTGTTTATTTGTCTACTGTCATTCCTTCCTTTGATTTCATCAAGTGTGGATGGAGTAAAGAGCGTAGGACTAGGAGAAATGAGTTTCAGTCCAGATTCAACTTTGTTATTCACTGGCTGTGAATTTGTGAAACCACTTTGCTTCTCTATTTTCACCTTTATAAAGTGAATATAAAACTTCTACCTTATTGTTTCACTGAGAGACTTAAGTGAGATGGTATAAGCAAAAACATTGCAAGAATTGCTAAGTGTGCCAATAGTTCATTATTTTCCTTGAATTTCCAGTGTTCTCAACTCTATCTGGGACTGTGGACCTTAAAACATACACATTTCTGGGTTCTAGCCCTATGATTTTTCAGTGTGCTTGGAGAGGAAATCTGTAATTTAAAATTTTTTTCTAAGTTAATTTTGATGATCAGCCAAATTTGAGAATTCCTGAACCATGCTTTGAGTGCCACGAAGCAGAGACTGTCTTATTCAACTTTGTATTGCAACTGCCTAATGTAGTATCTAATATACCTGTACAATGTAGTAAATAAATGTTTTTTTAATGAATAAAAGGCTAAACCTCTATATTTTTAATTTATTTTTATTGTTGTTCAAGTACAGTTGTCTGCATTTTCTCCCTACCCTAGCCATCCCCACCTTCCTCCCCTGATCCCACCTTCCCTTGGTTTTGTCCATGTGTCCTTTATAGTTGTTCCTAAAAACCCTTCCACCTTTTCCCCACCTTATCCCCTCCCACATCCTGTCTGGTTACTGTCAGTTTGTTCTTAATTTCAGTGTCTCTGGTTATATTTTCCTCACTTGTTTGTTTTGTTGATTAGGTTCCACTTAAAGGTGAGATCATATGGTATTTGTTTTTCACTGCCTGGCTTATTTCACTTAGAATAGTGCTTTCTAGTTCCATCTATGCTGTCACAAAGGGTAAGAGCTTCTTCTTTCTTTGCTGCATTGTATTCCATTTTGTAAATATACCATAGTTTTTTGATCCATTCATTTACTGATGGGCACTTAGGTTGCTTCCAGCACTTGGCTTTTGTAAATTGTACTGATATGAACATTGGGGTGCATAGGTTCTTTTGGATTGGTGTTTCAGGGTTCTTAGGATATAATCCCAGCAGTGCAATTGCTGGATCAAAAGACAGTTCCATTTTCAGTTTTCTAAGGAAATTCCATACTGTTTTCCACAGTGGCTGCACCAGTCTGCATTCCCACCAACAGTGCACTTGGGTTCTCTTTTCTTCACATCCTCTCCAAGACTTGTTTGTTGCTTTGTTTATGATGGCCATTCTGACCAGTGTGAGGTGGTATCTCCTTGTGGTTTTAATTTGCATCTCTCTGATGCTTAGTGTCTTTTCATATGTCTCTGGGCCCTCTGTATGTCCTCTATATTTAACATGAAAGACAAAAGGTACAGCTCTTTAGGAGTTACTCTATTCCCCTGATCTGTATGTTTGCCTGATCCCCCGCTTCTTTCCATTGGATTAGTTTGTTTTGGAAGGATGTGAGCTAATTTATACCCAGCACTATAATACTTGAGCAGTGTGCACTATCTTGTGTTCAGAATCACCATGAGTGAAAAATATCTGCTCTGTATATTTCAAAGGTGGTTGTGAAGATTAAGGGGATAAAAGATAAGAAAGTGATTTTTCAAGCTAAAGTGTGCTGTAAATACGTAGGGAATTAATGTTATTAAGAGGACTGTGCTAAGGAACTTTATGGTTCCTCAAGGCTCAATAGATACTGTGGCTATAAAAGAGACAAGAGTCTTTAATCAGAATCTCTAGGCCCACAGATTCACCACTGAGCTCACCAAAGTGATTCAGAGAACAGATTTAAAGTAAAGAGACATGGAGAATTAAAATTATAAGACTGGGCAAGGGTATACAGGCCAAGGCAACCCAAAAGAATACTGAGGGATCTTAGTATTAATATTAGGAAAGCAGAACTCAAGGCAAAATATCCTAAATAGGTCAGAAAGGGAACTTTTATAGTGATGGTGAGTGTGATCCATACTAGAATATACTGTCATGAGTAGTTATGCACCAGTGAACATAACCATAAAATACAGAAAGCAAACTATTCATAAAAACACCCCAAAATCAAAATTATTTTTGGGGACTTTGGCAGACCAAGTAGATACAAAGTTAAAGAGGGTGTGAACATAATTTATGAGATATTCCTGGTAGAAGTATATTGAAACTTACAAAAAATATATAAATCTTTTTTTTGAAGCAACTGTGGAATTAAACTTTACCATAAGGTAAGCCTAAAATACCCCAATAATTTATTTAAAGAGAAATAATGTTGAGCTGGGCTGTCCAGTATTCATTTCTGGCTATTGAACTCTTGCAATGTAGAAGATAACGAAATAAGGAAAATAAAAACTACATTGTACTGGAGGTTTTATAGTCAAGTTGGAGAAAGAAGTCTACCAGTATAAAATGATATCTAATTGCTCTCAGTATTGAATGTCTACTGTGAGCCAAGCAGCAAGGGCTCACCTACAAACACACTATAAGGGTGACATAATTGTACCCATTTATCAGATGATTAAACAAACTCATCAAGATTAAGTGACTTATTCAAATCCAAATAGTAGATATATGATCAGAATTCTGGCTGTAATGCCTGTGCTGTTTCCAGTTCATCACAGTGGTTCCATAAAATATTTGGCTACATGGTTGAGAGTCCATGGGGTACAGGATAGAAATTTGGAGGATAGAGAATGGAAAAGTCTAAATCATTACATTTGCCTTGTTTTGGTTGGCATCCCTTGATTTAGTTTTAGGAATTCCAGTTTCCTTCTTTATAAAACAACAACAGTAGGTGATTAAAGGCCCCATTTAGAAGGTGGCAATGAAAGGTGCTTTGAGCAGGTCAGCTTTTCTGATGTGTGATGGGTGATACTAGCTCCTTCTAGAAAAAGCCTCCCACTATGGAACAGCATGCAGTCACATGTATGGAGCACCCTGATACATGTCCCATTAAGTTACCCTGAGGTTAGGTCAAGGAATACTCTAAAACTGAGTTCACATTTAGATGGCATTGCCAAAGCTTTATTAGCTACAAAATAGACTTCACCAGAATTTATTTCCTCTTTAATTTTAAGAGAAAGGGGGAAATCATTAAAAAAAGAATTAATTAATTCATTGGAACATTCTGGTTGGTGGAATCCATCTCAATATATACTTTGCAATCTCCTTCTGTGAGCTGGCGCCAAAGACAGCTGTAAACACCAACCTTGGGAGGGACCATACAGATTTTAGTACTGTGTTACTTTTCCAGTTATAAGAACAGACACTCTCCCAGGTCAACTCAGGAGATACTCAATAGTAGAGTACTACTTGAATGGACAGCCCAAACTCTAGGGAACTCAGAAGACCCCTTAGCCTGTGGTAGGGATACACAAAGGAATAAGGGAGAATAGAATTTCAGTTACACAGTTAGATCCCTCATGGGGGCACTTGAAAGTTCAGGACATTCCTAGAACGCTGACTGACTACTGCTACTGTTTCAATGATCACTACCAATTTCTGTTTAATAAGCATGCCTATTAAGGGTGAGGCACTATGCCAAATACTTTCTAATTCTGATGATTTTTCTCCTTTTCATAATTGTCTACTGTTTCATGGCTATTATTTTACCTTCTTTTACCTGTGTGCCTGATATCTGGCTCTATTATTAGCTTCTCAGCTCACCCTGCCTGGATTTCAGAGATTATAGAATTCCCTGATTGTTACACTTCACTGATTCATTTAATTGGTATTTATGATCCTCTGGCTATGTGTCAATGTCGAGTTCAGTTCTGAGGTTTCCAAATTTAATGACAGAATGATGGGGGAGGGAGGAAGTGGGGAGGAAGGGAGGGGGAGAGAGAGAGGGAAAGAGAGAGGGAGGAGATAGAGAAAGAGAGAGAAAAGAAGGAGGAGGAGGAAGAAGGGGAGGAGGAGGGGGAGGAAAGAGAGAGAGACCAATAAACCAATATGATTTCATTTTTAAGAAGATTCTTTTTCATGGGTTGAGGACAGTGCATCAGAAATCAGGGGTGGGAGGAGGAAAAAGGAAGTGGTGAAGACAGGCAGGAGTCTATTTCAGAATCCATGTGAGAATGATGGTCTAGGTTGTAGTCCTGATAGAAGAAACAGAGAAAAGAGGAAAAATGTGAGACCTTATTAGTTGTTGCTTGGATGTTGGTTATTACTGAAAGAGTGGTTTCTGGTTGAGCAATCGAATTGATGAGCTAACACTTGCTGAGAAAATCTAGAGAATGGGAGGCAGGCAGGGAATAGAAGATGTGATAATAAGAAATTGTGGACATTTTATATTTGAAATATCAGGGAGAAAGACATCCTACTGAGGTAGGAGAGGGCATTAGGTGATTGTGGTGTTATGGAAGCTGAAGGAGAAGCATATGCTAGGGAGGGAGTAGTCAACTGTGACAAATGCTGAGAGTATGAGTAAGATAAGGACAAGGAGATTTCCACTGGATTTAAAAACATAGAGGTTATTGATTATTGATCTTAGCATGAGCAATTTTTTGTTGGGTGGTGGGGGTGGAAGCCAGAACAGGGACTATTGAGAGTAAAAGGTTGAAGGTAAAGTCTTGTTTGTCCTGCACTTCCAGTTTTATTCTGATATCCCCATTACAGGAGCAACTGCTGTCATGGATTTCGTGCCTATCCTTTTAATTCATTTAAAAATGTATATATACAAATGAATATCCAGCTCTTTCCCTGTATTTTTAAATTTTCTAGAAAAATAGATTAAGTGAAAAAGAGCAATAATGGGAAGGACTTGGAAATATTGTGTGCAGATAACTGTTGTTAAGTTTGGCTATGAATAGAGATAGAGGAATGCTGTGGACACTGCAGGGGTCAAGACTTGCCTTTTTGGTAAGAGCAGACACTAGAGGTTGTTTGCTTATTGATGGGAATTATTTGGTAGAGAGACAGGGAGACTAATCATATTCCAGGAAATGGCATAACTGAGGAAGTGAGGTCCTTCAGAAGGCAAGGATGACTCCATGGGATAGGATTCAGAGCCAAGAGGAGGGTTGGCTTTTATGAGGCCTGAGGACACTTTGTACATCATGGTGGGTTAAAAAAAGAAGAAAGTGAATATAGATACTGTGGGCTTGGGCATGGGTGGTGAGAAGCTGGGGGAGTTTGCTTCTGGTGACATGTATTTTTGTCAACTAAGTATGAGACAGGGTCATCAACTGACACTGTGGATGGAGGAGAAGGTGTGGGAGGCATGGGGAGGGAGGAGTTACTCACCTTGGTGAGTGGCAAAGTGAGCCTATGAGAGAAAGATGGTCCTCTCTCTGGGCAGATGTGAGAGCCCGATGGTACTTGGAACTATTATGTTAACATAAACCTCATCAGCTCAGTTGTGTGGTCATTTTCTCCAGCAACATACAGCAGCTTGGGGAAGCCACAGAGAGGGGATATGGCTTGTGTATCTCAGGCAAGAATAATAAAAGGGGCTATGGGCAAGGGAATTTTCCAAATAGTACTTAAAATGAGTGCTCGTGAATATAGGATGGTCAAGAAGGGAAGTGAAGTCAGGAGAGACTAAAGGATGGTGAAAAAATGATAGGGGTTGAAATATAAGGTAAAAAAAATTGTGATGGGAGTTGTGAGGGCTGTTTTGGAGCATATAATGTAGAATGATGGGAGGTGATGGGCAGAGTGTGGGATGTTTAAGCTGATATTTCATAGGCGATATAGTTTCTGTTGGTAGGGAGATCCAGGATGTGACTGTGGGAGTGGGTATCTGAGGTAGATTGGAGCAAAAGGTGAAGGAGCTGAGATACCAGGGTGCTGGATGGCTCATTGTGTAGATGTTGAGACTGGTGAGAATAATACAGAAGTTGGAATAGAGAGGAAAACTGAGCCAGAAGCTCAGGTCTTCAAGGATAAAGGAGTGGTCAGGTGGTCAGTAGATAATAGCAACAAGGAAAAAGCACAGGTTCATGAGAGCTGGTGTGTTTTATAAGAGTAAGGGGGAGGAAGGGTGTGACAAAAGAAATAGGGAAAAAGAAGGACACCCACTTTATCTCAAGACTCTATGCTGTGGGATAGAGAGAACAAAGCACCTCCCCCTTGAAAGGCCCATGGGAAAAATGGTGTCTCAGAGAACGGCCAGATTCCAAGTAAGGCAAAAAGATAAAAAGAATTTATCAAGAAAAGTGATGATTTGTGACTGTTTGCTTACCCTAGACTAGGATTTACGAGGGTTACAGTGGAAGGGTTTGTTGGGAGGGATTGGGTTAGATTAAGATATACAAAGCATCATGGAGATGTGCACCCATTTATTCTCTGTTGTCCCTGCAGAGCCAGACTAATTCATAGACATCTGAGCATTCTATGTGCTCTATCAAGGGTGACCTATCCTTGGTCAAATCTTCTAAGGCCAGCTGGTGATGATTTGGGTACAAAGTGTGGCTTCCTATGCTTAAGAATCTACCTAGAATTGTTTCCGTCAGCAAAGGCTGAGGGCAGGGCAGACTCTCTTAGAGCAATGAATTCTTGTACACCAGTCACCTCTTAGCTGTGGTTTACTTTCCACAGTTTTAGTTACCTGTGGTCAATCACTGTCCAGAAATATTAAATGGAAAATTCCAGAAATAAGCAATTCAAAAGTTTTAAATTGTGGGCAACCTATGATATGATCAAATCTCATGTGTCCTGCTCTATCTCATTGGGGATACCCCTTTGTGAATTACCCCTTTGTTCATCATCAACACACTCTCCATGCTTTCTGCTCATTAGTCACTTAGTAGCTGTTGTGGTTATCAGAGCGACTGTCATGGATTCACAGTTCTTGTGTTCTAGTCACCCTTATTTTACTTCACAATGGCCCCAAAGTGCAAGAGTAGTGATGCTGGAAATTTGGATACATTAAAGAGAAGCTGTAATATGCTTCCTTAAAGTGAAAAGGTGAAAGTTCTTGACTTAAGGAAAGAAAAAAAATTGTATTCTAAGATCTACAGTAAGAATGAATCTTCTACTCAGGAAATTGTGAAGAAGGAAAAAAATTGTGCTAGTTTTGCTGTCACACTTCATACTGCAAAAGTTATGGCCACAGTGGGTGGTAAGTGCTTAGTTAAGGTAGAAAAGGCCTTAAATTTGTGGTTAGAAGGCATGAGCAGAAAACATGCACTGATGGATGGCAGTGTGTTGCACCAGACAGCCCTGAACCTATACGGAGACTCTAGCAAGGGATTCCCTGGAAGGAGTGATGACAATGTGCTGTTTTCTGCAAGTGAGGGAGGGCTACACAGATCCAGGAGTAGGTTTGGATCAAAAGATAAAAAACTTACTAGAGAGGGTGTGTCTACTGATGAAGAAGCTACTGCCACATTTCCTGCAAAGTTGAAGTTGATTGGAGTTTGATACTGTCCTCAGTTTCAGGCATCCACTGGGGGTTTTGGAATGTATCCCCCGTGGATAAGGAGGAAACTACATACAAAACTTTAACCAATCTCAACTCTTTATTTCAAAGCAGAAGTCTTCTTTATATCTAGAGCATTGGCAGTTTCCAGCATAGATATGTGATTATTTTAAAAATGCCAAATGTCAATAAAATGCAATCCCCCTTATATTGGCAAAAATAATAAAGATTGGTAGTACCCATGGCTAATGAAAGTGTGGCATCAAAATGCCTTTAAAGTTTATTTCTATTATTGTGTGTTGTTTTTCCCCCATTGTTGCTGCCTAGTATATCATTGCATGAATATGCCACTATTTATTTATCAATTCTTCTGTTGATAGACGTTTGAGTTACTTGCACTTTAGGACTATTATAACTTAAGCTGCTGCGTTCTTCTACCTGTCTTTTTGTGGATATATGAGATCTGTCTGGAAAAAGTCCAGCCTTTGTTAGTATAATGAGGACAGTTTGCATGGCATCAATGTAACCTGGCAGCCAAGGAAAGTGGACTAGAATGCACATGGGTGAACAATGATGACTTCACTGTACTACTCAGTAGGGTACAGTAAACACCCTTGAGTGATCATGTGCATTGTGTGGCCATTGTATTAAAAGTGACTGAGCAAATAAAGCATGAATTTGCATCAAATTTTGTGTTTAGTTTGAACATTCCTCCATGGAAACTATTCAGATGATTCAGAAGGCTGCAGCTATGGGCAATTGGTGATTGGCAGCTTCATCACAACAATACGCCCACTCATGCATCACATCTTGTGAAGAGTTTTTTGGCAAAATATCAAAACACCCATGTGACTCAACCCCCTTACAGCCCAGATTTGGCACCCTGCAACTTCTGGCTTTTCTCAAAACTAAAATACCTTTGAAAAGGAAGAGATTTCAGACTGTCAATGAAATTCAGGAAAATACAATGGGGCAGCTGATGGTGATTGGGAGAACTGTGTGAAGTCCCAAGGTGCCTGCTTTGAAGGGGACTGAAGCATCGTTGTTGTATGTACAATGTTTCTTATATCTTTTATCTTCTTCAATAAGTGTCCTATTTTCATAATATATGGCTATCTGCTGTCTGGACAGATGTTACATGGCCTCAGTTCTGTTAGAAATATGCCTAAGAGTAGAATGGTTGGGTCATAAGGCAAGCATATGTTTAGCTTTATAGATATTGCCAAACAGTTTTCCAAAGTGATTGTACCATTTTCACTTCCCCCAGCAATTTATCAGATTTCTAGTTGCTTCACATCCTCACTGACACTTGATATTGTCAATCATTTTAATTTTAGCAATTCTGGTACATGTGGTATCTCCTTGTGGTTTTAATTTCCATTTCCTTGACTATAGATGATACCTAACACCTTCTCATATCCTCATTGGCCAAATGGGTATTCTCTTTTTTGAAATTCCATTCAATTCTGTCACCTGTCTAAAACTTAGTTTGCCCACTTAAGATTGGTTTATATGTGTTTTTATTTATATTGGGGGCGTGACTTCTTTGTCATATATATGTAGTAAACATCTTTCTAAATATATGTGGCTTTTCTATTCACTTTCATAGTGATGTGTTTTGATGAATAGAAGTTCTTAATTTAAATGAATATTAATTTATCATTTATTATAGTTATGTATTTTATATCTACAGAATACATTGTTGTCTACCTCAAGATTAGGAAAATATTTTCTATTTTATTGCAGTAGCTATATTATTTCATTATTTACATTTAGGTCAATGGCCTATCTCAAATAAATTTTTATGTATGTGCAAGGTAGGGGTAAAAGTTCATTTTTCATACAGTTCCAACATCATTTATTAAAAAGAACATTGTTTTTCCACCAAGGTTTTCATCACTATTCAAATAATCATATGTGTGTTATTAGACCACACTGCTTTGATTATTTTAACTTTACAGTAAATTTTTAAATTGTATTTTTAAAGTATATTTTATTGATTATGCTATTACAATTATCCCATTTTTTCTCCTCTTTACCCCCCTTTGCCCTGTACCCCACCTCCCACCAGCATTCCCCTCTGCTTTAGTTCATGTCCATGGGTGGTACATTTAAGTTCTTTGGCTTCTATATTTCCTGTACTATTCTTAACCTCCTCCTGCTATTTTGTACCTACCATTTATGCTTCTTATTCTCTGTACTTTTTTCCATTTTCTCCCCTCCCCACCTCCCTGCTGATCACCCTCTATGTGATCTCCATTTCAGTGATTCTGTTCCTATTCTAGTTGTTTTCTTAGTTTGTTTCTGTTTTTGTTTTTTTAGGTCCAGTTGTTGATAGTTGTAAGTTTGTTGTCATTTTACTGTTCATAGTTTCAATTGTCTTCTTTTTCTTACACAAGTCCTTTTAACATTTCATATAATAAGATCTTGGTGATGATGAATTACTTTAACTTGAGCTTATCTGGGAAGCACTTTATCTACCCTTCCATTAAAAATGATAGCTTTGCTGGATAGAGTACTCTTAGATGTAGGTCTTTGCCTTTCATGACTTTGAATACTTCTTTCCATCCCCTTCTTGCCTGCAGGGTTTCTTTTGAGAAATTAGCTGATAGTCTTATGGAAACTCCTTTGTAGGTAACTGTCTCCTTTTCTCTTGCTGCTTTTATGATTCTCTCCTTATCTTTAATCTTGGGTAATTTAATATGATGTGCCTTGGTATGTTCTTCCTTGGTCACATTTCTTTGGGACTCTTTGAGGTTCCTGGACTTCCTAGAAGTCTATTTCCTTTGCCAGATTGGGGAAAGTCTTCAGTCATTATGTTTTCAAATAAGTTTTCCATTTCTTGCTCTTCCTCTTCTCTTTTTGGCACCCCTATGATTCAGATGTTGTAACATTAAAATTGTCCCAGAGGTTCCTCAGCCTCTCCTCATTTATTTTAATTCTTGTTTCTTCATTCTGTTCTGGTTGAATGTTTATTTCTTCCTTCTGCTCCAAATCGGGGATTTGCATACTGGTTTCCTTCCTTTAACTGTTGGTTTCCTATATATTTTTCTTTATTTCACTTTGCATAGCTTTCCCTTCTTCCTTTAATTTGTGTCCATACTCAACCATTTCTGTGAGCATCCTGATTACCAGTGTTTTGAACTCTGCATCTGATAGGTTGGCTATCTATGTCCTCATTGCTTAGTTCTTTTTCTGGAGCTTTGATCTGTTCTTTCATTTGGGCCATATTTTTTTTTTGTCTCAGCATGCCTGTTAGGTAGTAAGGGGAGGAGTCTTAGATATTCGCCAGGGCAGGGCAATCCACATGACTGCTTTGTGGCACTGTATGTGGGGAAGGAGTCTGAGAGGGAGCAATGCTGATTACTCAGCTCTCCATTGGTTTTCAGTCACTTCCTCTGCTACCCACAAGTAAATTGGGTCCTTCTGGTGCTGATTGCCTGGTGGGTGGGTTTGTGTACATTCTAGGACCCCGTGGGTCTCTCCAATGAACTCTCCTGTGAGACTGGCAGTTTCTCCTGCTACAACTCCCACAGATTTTTATAGCCAGAGGTTTTGAGACTTTAGTTTCCTGCACTGGAACCCTGGGTTGCACAGTCAGACCAGTCTTCCCCACTCCTCAGTTGTTTCTCCTGGTTTATTCACACTGAATGTGTGACTGCCCATTTCACCCACTGCTGCTGCCACCTTGCTGCATGTCCTCTCTGCCCCAGCTGCTCATCCCTGCCTGTCCTACCTGTCTGGGTGAATGTTTCTTTGACTCCTTGGTTGTCGGACTTCCATACAGTTCAATTTTTTTGGCAGTTCTAGTTGTTTTTTGTTTTTAAATTTGTTGCTCTCTTTCTTTTGGATGTTCGGGGAAGCAAAGCATATCTCCTTGTGCTTCCATTTTAGCTAGAAGTCCCCAACTTTATAGTAAGTTTAAATCTAATAGTGTAAGTTTTGCAGCTTGATCATTTTCTTTGAGGCTATTTTGTCTATTTTAGGTTCTTTGCATTTTCAGATAAATTTTATAATCAGTTTGCCAATTCCCACACACAAAATACCTACAGGGATTTTAATTAGAAAAACTTTCCTTTCATTCTGCAGATCAATTTGGGAAGAATTTACATCATAATATATAAAGTCTTCCAATTCGTATACTTGAAATCTGTTTGTTTAGGTCTTTAATTTCTTTCAGCACTATTTTATAATTTTTAGCCTAGAGTTTTTTTACATCTTCCTTCGAGTTTTCCCTAGGTATTTGATATTTTGGGGTACTGCTGTGCATGTTGTATTTTTGAATTTTTGTCTTCTCATTGTTGATAGTATACAGACATGTAATTGATTTGTATGTATTGACTTTGTATTTGACAACCTTGTAAATTTGTTTGTAGACCCTTTGTAATTTTTAAAATATAGTATTTGTATTATCTGTTAATAAAGACAGTTTTACTTCTTTTCTAATCTTTGTAAAATTTATTTCTTTTTCTTATAGCTCTGGCTAGGACCTGCAGTGCAGTGTGGCACAGAAGTGGTGACAATAGACATCCTTGTCTTGTTACCAACCAGGGGGCAAACACTCAATATTTACCACTAAGTATGATTTTAATTGTAGACTTTTGGTAAATATATTTCTTCTGTCTCTTAGTGTGAAATATTTAAAAGAATAATGGAAGTTAGTGAGGAACATCTTTTCTAAATGTTTCTTTCACATGATGGAAGCTCGGTTAGCATAACTCCATTTCTCTCTGTGCTCTTTTGTTTATTCTGCCACAGGGATGGTTGAATGACTTATCTGGGAAGAGTACAATGGGCATATTCTGCTCCAAGGCTCTCTTTATCTTCCTCTTGGGGGACTCCTGTCTTTTCTAGGATTCAGTGATGCTGTAACAGGCAAGTTTGTCTAAATCTGGGATTTGGCTAGCGAGGCTGGTCCATTTGACTCTTAAACTAAACTACATCCTCCAAATTGACCTTTCACAACCATAAAATTGATATTTTAATTTCCCATCTGTCTTAATCTCTTTTAATTTTTGGTTTATTACAGAATTTTGATGAAGAAAGGAAGGACTTGCTATTATTGTATCCCCCCCGACCCCCAAATTTTAACAGTTTTATCAGGGGATACTTTTATTTTTTGGTGCACTAGTTTTAGTATTTTTAAATAAAACAAATCTCTTTAGCAAAGGATTTAAAAAAATCTGTTAAGGTATTTTTAAGGTGTGATTTTCCCAAACCTTTTAAGCATGTTTTCTTATTCTGCCTAGAACACCGTTGACCTCATCTTGATTGCCTTTTATTCTCTGTCTTCCTACTGTGCCTTAGCCATGCTTTGGAGCCTTCCTCCTTGAAGGCCTGGACTTCTCCTCAGCACCACTGTGTCTGCACAGCTGATTTCTTTTCTGGATCCCCTTCTTCCCCACTGGGCCAAAGGTGGGGCTCTCCAAATTCAAATACCACAGTTATCACAGGAGTTCTATCCCTTAGCAAGACATTCTCATGACAGGCCCTGCTGTAATTTAGTCTCTCCAGGCCGCATTTCCATCTTTAAATTGGAGATATCAATGGACCAAACTCATAGTATACCTGTGAAGATTAAAAGAGACATTTGGGCCTTGGCTGGTGTGGCTCAGTGGATTGAGTGCTGGCCTGTGAACTACAGGGTTGCTGGTTCAATTCCCAGTTAGGGCACATACTTGGGTTGCAGACTAGGTCCCCAGTAGGGGATGTGCAAGGGGCAACCACATTGCAAGGGGATGTGCAAGGGGAAAACACATTGATGTTTTTCTCCCTCTCTTTCTTCCTCCCTCCTGCTCTGTCTAAAAATAAAAAGAGTAAAATCTTTAAAAAAAAGTCATTTGGGTAAAAAGCACTCAGACTAATCTGTGGCAATTGGTATGCTTTTATTGCTTGTTAGCTGTTATTATTAGCTGATATTATTGAATTTATTGGGCTTTTTAATATATCATTTTATACTTTTATCAGGAAGTTTTGAGTTCCTATAACATTTTCCAAGCTCCTTTTTAAGTTCTGCAAACACGCAAATGAGTCTTGTACTTTTCTTGCATTTACTTTGTGCTAGTCATTTTTGCTATTTGCAATAGAATAGCAAAATGATAATTTTCATAGTTCAGTATTTTTTTACCTGTATTTCTGAAATACCATGAGCCTAATCCTTTTTGAAGTTTTGCTGTTTTAGCGATAATGGATATGTCTTTATGTATTATGTGGAGATTTAACCTCTTTAAGTATTCAGAGAAAGAAATGTGGTTTAGAATGAAGACTAATTTGGTTGCTGAAACCTGGGTTGAAGCCTTGGTTTTTTATTTACTTATTATCTTGGTGATTTTCCCCTCTGATTCTCTTTTTTAAAAAAATTGTTGTTCAATTACAGTTGTCTGCATTTACCCCCCAGCGCTCCATCCCCCGCCCAGCCATCCCTCCCTCCCTTGCTTCCACCTGCCCCTTGGTTTTGTCCATGTGTCCTTTATAGTTGTTTCTGAAAACCCTTTCCCTCTTCCCCCCATTACCCCCTTCTCTGATTTTCAGTGCTTCTACATCAATAAGATGAGGATGGTAATGCTTTTTTAATGTAGCATTTAGCTTTCTTCTGTATTTCACTATTTAGATTAAAATACTATAATAGTATTTTTGACAAAAATGTGATTTAAAAATAGCTGGAACACAAGAATACTGTAAATGTGTATTGCAATCACTAGTGTGTGTATATATCTCATATGCCTATATCCTTATGTACACATATGCATGGTAGGCATATGAGATATACACATATGCATGCATATATGTATCCATATATATCTCTCTGTATAAGTAGGTAGGTACATAGATAGATAGATAGATAGATAGAATTGTTAACAATTACAGAAAAGGGTATAGACAGACCAATGTTTACCAAAGATTGTTCTTTGAAGATGCCAATAGACACTCTTTGGTGGAGGTGGGACTTAAAGGTATAGAAAACTAGCAAAACTGGTCAATATCCACAAAATAATAATCAGTTGCATTGCATGGGACACGGCTTGCATTTTTATGAAAAAGGATTTCTTTGTCATTATTTTCCTACAACTTTAAGGATTGTAAAAAATCTCTGAGACAACAAAAGCTAAATAATCTGAATTCATGAGCTAGTCAGTACTCTCACTAAATTTCAGTCTTTTATAATTTTTCTTTATACCATATGCTGTCTCAAATAGAATGCTGTTCTTGCTAATCCTTTATTTAAAAGGAGTCTTGCGTTAATTATTTTGGAAATATAAGTATATATAGCTCATTTAATGAATATTTGAATAGAATATTTTCAGTTGGAAAATTAATGGAACTAAAAGGAAAAATTCAATATATGAAGGTGATTTTGTAACGGAACTAAAGGGGCTTGTTTGCCTGCACACATCAAAGCCCAAACATGAATAGGAGTTTGCAGCAAAAGTTTATTTAAGGAAATGGGGCCAAACTCAGAGTCACAAGTGAGCTATTGCTCCAAAACCTGGCTCTCTGATGTTTTCTAAGCAAAGGGTTATATAGGGGACTAATGTAGTTAGGGTTATGATTAGGGTCATTACCTCTATTGATTGGTTGGAACCTGGGTAAGGAGGCAGTTGATCTGTGCGTCCCATCCTGATGTCAGCCATTGTGGCTCTCTGCCTGGTTTTGCAAGGGTGTGTTCTTGCAAAGAGAACGTTTTTTGGTGGGGTTGTTCCGCTTTTCTGGGTCTAAAGCTGGAACATAGCTGAGGCCCAGATTTTATCTCTAGTTTGACTGAAATTCTGTCTTTGCGTCAATAGACCTGAGACTTTGTTCCTAATATTATTGATACTGACCAGAACCACCTTGTCCTGAGGGTTTAATGATTAAGGGAGTAGACATGCAAGGGAGAAAGAGGCAGGTGAGTTAGGGTGTTGGATGAGGCCAGTATGAATCAAAAGGAAAGAAAGGGGAAAAGTGCATATTAAAGGAATGAAGTTTCTGTGCAGTTAAGAATTTCAGCTTCTGTTCAAATAAAAAAGTATGTCATAAGTACCTACCATGTGATTCAAAGAGGAATAATAATGATACCCTTGTCTTTATTGGACACTTACAATATTCTACTACCCACCATGTTGGCTTTGTCCCGATGTTTGAATACAACATCATGTCTGATAGCATATTTCTGGAAAACTGGATAATTTATTCTGCAAAATAGTCATATATGAGGCTCCATAGTTCACCTAGAATTCACTAAGTCCACTTTACCAGTGAAAATGAAAGACACATTTTCATATCCCTTCAGGTATCATCCATCTACTCAACTGTTTCTAAACTCCCCTGACTAGCTGATTGAAAAAAACAAACAAACATACACATCTAAGAACAAACAGTAATTTTCCTGGAGCAGTACATTCCAAATTCATATTTTAGAAAAAAAATTCCACTTAAAACCTTTTTCATTATTATAAGGAAGTTATCCTTACATCTCAAAAATTCTTTCATTTAGAGCTCAATCTTTGCTTTGTTTTTATATAACAAAGGAAAGAAGGGGAAAAGTGCATATTAAAGGAATGAAGTTTCTGTGCAGTTAAGAATTTCAGCCTCTGAAACCTTTATTATTATTATAAGGAAGTTCAAATCCTCACATCTCAAAAATTCTTTCATTTAGAGCTCAATCTTTGCTTTGTTTTTATATAACAAAAAGGTCCATTAATGTGTTTTTTTAAAAAACAATAAACTCTTTTTCTAAAATGGTACCTTACAATTCTGAGTTTAGAAACCTCCTGGCAGCTGTTTTTCTAACTTAAATCATCAAGATATAATAATAGTAATAATAATAATAATAATAATAATGCAAAAAATGCAATTCAGTGTCAGCCACGATGTTAAAATTGAATCAAATTGTGTCATTATAAGGGTATGTAGGGCTTTCATCCCTGAGCTACATTGTGATTTTAAATTATTCTGTTTTTCATGTTCCTGTTGTCCCCTCTTACTGCAAGCCATTCCTGCTCACTGTGTTTGGTGGACTTGCCTCTGAGGCCAGTTCTTCTTTTGTTAGGATAGATACTACCATGGTCAAAGCCCATGCATTCTTTCATAGAACTCAGCACTCACAGACATTTTCTTTTTAAAATTTATTTTTATTATTTTTTAAGATTTTATTTATTTATTTTTAAAGGGAAGGGAGGGAGAAAGAGAGAGAGAGAGAGAGAAACATCAGTGTGTGGTTGCTGGGGGTCATGGCCTACAACCCAGGCATGTGCCCTCACGGGATTGAACCTGCGACACTGGTTCGCATCCTGCGCTCAATCCACTGAGGTACGCCAGCCAGGGCTTTATTTTTATTTTTTAATTAGAGTTGACACGCAATTTACATTAGTTTCAGCTGTACAACATAGTGGTTAGACATTTATATGTACCTTAGGAAGTGATCACCCTGATAAGTCTGGTACCCATTTGATACCATACATACTTATTTCATATACTGTGCTTTATGTTTCTGTGACTGTTTTATAACTGACAATTTTTACATCTTAATTCCTCCCTTTTTTCACCCATCCCCCAACCCCTTCCATCTGGCAAACTGCCAACAGGTATGTTCTATACTCAATTCTAACAGAATTGGCACTCCCTATAGTTGACAATATTGAAAAGTTGAGATAGAAGCAATAGCCAAATCATTCTCTTTGTAAGTAAATTAAACATGTGTGTGGTATGTAAACATGTACTGTATTTTGTGATGTATAATGCACATTTTTTTGCCCAAATTTTTAAGGGAAAGATAAGGATGTGCATTATACATAGGTATAATGATTACATACCATGGGTATAATAATCCCATGTACAGTGTGTACAAAACATAGGGGTTCATTATATATGGAAAAATATGGTCTGTCTTAACATACATGGAATCACCATTAATATATAGAAGGATTTGGCAAACATTTTCTATAAAGGGACAAATATTAAACATTTTAGGCTTTGTAGGCCATAGAACCTCTGTTGCATTCTGGCACAACTACTCAACTTGTAATCATTGTAGTTCAAGAGCAGCTATGGATTGTATGTCAATGAGCGGACAGAGCTGTGTTCTAATGAAACTTTATTTACCAAAACATGTAAAATCCCCAGAGGCTGTAGTTTGCTGACCCCAGAATATAGTACAGTCTGGACAAGAAATCAGAATACAGGGGCTCCCAGCTCTGCCCCTTACCAGCTGCCTGAACAGCTTAATTCCCTCATCTGTCACTTGAAAGAACAGTTTTGTAAACTCTATAAAGTACTATGTTCACAGAGAATAGACTGATGTTGCCACAAGGGAGGGAGGTGGGAACCAGATGAAAAGGGTGAAAGGATTAAAAAGTACAAATTGGTAGTTACAAAATAGTCATAACGATGTAAAGTATACCATAGGGAATATAGTCAATAATATATGTGTGGTAGGTGCCATACATATATTAAGGTACTGGAAATATTGAGAGGACACTTTGTAAAGTAGATGATTGTCCAACCACTATGTTGTATACCTAAAACTAATACAAAATAATATTGAATGTAAACTGAATGAAAAATAAAATTAAAAAATACTATGTAGATATCCAAGATGGTATTCATTTAATCTTTCATTTATTCAACAAATGCACATCAAATGCCCAATGTGTGTTAAGAATTGTCCTAGAACAGCAAGGTGGTAGTTGACAAGAATGAGTCATATAAATTTTGGGTAGGGTACCAATAACGGACAGCTGGATGACTGTCAAGTTGGGATCATAAGGTAAGATGACAGCCCTGTAGGGGGAGGTGGGGTTTTCCCCTGAAGGGACCTAATGTTCACATAGTTACTCTTTTTGGGAAGTGGTTAATTCTGGGCAGGAAATGAGTTGGCACTTTGGGTTCGGGGTGGTCACACTTCTTTCTGTCTCTGGTCCAGGAAGAGTTGGACCAACATTCTAAGTCATGGAAAGGCCTTGGTCATTCAGGCTGTGGGGAATGAGATACTTCCTGACTATTTGGAATTCAGCCTAGAATGATGGGTATCATTAAGTATATGATTTTCCACTAAGTTGTGACAGTAACCAAGAGGAGAAGCAGCCAGCATTTCTGGAGCAGCCAGCATGAAGGCTCAGGCTTGTAGAGTTACGGCCTCAAGGTAGCAATGTCCTTTCCAGAGTCTAGAGTAGGGCGTGAATGATGGGAGGCTGTGCCAAATCATTTGGAAGCAAGAAGCACTTTATGTTGTAGACACTGGAGGGAGAAGTGTACTACATATAAACATTGTTCTTAGCATTAAGTGCACAGTCTAGCAAGGTAGATAAACACATAATTCACACAATTTTAGAACAGGGTGATGACTGCTTAGAGATGAGGGCATCAAGGCCTGGGCTGGATACCTGACTTAGCCTGGGAATGATTCTTGAGAAATAGTAAAATCTTATGAATGAGGTAACTTAGCCAAGCTGAGGCAGAAGGGCAAGGACCCTGTAGCCAGAGGGAGCAGTATGTGCAAAGTCAGGTGGCTTCACAGCAGAGCAGCAGTACAGGGTCCTCCTCAGGGATGTGGCTCTGCAGTCAGACTTCAGACATTTATATCCTGGCTCCAAGCTGCTTAAAGTGGGACATGCTTATGTCTTCTTTCTTTCTTTCTTTCTTTCTTTCTTTCTTTCTTTCTTTCTTTCTTTCTTTCTTTCTTTCTGTTTTGGTTGTTTTTTAAATTTTATTATCTCTTGTTTTTTAAAAAAATTATATTAAATTTATTGGGGTGACATTGGTTTCAAGTATATAATTCTATAACACATCACCTGTATATTGCATTGTGTATAAAAGAGGTCAAATATATAGTGTGACCGAGGAAGGCTTGTCTTTGGGTGGTGAGCACACAAAGAAAAGAAATTTTATCACAAATTAAATGGCTTCTGTATCTTTGATCACTTGCTTTCATTCCTTTAAACACACTTTTTAAAATTTATTTTTTAAAGATTTTATTTATTTTTAGGGAGGGAGAAAGAGAGAGAGAGAGAAACATCAATGTGCGGTTGCTGGGGGTCATGGCCTGCAACCCAGGCATGTACCCTGGCTGGGAATCGAACCTGCGATGCTTTGACTCACAGCTAAACACACTTTTTTAAAAACCAGATCTAAATAGACAAATAAACATGTAATTATTTCTGTCTATATGTGCATTTCTTGTTTAAAAAATAATTTCTTATTTTTCAATTACAGTTGACTAACAATATTTTATTAGTTTCAGGTATATATCCCAATGATTGGACATTATGTAACTTACTAAGTGATCACCCCAATACATCTGGTACCCATCTGATATCATACATAGTTGTTACAATATTACTGACTATATTCCCTATGTTGTACTTTATGTTTCCATGACTATTCTGAAACTGCCAATTTGTATGCTTATGCATTTCTTTAAGGCTGTGTTTCCTCATCTATTAACATGGGAATAAACAGTCTTTCTCATAACAGGTAGTGAGAATAGAGCAGTATTTGAAAGCTTCAATATGATGCCTGGAACCTGGTAAGCAAACCTGGTAAGCCAAGCATAAAGTAAGTGTTAGCAATTATATAGATTAATATGATATAAAGCTACTTAGATAAACACACCATAGTTAATGAAAAGAGGAACAAGTAAAGGTCAGATACAATTGAGGGCTCTCTGTTTGAGTGTACGAGTGTTGCTTCGGCAGTAGGAATTCAGCCTCCTTATGCACACTCTTGCTCTGTCCTCCTCTGGATGTGTCAATCCCATGACTGTTTGTGGCCTTTCTTTCTTTGACTCCTCCGCACCTGATGCTGAGTGCATCAGGCCAGCTGTTAAAGTGAAACTAGTGTGAGAGCAGAAGACAAAATCAGAGGTCATGGCAGTGATGTCATCTGTAATACCACCAGCACAGACAATGCAATGATGAAATACCTCAGCTAGTTTTCACTTGCAGCTTTCTGGTAGTGAAGGTGGAGGGGACTTCAGCATGTTCTCAACTAGCTGCTCTGACACCCCCAGCTGCTAATTTCCTGTCTTGCTGTGAGTGAAATCCACAGGCTTCCTGAGTGTGGACTTAGTGCCAGACACTGACCGAGGCGTTGGGGTTCAGAGGCAGATTCTTGACTAAGTAGTTCATTCTAAGTGGAAAAAAGACTCGAAGACACCAACACTCCTATGTGATCAGTGCTGCCATGGAGGAGACAGGAAAGGGACCCCCCATACCCCATCTCCCAATACTCAATTGGCTTAACCAGGCCAGTTTTCCCAAAAGTATGAAAGCATGCCATGGGCATTGGCCTTGTGTACATCTTTGTCAGTCCAGTGGCTGGTTTTTCAGGATGCAGGTGGGAGTGGGATTCGGTGAGGTTGTGGAAGCTTCATTCCTCTCAAATTTGCTCTTGATTTGTTTTTCTGCTCCTTTTCCCGCAGTCAGACTCCTCTGAGGATACTGAATATCATTTGTATACATTTCAGGCTTATTGTGTATTTGCTTTACCCACAGCTTTGGGGCAGATTATGCTTCTCATTTTATAGCTGTGGAAAGATAAGTTTAGAGGATGTTGGTGGCTCATCAAGATCCTAATGCTAGCAATTGCCTGAGCTAGGATTCAAACTCAAGTTTCCAAATTGTTTTTTTCCCTTCTGCTGCCCCCAGACTTGTTTTCTTGCTTTCCTTGGCTATAGGGAAAACACATAACCCACTCTGGACTGTATTGCAAGCTTTCCACGTATTGGCCAGTACCTTGTACAGTCTTGTACAAGATCTTGCCTAAGATTCCCAAGGGGGGTAATGGGGGGAAGGGGGGTGAGTTGGGTGGGTGGGCTGGAATGGGAGTAGGGGGGAGAAAACTGTACTTGAACAATGATTAAAATAAAAAAAAGAAATACAACAACACAGGGTAAAAAAAAAAAAAGATTCCCAAGGGAGAGAGCTGGACCAAAAGCTATTTTAAAAACTCAGTGATGATAATTACAAATGAATACTGTCATGGTGACTTGAGGATGCTCTTGGTAGTGTCTGGACCCGCATATTTGCATAAGCAGCAGAAGAACGGGGATACCGTCTCCCAAGTCAGCTTAGGAAACATAATGGATTCAGTGCAGTTTTCTCCACTTCACAGGGACAGTCATCAAAGCCAGTGTTCCTCAAAAATTAAATGGCTTATAGAATTGTCAAGAGGGCTAAGGAAATAAAATCCAGGGTGAACTTTCATAGGGTATAGGTATCTGTGAGTCTCTTGTGGGTCTTATTAAAATGGAAGTTCTGTTTTAATGGGTCCGGGTGGGTGTGAGATTCTGGGCTGCTGGTCCATTTGGACAGCAAGGGTCTAAACCACTGACTCAAACTTAGCTTCAAATTTGGGAGCTTAAAGTCATCCTGATGCCTGAGTTCTAACCCCAGAGATTCTAACTTAATTGGCATGAGATAGACCCTGAGGGTTTAAAGAAATCTTTCAGTTGATTGTAAGATGCAGTAAAATTTGATTTAAATTCTCTATGGTGAGCATTCCCCACCTACGAAAGGAATAGAATAGCATCTAGCTATCTCATAGGGGTAGGAATAGAGATGAATTATATAGAGGATATACTACACCTGGACCATAAGGGGTTCAATAAACTAAATGAGAGTTTGTCTTTTTTCCAAATTTTCAGGTGGCAGTAGTGGATTTTGTTTTCTGAAAATTTCCCCTTTCTTTAGTCTGCATCCTTATTCTCCTGAGTCCTGAAAAACCATTTGAAGAAAAAAGATTGTTTTCAATGTACATTTTCATATTTTGTAAATAGTTTTTATTCCTGTGAGGGGGGGATGGCTTATTTGCTATCTTCTCCCTAGAATGAGGCCTGTGTTGAAAGAGATTTTCTTTGATTATTCATTTAAGAAATAGTCACCGAATGATCGTTTTGTCCCAGGAGCTGTGCTGGGCTGTGAGGACCCAGTGCTGAATCAGATAGGGTTCCTGCACTTGAGGAGTCCAGATGTTGAAGAGAACCAGGGGTGAACAGTACAGTGTTATGCACTTAAGAATGGGACAAGTATGGAAGAAGGCAGCAGGACATTAGGTGAGGCCAGCAGAGTCAGGAAGACTTCTCTGAGATCGGACCATGATAGGTGGTAACCAGGAAAAAGTGAACAAAACCAGTATTCTAAGCAGAAGGAAGAACATCTGCAAACACCTGGCGGCAAAGCTGAACACAGCAAGTTTGAGGGATTGGGAGAAGTTCAATATGATCTAGGGGTGGGAAGTGATATGAAGCCAGAGAGAAAGGCAGGATCTAGATGGAGAGGGGGCTGGTTTAGAGATCTTACATTTTAGGAAGGCTGAATTTGTAGTGATTGGAGTAGGTAATGTTGGAATGTGGATGTTCACACACTAGGGCTTGAATCCCAGCTCTACCAACCACTGGCTGGGTGATGCTGGCCATGCTACCCAGTGTTTCTGAGTCCTGATGTCATGTCTGCTGGGTGGGAATAATGATGTCTACCTTATAGGGATGTTTTGAGGATTAAATGAGCAAGGATATGAAAAGTGCGTAACATGTGAGAGCTGGGTAAACAATTATTACTACCAAGCTCAAGAACAATGGAGAGTTGTTATTTCTGTTTGAAGATGGGATTTGCGAGTAGACAGCAACCAAGGATGTGAGTTAGAAGGTGATGAGAGTGAATGCAAGTGAGATGATGGTGGCTGGGGCTAGAGAACAGGATGAATTGAACAGTTGCAGATTGGATGGGAAATAGGAAAGAAGGATGATACAAAACTCATGTAGACTTTGAAATTTAGAACATGGGAATGCTGACAAGTTGTGGTATCATGAGGTTGGTTCAGTACCTGCTGAGGCTACCCATCAGGGACCAGTTGCAGAGATCAGACTTTACTCTAGCTTGCTTAGCAAGAAGACATTTATCACAGGGTATTAAATGGCTTACAGAATTATCAAGAGGGCTGAGGAAAAAGAATTCAGCTTGAGCTTTCAGGAGCAACTTCTAACCCCTCTCCTAGGAACTGGGCTGCTCAGGTTTCTCTTCAGTAATCTTGTACTAGAAGCTGCCCCCTCAGGAACCACCACACTGCTGTTTCGAACAGGAAAACACCACAATCAGGAAACTGCTACCACTTCCGGTTCTAGGACCAATGGAAATCTGCAACAGACCATCTCAGCAGCATGGATGCTCCTCTCCCTACACCTAGACTCGCCACACTTACTACGCCAGTATCTAAACATGGGAACCTCTGCAAAAGCAGCTGCAGAAATACCAAATGCCTCCACAGCTGGGCTTGTGGCAGAAGGGACAAGCATCCCAAAGCCTTGTTTGTCTCAGCTGCAAGAGCCCAAGCCACAAGACAATAAGGAAAGTATATCTTTAGTTTTCCAACTTCTGGAGTAGGGAAGGTCACATGAGGACAGTATTTTGCAAATTGTGAGTTGTGACTCATGAAATCAATTCAGGTGGTCACAACAATATTTTTTTTCTTAGTTGCCAATAGTAAGGGCAACTCTTAATGTAATAAAACTTTTGTCTTAAGGGTATGTGTACATGTGTATATGTATTCTTGTTTGCAAAGGAGAATATTTCTTTCTCTGGGTCATGGTAAAAAAAGCAAACCTCAAAAGTCACTGCACTAGACGTTGAGTGCCAGTCTTCCATTGCAAGGTCTCAGAGAGAACTAATGGATAGAGCCCAGAGTCTACTGAATATATAGGGCTGGGTTTTAGGAGAAAATCAGGCCTGGATATCTAGATTATATAGTCATTGACAAGAAGATGTTGTTTGAAGTCATGGGAGTTAAGTCACCCAGGGAGACAGTATGGAGTGTCAGGAGAAAGAGGTCTGGAACAGACCACAGAGAACACAGGCATTTCATCTTGAAGCAGAAATATTCTTCTGGGGTTGTGCTTGTCCTTCTTGCACTCGAGCATTTTTCAAATACTCATCAGGAAGAGAGCTGGATCCGGGGACGCCCCAGAACACTTTGGAAAGGCATGTTCCAAACACGTGTTAACTAGCACTGATTTTGCAGCAGCCTGTCAGGGCCGTGGCACACATCACACTGGGTTATAACCTGGCATCTGGCCTGAGGCCAGGCACCACACGGGCACTCCTGATGTGTGCAGAGTGGGTGCACAGAGCAGAGAAGTGCTTAAGAAAGGCAGGAAGAGCTGTTCAGATTCCAAAGCTCTGGCTCATGAGCTGTGACCACAGAGGGGTCTAGTCTCATTTGCCACGGTTGACTCAGTAGGTTCAGGCTACGATGGCAGTCTACCTTAACTGTGGTTCCACTTTGCATGCTTTCACTTACCCAGTCAACTGTGGTCTGAAAATATTACATGGAAAGTTCCAGAGATAAACAATTCATAAGTGTTAAATTGCAGGCTGTTCTGAAGACTGTGATGAAATCTCATGCCGTGCAGCTCCCAGTTGAGATGCGACTCATCCCTTTGCCCATGAGATCTAGGCCCTACGTGTTCCCTGCCTATTAGTCATGTAACAGCTGTCTTGTTTAACAGACTGACTGTCACGGTATCACAGTGCTGGTGTTCAGGTTACCCTTCTCTTACTTCATAATAGCCCCAAAATGCAGGAATAGTGATTCTGGCAATTCCGATATGTCAGAGAGAAGCCCTCAATTTTTTAAAGTTAATTGCTTTTATTTTTTAAGTTAAAAGGTATGTATTAGAATATGTATAGGAAAAAACAGTATGTATAGGGTTTGGTACAATCTGTGGTTTCAGGCATCCACTGGGTGTCTTGGAATGTATTTCTTGTGGATAAAGGAGGAACTGCCATATTTATAGTTTTTAAAGAGTATTTTTGTTGTATAGAAAAATGGCAACAAGCAGTGGGAGTTGGGCAGGAAGATGTGCTTATTGCAGCAAAATCAGGAGGCAAAGTAAATGTTCATCCATAGAAGAATGGGCAAAGGGTGGGGTATTTAAATAATGAAATATTAGCATATAGCAGTTAAATGAATGAGCTAGAACTACATGTATCAGTCTGCATAAATCTCAAAAACTTACTATTACATGACAACATTTAATTCAAAGTGTTATATAAAGTATGATATCATTTATTGAAATTTTAAAAGCTACTCTGAACTGTACTATATAATTTTATGGGAGAACAAGTGTAAATTTATGTAAGTGAAGGGAACACACAAACTCCCAGGCAATAGTTATTCTCTGGGGAGGGTGTAGGGACGTGGATGGAGGAATGAGACTTTAGGTCTATATGTATTATTTTATTTTTCAAAAGAAGCAGAGACAGATATAGCAAAATATTAATAGTTATTTAAATAGGCTGGTAAGGCATGGAAGAAATATTATTTTCTGTTCTTTTTATAATTAAAATAAATACAAATGAATATACATTTTGTAATGACCAGAGCAAGAATCAGGCTCCCTCCCCTGACCCCAGAATACACAGATGAGCTTTAAAACAATTACTGAAGAAAGTACACACACACACATACATGTATGTATATATAATACATGCGTGTACAGTGCACACACATATAGAGATATATAGATGTACACACATATGTGTTAACACATATATGCACATATACACATAATTTCAAATTAAAACATGATTTTAATTTTTTTATTGGAAAAAATACCAGCCTTACATATTTCTTCAGTTTCTGAGAGATAGGACTTTTATATCATGGGACACTGACCTTTCCCTGAGATTTGACCGTGTATTGAATCTACAGATCACATGGGTCTCATGTTAGAATGGTGATCCTGGGGTGATTGCAGTGAGGGCAAGACAGAGCAGAGGACAGCCCTGAGTACTAGGGATACTTCAGTGCAGGGCTGGGAAGATGTGGCCTGAGGAATTACAGATAGGCTGCAGAAGGGGACCCACAAAGCCTGGTGGGAAATAGTGGAGACTGGAGTCAGGAGGCTGGGCTCAGACCCAGCGCTGCTGCTAATCATGGGTAAGGACTTCCCAAGTCCCTGCCTTTTATTGGGTTTCCATTCAAATGTTGGGTTAGCTGATCTCTCAGGATCTTTCCAGAGATGTCAGACTGACTATCCTCTTAACTAAGGGCTTTGTCCTTGTGTGGGAATGAATCAGTGGTATGAATTTTCCCAAGGGCAGCAATATATTTAGTCTATATTGACTTGTTACTTTTCATCAATTCATGCTCTTCTACAAGTTCTGCAAGTATACTCTGTGTGTGTGTGTGTGTGTGTGTGTGTGTGTGTGTGTGTTGGGGGGTAGAGAAGTGCAGTTGAGTTTTTACCAAATAGGCATATGTTTCAGGTAGCCTGACTTCCCAGTTACAAAAATCATTTATTTTACTGGCAAAGATGGTGTCATTTGCTCACAATATGTCCGGAAGCTGGTTAACTCTCAGGGAGTAACTTTAGTTTCGAACTTCCTAGGTTGTCCACTCCCTATATAATTATTAGGTCGTCTACTTCCTGTGTAACTATTAGGTGACTGACTAGAGATTACTCTCTTACTGTTTTGTCTTGCTTCAAGATTCCTTTCAATGCTGTGCCCCCTGTGTCTTCAACTGTTGACTTGGTAGAGCCTGAGATTGGGAACCACTCACAATGTCCAAATCAGGTACCTCTGCTTGGAGGATGGTTGGTGAAAAGTGCAAATGGAGTAGTTCTTGAGTTGGAATGTGAAATGGTAAAAAAAAATGTGCTTAATTTACACATGCTTGGGTTGTAGATACATTTTCAAGAATGCATGAGTTGGTCTAAGGCAAGATTCATTTGCTCTGTAGAGTTAGGGTATAACTCAAATGGCAGAGGCCTCCTTGTTTTCTAGCTTTGGATCCTCAAAACCTGCTTGTGTTTTTACCACATACCACTTGGCTTGCTCAGTTCAACACCTCTTCCAATGCCCCTTGTCTACTCACAGAAAGCGTTTAAGAGAAATGCAGACTTTACTGAATAATTCATTGATGGAGGAGGAGTCCGCAGAGTATGCCGCTCAGCTACTCATTTAAAATGTTCTTAGTCATTTCTGTGCTCCCAAGTTCCTCTCATCCATACCACCACTGCTGCTTTTTTTCTTCTTTAAATCTTTTTAAATCTTTCTCTGACAAGCTTTTCTGAATTCTTAATCTTTTCTTTCCTCTCCCAATTACTGAGAAAAAAACAAATTTCACTTCACTCTTTTGCATAGAGTTAAAGGTCCCTTTTCTTTCTGAAGCATAACCTCAGGGGCTTACGCTTCTAGTCCAATGGCCTTTTCAAACAATCAGATGCTCCTTCGAAGATGATGGACAGCTGTCAAAGTTGATGTAGTGAGTGAAATCTGGCTTTGCTCAGGAGTCCTTTTCACTGTCTTCAGGGTCATCACTGTCTATTGACAACTTTGTGAGGCCTTACAAACCCTGCCCAGAAATGGTTTTCTGAGAGGTGTTTGAAGCAGGGGACAGAATGAACTCATGAGGGAGATGGCAGCAGCTGTGCCCTGACCAAATGACCACATCATTTGGACCATCCCATCATTTGACCACCGCTCAATTTAAGAGTTGACTGAATGCATAGCACTTTCCTGAAAACCAGAAACCATCTGTTGTTGAATTATTGTCTGCCTTCAGTGAAATGGACCCACAAAGCCTCTTCGATTTGGAATGGTCAGATTGGCAGTTATGGTTTTTTTTACACATTTTAGGTCCTGCAGTTCACACCATTTGTCAAGGTGCTCTGAATGTTGTCTCCAACTTCTGACTCTGTGGAGGTGACATGCAGCCAGATGATACTAGTGCCATCGGTTTTATACTGGTGTGAGGGCCTTCCCTTTAGTTGGGGGCTTCCAGAACACTGTCTGGAATCTTAGTTCATAGATTTGTGATGAGAGAGGATGGTCTTTGGAGATGGAAGAGACTAGAGTGATTCAGATCCAGCCCTTTCATTCTTCAGGCGTGGATCCTGAGTTCCAAGGATAGGAAAGGAATAGCTCCAGGTCATTCTGTGAGTTAGTGGTTGGGGCATAAACCCATCCCTTCTGATTCCCTTGTGGGGCTCTGTCCACCACACCGCATTGCTTCCCTGCTCTCTATCTGAAACTCTCTTTTTAACCCTGGAGCTGTATCTTCCCAAAAGACAGAAGGAGAAGCGTACTATTTAATACCCTTTGTGGTTTCAGTCTTGTTCTAGAGTTTCCTTTTTGCTCAAGTGTTTGGATGGATGAAGTGCTATATGACAGAGGCCAGGAGAAAGGGTTCAGTCTGAACTACTGTATAAGAAGACAGACAACACATTCTCAAGAGGAAAGGTGTTTGTATCCACATACTGGAATTTATCCACCTGGACTGATATGGTACTGTTGACCTGTAGGTGCTGCAGCAGGAACTGAGAGAGATTTTGGTATATCTTTTCAGTTTGCACTCCAGACTCACACACTGTCACCAGCGTCTGCTTTTTGACGTCTTTGTTGATGAGAAGTTCCAACTTTAGGTCGACAGAATGTCCCGGGCATTTCACATAAAACTGCAGTTGGCAAATAATGAAGTACCAACCCGGGAACTGGATGATCAGGTTCCCATCCTGTTGTCTGACTCCATGGATGATGCCATCTTTGTTCCAAGACAACTTGGTTTTGTTTATATGCTTTGACACTGGAAAGAGAAGAAGAAACAAAACAGTTATGGGGCAGTTGGCAGGTGCAGGCTAAAAAATGTGAAGTCTTTTTCAGTGTTCCCCATTCAAGACTTATGTCTTCTATAATATTGCCTGCTGTGACAACCACCTGAAATATCTTCTGTGTTACTCTTTCTAGGTGCTGCTTAATATTCTCCCCTTTCTCTAATGCTCAAAGCTGAGAGTAAGAACACACAGGGTGCTGGACCTCTCTCTACCTCCTACAGAATTACTTTCCATTTAATTATTATATTCTGTTATTACAATATCTTTGCCTTTTCAGACCACAAGCTCCTGGATGTATTCCCCTCAAGTTCTGGACTATCATGTTCATTTAGCCAATCAATCAATGAATACTTGATTAAGGGGGGACTAATATTTGGTAGGCATTGCACAAAATATCAGAAATAGGATATTTATTTTTAGTAATCAATTAGTAACCAATTTAGGCATCAAGATGTTCAGGAGAATCTCAGCCTGTCTGCTTTCAAAATAAGATGCATCCTTTAACCATTCATCATCTAAATTTTTAAATGTTTTCCTCTTTTTAAAAACGCAGCCAAACATAAATGCAGATACCCTTTACATGCACATTAAGGACCTCTTCCAAGCTGGGGTTTATAGAAAGGCAGAATGTTAGCAGATCCTCCTGGGGTGTTCAGCCTGCGGCCCACAGGCCGCATGCAGCCCAGGATGGTGTGAATGTGGCCCAACACAAAATCATGAATTTACTTAGACCATTATGAGATTTTTTTGTGATTCTGTATTCCAGTGTATTTAATGTGTGGCCTAAGACAACTCTTCTTCCAGTGTGGCCCGGAAACGCCAAAAGCTTGGACACCCTAGATTATTTACGTGTCAACATATAATCTAGATTATAATTGCTCTGGGCCCTAACGAGTGAAAACCAGCACTCAGGGTGCCTTTCAGAACTGGGAAGCAGGCGTGTTAGTTTTAATAGCCTCCGTGCCTTCCCTTTAAACCTCCTTGCAATTCAACTGAAGAGTGCAAACTAATCTAACTGCAAAATTGAATTTCTAAAATGAGCAGAATGGCTATTCAGAGAATCTTAGCCATCCCCTCCGTATTTCATCTTTCCCAGTGTAAGTGGCTCTAATTATTTCTTTTATAAGGGGACTCTTACTTTGCAATAATATGTAAATAGACACTGTGCTGACTTGTTCATTAAGCTGTCAATCTGGGGACAGGGCAGTTTTGTGGTCCCCTTTTGAATAACTAGACAGAGGCAGAGATTAAGAGCCTGCTTCCCTTGGAGGAGGAAAAGCACTATGCAGTTGGCCTTGCAACTTGGGGAAGGGGTGCTGAGTAGAGAGGGGTGGTGGGGGTGGGATGCAGATGCCTTTGGGAGCCAGGTAGTCAGTGAGAAGCAGTGAATGCAGTGCAGGTGGCTGAGGCTAGAGGAGCCTTGTTGTTTTACAGCAACTCTCTTCTCTTTTTCCTAAGGCATTTTAATTCAAATTGTAAATTTAATTCAAATTGCGGGCTAAACCGAACACATCGGCCAGTCACATTTGGCCACAGGCCTCTACTTGTGACCTCTAGCTTAGAAGTTCCAGGATGAGGAAAAAGGTGGAACAATTGTTACTGAACAACAATAAATTAACGAAAATGTTTTCCAAATGCAAAAAAGGCTGCAGGAATTGGCCCTGGGATGGTTGGAGTTCCTGGATTTGGTTACTGACCTTGGAGGTAGGCCCATGACTTCTTGAACGGAGCCCTTTCCAGGATACATGAGATGTCCTCTGAGCAATTTCCTAAAAGTGAAATCACACATTAACTGTTTCTCTCTGCTCTGGGAGTGGGAGACACCAGATCTTCTCCCACGGCCCTTTGATGGAGACCATTACCATGCTGTTTCCATTTGGGGGCAAAGGGCATCTGTTTATTTATTTATTTTTTTAGTAGTTTACTGCCTTTACTTTTTAATTTTAATTTATTTTTATTTAATCTGATATATTATATTTTGTAAATTTCAGGCATATAGCATGTTGTTATATATTATAATATGATTGCCATTGAAGTAATATTTATCACATTATATCTTTATAGTATAATATTCATTATATTATACCACACATTAGATCTCTATAGCTTAGTTTTTCCCTTTTTTAAAATTGTTAATTAACACTATTACAGATGCCCCCCATTTTGCCCCCATTTGCCCACCTCTGCCTAGCCCCCGGCCCCCCTCCCCTGGTTCTCACCACAGAAATCTGTTTATTTCTCATTTTGCCATCAGCTACCTTAGTATTTTAAAAATGGATTGCTTCTACTTGGGCTTTCACCAGACTGTGGAAGTTGGGGAATGAAAACATATATGACCCAGGTTCCTCTTTGTACCAGGTGCCATTCTTGTCCTATTGCAGATTTCACCTCACCTAGTCTTTTCCCACCTCACTCAGCCCGGCCGTGGTGGTTGCAGCAATGCTGTGTAATTGTTGATTTGATGGTAATTGTCGCTGTCCTTCCTTTGCAAGTGCACCGGGTACCGAACTGTGTGCTTGCACATGTTTCAGCTAATTTAATTCTCAGAATAACTCTGCAAGGTTAATCCTGAGGCCTAGATACAGTCAGTGGTACAAGGTCAAGCAAGTGGTTGGAAATGCTGAGACTCATATCTAAGTCAGCATGCATCCAGAGGCCAGGTTTCCTCCTTCAGGCTGTTTTGCTAGGCAGTGGAGATAAAAAACATCCTTGTGCTCAACTGTAAGAGGATATAGGATCAAAGAAATCTAAGTGGGGAACCTGCTATCAGGAGCTCTGTTGGCAGGGGAAAAAGACAATGTTTATGTCATTATGGCTTAAAATATAAAAGCATTTTATTCAATATATTCACTGGTGATGGTGGCTTAGCTTCTTATTATTGTAACTATTTTGTATGCAAAGAACCACGTTACACATTTCCAACACTGCCTCATGAATTCAACTTATTCTAGGCAAATTCCTTTTTTTTCTTTGGGCCTTGGTTTCCCTAGCTATAAAACTGGTAGATATGACCTGACATTGACATCCTTTGAATGATGTCATCATAAATGACTGTTCATTCTGACCATCAGACACTAGGCAGCCATAGGCCAATTCAGTTGAAGGCACTACACCCGTGAATTTGCTTATAATACTTGCTGGGCTCATAATCTTCCCACTGCCCTCTGCTCCCAGGCCTGAGAAAATCCCTCTTGGCTCTTCATGGTACTGGAATAGTTGAACATTAAGTGAAGAGTTCCCTCTGCTGTCTGAACAAGCTTGCTGCTAGGGGCGTCTTCACCGGAAGCGTTGCCCTCACCCCTTAAAGAAGCTCTCTGATCCACATGTCTCTTTTGTGATGAGGACTGGAAGGCCAGCTGCCAGGCTTTTGAATCCATCTTTCACTCATACTCCAATGAGCGTTCTTGCCCTGCCTGTTTCAGCCCACAGCCCACACGTTTGGGGTGTGTAGAATTGAGATACGATAGTAAGAAGCTAGGAGAATTCCTGGGCGAGTGGAATGGGGAAACTGAGACAAGAAAATTATATAAGACCAAACAGTTTAAGCAACTTACAGTCAGCTGGTGAATCACAAAACCTTATCTCCCCTGACCAAGGGCACTTGAGAGTGAACGGGTTTTACCTCTCCTCCCTAACCAGAGAATACAAAGCTTTGATGGGCGTAAACCACAGATGTCTGGGGGAAGAGAGCGATGCTAACGTGAACGGAGAGATAACACCAGAACAAAGGGAGAGAGTTTGGGAAGAAGCTGCCAGGCTCCCCTTTCAACTCCCTTTGGAATTTCCCCCTCACGAATCCCCACACTTCCCCTATATAAACTTGCTTCTGAAAACTCAAGGGAGAATGGATGTTACGGCTTTAACCCTCCACCTTCTTGGATGGCTGGCCTCTGATATTAATAAAAGCACGATTACAATCCAGTCCCCATCTCTGCTTTTTGGCTGAGTGGTGACAAGCCCTGGACTAGGTTGCCCTCTTGTCTCAGAATCAGAAACCAAACACTGAGGGCTGCTTACTCTCTAAGCACTGTGACAGCTGTTGAGATTTCTGTGGTCCTGCCTCCTCTTTGTGGGGTGTGGAACATCGAGTCAGGAGGAATCACGGAGATGCGCTTAGCTGTGTTCTGCTTGAATCCCCTTCCTGGGGCCTGTGTGCCTGTAGTATCAGGGCCAAGCTCCTCCACATGGCTTTCATGGTCCCCTGTGTTCTCATCTGTCCCCTCTGCCCTAATGAAATAATAATAGTAATAGTAGTGCTAGTAATAATAGTAATAGCTGATACATTTTGAGTGATGGCTATTTTCTAGGTACTTTGCTAAGCATGTTACATGGATTATTTTACTTGATCATTACAACCACCCCACAAGAAATGTATTATAATGATTTCCATCTTGTGTCTAAGGAATCAAGGTTTTAAAGGGTTAAGTGACTTGTTTCCATCCATACAACTAGTCAGTGGTGTAGTGGAGATTCAAACCCAGGTTGCCTGACTTTAATTCCTGAGTGGATTGCTTATCACTACTGGAGTTTGGGGGTTTCTGCTGCCCCCAAACACACATGTTGATTTGCCATCCCACTGGGGTTCCCCTTCATTGGGCAAGTAATGGTTCATTTAAAGCATAGCCTGGCAGTCATCCCCTCCAGGAAGCCTCTTCTGACTGTCTCCTCGGTTTGCCTAGTTTCCTCCATTGGACCACAAAGGGATTAGTGTTTATATATCCCCACTGCCCAGTGCAGAAGATGCTCTGTGGATGTTTGTTGAATTGGATAATCTAGTTCACCTCTCTCTCTTCCCTCTGAGGATATCAGGTAAGTTCTTCAGGCATGAGCGAGGTGAATGGGGTGCTTGGCTTGCCTTTCCCCTCCAGGTTGAGATACACCTGGCCTCATTCTCCCATTGTCCTGCAGGGTAGGCTAGATTAAATGAGAGGATAAAACTTGTGCCCTGGAGTGAGGCCAGCATGTCACACCAAGGACGAGCTCTGCTCATAGGCCAGAGGTCTGCTCACATCATGCCATATCAGGTGAGCCTCTGTAAACAGATGGCTGTAAAAGTACAAGCCTGGGCTTGCCTCTCACATAGGCAGGTTCTTTTTTTCTCCCCCTTTGGTCTTTGCATGTTTGGTGGGTTGACCTCAGTTGTGATTCTGAGAAACCCAAGAATGAAAAAAAATGTATTTGAAGTTGCATTTCCTGAAGTCAAATGGTGTGGTGTATTTTAATTTTTCTTGAAGAATCTCTTAAATAGTTTAAAGTGAAAGGAAAAACATGCGCCACTACCTGTGAGAATGACATTGCTAAGGAAAGGGGGCTGGGCCCCAGGATCCAGGAGGGGTTGCAGATGGAATGAATGCAGTGGTTGAACTTGGAGAGGAGCTCAGAGGAGGCCTTGGCCATCTGACAAGGCTGTCAGCAGGAAGGCGGACAACCTGTTCTGCGGGCCCCTAACGCTAAGGCTGCGAATGCACGTTTAAGGAGTTGACCCACTCCGCTAATGGCTAATGGTGCGCTCATCCTCATTTCTCAGATGAGGCAATGGAAGGACCTTCACTAGGGGCACACAAATTAGACTGGAAGTCACAGTACTGGGACCTCAAATATGAGCAGTCCCAGTCAAATGCTGTTCAAAGAGGTGTTGGGCTGCTTGGAGGGTCATATGCCTCTTGTCAAGAACTGGATGAACATTTTATGTGGCTCGTGTCTCCTTAGCACCCTGGGAGTCCATGAGATGACTTTCTTTTCTGGCTCTGAAAACGGGAAGGAGTGACTTACCAATGGGTAGCGCTACGTGCAGCTGTACTCCTGCAATGTCCCTGAAATTTTGTGTGCTGGGAGCATAGAACGCAAAACATTCCCTTTTCATTCATTTCCCGGGTGAATGTGGAGCCTGGGGTTGGGGTTAGTTGGAAGAGCTGAAGGCTTCCATGGGGAAAATGAGAACTTTCTGCAAGTTGTGGCTGAGTTACGTGGCCTGGGAGTTAGAAATTAGGAATTTCCTGTTTTGGGGCTCTCCTGTCCCTAGCCAGATGAAGAGCACTGTGGATTTGATGATCTAGGAAGGCCCTTCTCACTTATTCTAAAAGGCTTTTAGCCTCAGCTGTACACTGCCAGGCCTGCTGTGGGGTGGGGGAAGTCAGTCCTAGCTCCAGCTGTCTGTCTGTGTGCACATGCTACTCTTCCCCAGCTAGGAGTCTGTCTTCTCATAGTCAGACTCCAGACACCTGCCATGGTAGGTGTCCTGCTGAAACAGAACATTTCAGCTCTGGGGATAGTCAAAGTTATGTAGGGCCCAGTTCCTTAAGGATGTGCTTGCTTCATAGAAATGGAAGTTCCGGAGAAGTCACTTGGTCCAGGCTTGGTAACCAGCTGATAATACATGTGCTCCCCAATGTTACCCCACTGCATACTTGTCCTAGGTCACCCCATGAGTTAGGGACAGAGGCAGGACCAGGGTCCAGGGCTCCTTACTCCTTCTTTGGGGCATTCCATCTTTCAGACAACTCAAGTACCCTGTGAATTCTTTGGAGGGCCAAGGCTTTCTGATGGGAAAGATTTGTAAACTGTTTTCCCAAGCTTTGGACTCCTCTGGAAGGATCATGAACTTTCTTAGGCTTTTCTGCGGGGAGGGACCTGAAGAGAAATATGTGCCAATGAAACCCTCCTGGCCAGTTGCACAGAGGGAGATGTTGCTTAAAGTGGTTGAAAGGATCGTGTCCTAGAAGTGAGAATAATGTTAACCTGAAGATTGTACCCCACCTTGAGATCTCATAAGGTTAGGCCTAAAAGGGCCATTAGATGCTAAGTGAACCACAATCCTAGTTCTGTGAGTGGGGACACTGACCCCAGAGGGGCTGGGCTGAAGGTATGTCCCCAAGCCTCACAGTAAGTAGCAGAGCTGGGTTCAGAGCACCTCCAGTCCAAAGCACTGTTCCTGGTTTCTGGTCTTTTCATGGAGCAGAGAGGGCTAAGTGGGTTTGCAGCTACCAAACGCAGCTCGGCACTGGACTGAAAACAAGACAGCTGGAGGTGCTAGGAAAACAAGCCTCCGGGCTCCCTCTTGTGGGAGAATGCCAGAAGGTGATTTCAGGCCCATGTGCTGAACCCTGCTGAGTCATCTGTCAGGCCACATTAAGATGCAATGATGTCCAAGGTGGCAAAACAAACCACACCAACCATTGTTGCCAGATGGTATGTGGTCTGAGTACCAGGCACCTTCCAGGTTGGTATCAGGACTAGACAGACATAGTGCATCTCCGAACAAACACCTGGGTTCTGGTCACGGCTTTGAGCTTCAGACCTGTCACTTCCTCTTACTGACCCTCAGTTACTGCATCTATAAAGTGGGATAACAGTCAACCCAAATGCATGGGTCCTGTGATGATACAATGAGATGACGGATGTAAAGTGGCCAGTGCAGAGTGTGACATACAGGAGACAGCCAGCAAATGGTAGGCAGTCCCTTCCTCCCCTACTCCTCTTTTCCTAGTTGTTACAGTGGCCCAGCCAAACACTACTGCTAAACAGAGAAATCTGGCTGATGAAATGCTCTCTAAAACAAAGCTCATGGCATTATATGATGGATTAGTCTCTCAATTATGTATGAAAGTGTTTGAGGCCATCTGACACTTCCAGAAAGGCGTGCAGAATCCTCCTTCCATCTTTTGAAATATTTTAGTCTTCCCAGGAAAGAGAGTAATTTTTCTAATGACTCTGCATCTACCTGGGTCTGGCTATATTCCACTGGGCCGGTGGAATATCCAGGAGAGTCCCAACAGTGACATCTAGGGGAGCGTCTCTCTGTTATCAGTAGAGTTTGGAATCAAAGTGAATCCCGAACCTAAGTTAAGGGTCATTTCAACTGGCTTTAACTTAACCGTCTTCTTGATGCCACCTAGTCACCTAGTGATAGAGAAACTCCAGGATAAGTGGCCTTGGATTTAAAAAGAGCAGTTTTGGGGGATACCCACCCTGGTCTGCTCAGTGTTAAGCACCTATAGAGAAAGTGATCAGTAGTACAAACTGAGATCAGGCTGGAGCTCATTTGTACCCCTTGAAGGATTTTAGGGTCTTTTCAATCCTAACTTGTTGCAGTTTGTGAGCTAAAACTGTCTTACCCTGTGGGTATTTCTTTGGAATTCAGTTCCAGTAAATGCAGGTTGAATTGATAATATTGGGAGCATTTAAGAAGCACCTTTAATGTTTATAATCCAAAAGACAAAGTAAGTCTAGAATCTTACAGTGAAATCTGCTAACATTTTAAACAACTTTTTGAAAACACTTCTTAGCTTATTCTAGATGCAAAAGTATGACAGCACACTTAGAATGTTAGTCTTGAGATCAAACCAGCGTGGATTCAGACTTTTTCCCTGCCACTGACTAGACACTCAGCCTCTTTGAATTCTCCTAAAAGTGAGGATAATAGTAACCTTCCTTGAAGAGTTGCTGGAAGGATTAAATGAGATAATGCATAACAATGAGCTTTTATCCACTACCCAAAATATACAAAGTAGTGTCTGGTTCCCATTCCATGGTTCAGGGCTTGCACTGCTAGGCTCGTAGAAATTTCAGCCAACACGTGCGGTCTCCTGAGGGCTTGGATGAAATAAATAATGAAGCCAGTTTGAGAAATAGGCCTGCTTTCCCTCCCCCACTTGTCTGTCTTTCCTTTTTCCTTCCTCAAAGTATTTGAAAGATGAGGATTTCCTCTGGATTTAGAGACTTGTGATTTGTATGTACTAAATTCAAGTAATACATTTTAATGTTTCTCAGTGATCAAAACATTTTTTTCCTTTTCCTCTCCTCTCCTCTTATCTTCCATCTCCTCCTCGCTCTCCTCTGCTCCCTAGTACCCCTCTCTCCTCTCGAGGGCAGAGGGTGAGTGTTAGGTGTAGATCCTTTAACACTCTGGATGGCCTCCCTAGGACCTATTTTACTTTATTCTGTGTGGCCAATTTTCTACTTATTTTATTGTGGAGAGATTTCTTTTTCTTGTTAGCTCTGCCTTAAGAAAGAGCGAGTTTAAGAGAGGGTTTGGAGTGAGTGTATTTAGAGTAAATAGAGAAGCAAATAAGCCCTCCGAGACCTGTGACTGGCTATCTGAAAAGCGATTTGCCTCCTAAGTGGAGGTCGCCCCTCTCGCTCTGAATAAAAGCAGCAACACCTGCTCGGTTGGGCTATCTAGATCCAGATGAATCCAGCTGATAGAAGTAAGATTTGCTGCTTTCAGTCTTTGTAGGGAAGGGGGCTTTGGTCCCCTACCTGCCACTTCTGCTGCCAGAGCAGGGTCCTGGTGGGACTGTGACTGTGTGGGTCACAGCCATATCACATCAGGGACATCAGGGTTTGGTGAGTAGTTAGCCTGAGTGGTTTAGCTTCATTGCCTGCAATGGGTGGCTTTTCCTGTTTCTTTGGGAGTGGACTCACTGGGTTCCATTAGAGAGCCAACCTCACCTGATCTCCCTAATGCCCACATTTTCTTTTCAGCAAAAGGAGTGTGGAGGAGGGTGCCTGCCAAGCCAGGCAGAATTTGTAAGTTGTTATAATGGTAAAAAGGTTAAAGAATATTAAGATATTTGCTTGATTCCTGGAATGTTATACCCCAAGCAAAGTCTGGGCCGGGGTCAGGCCATCTGGCTTGCCCCCATCACTCCTGATCTTTTAGAAAACAGGAAATTCCAGCCCTGCTAAGGGAAAATGAGTTTCTCCAAGTCCCAGGACTGGAGTGTAGGTATTCCAAAGTTCAACCCAGTTCTCTGCCTTTTGTGCCTTGCCCTTAGCTGGAGACTGCATTCAGGTGAGGGTGGGGAATGCAAGGACGAGGCTGTCAGGACCCTATATGGTCTACGCACTTTCCTAAGGGCCTCTAGGAACCTCTGGATATGGCAGGCACACGACATTCACAGAAAAGGCAAACCCCTTCTAACTGGCAGGAGGGAAGGAATCATCCCAGATTTCATGACTCCTCAGCTACAGAGCTAGGGCTTAAATTGGCCCTCTAGACCCCCTATCCTGGGCCCTTTATGCTCCCCACCACTTCACCTTTCATGCAAAGGTACGTGTGTGGCCACCCTAATGGCGCTGTCTGCCTCAGAACTCAGTAACGATGAGTATGCTTCAGGGACAGGAAAACAGACAGATGCCTGCAGGTTCTGAGGGAATGAGGAAGGTATTGGGAGGATCCCAGCCACGGAGAACTGACAGGGTCCCTAGAAGGAAGCATGGTGGGATTTTACTAAGCACCTGTATAAACAAAAGGGCTCCAAGGTAGGTCAGCCTGGATTTTGAAGTCTTGCTCCAATCCTTGCTAGCTGTGCAATTTTAGGTAAGTCAGTAAACCTCTCTGTGCACCAGTTTCTGTTCCTATAAGATAGAGATAATACTTATCCTTGGGGCTCATTGTGAGGAGGGTGTGAGTGAATCACGAAGCCCTTAGCCCCGTGCTTGGCACATCAGTGTTTATTATTTTCACTTTGCTAGATCCTCAGATCCTCATTCATATGAAGTGAGGGGAAACAGAAAAAACTGATTTAAAATTTGTCTGCAGAGTTTCTTGAAGGCAAGGAAAAACTGCCATTTGATTGTTGGGATGTTGGAAAGTTTTGGGTGTGAGACCAAGGTGACAAAATCTTTCTGCAAAGTAGAGTCAGTAGAATTTGAATTTCCACAGTGTTTAAGAGAGGAAGTCGTGTGTGTGGGCGTGAAGTGTGGAAATGGGGAGAAGAAGAAAGTAAAAAGAAGTAGGAAGGAGAGTGGGTCAGCATGCACGGTGGAGGGCTGAACCCTGGGCAGAAAGCTGTCCCTCAGGCGATGCCCAGTGGCTGGTGTGGAAGAAGCCTTAGGAGAACAGAAGGGTGCAATTCACAGTTTGCATCGTCCTCTGCGAAGGAGTGCACTGCCCACCAGCTTCTCTCATACCCTAAATCCTACTGCAAATGTTGCTATAAACAAGTGTTGCTATAGGAACACTGGGGAAATTAAGGCAGATGTGTCTTTATTCTGTGGTTTGGACAAATGAGCCGCATGAGCGCATGCAAGATACCAAATGTGGTGGAAACAGAAAATTGGAACAAGAAGTGAGGAGCAGCAGCACATGCCTCACTCTCCCTGCAGCTCTCTTGAATTTCTCATTGTATATGGGGCCGGATGAAGCCCTTTTATTTAGTGGCAGTGGAGGGTTGTACTGTTGCATTCACTCTCATAGCGGTTCTGTGCAAGAGTTATTATTAACTCTGTTTTCTAGAGAAGAGGAGGGTGCACTGGAAGGTTCTCCTGGGTGACGGTCCCAGTGAACCCCAGAGTGATCCACTGAGTCCTAAGCACAATGGAGTGAGTGCGAATGGCTGCTGATGACCAGCATCCTAGCCAGGAAGAGGAATCTTGTCTTGGGACTGAGAAATCCTTCCTCTACAAAAAGGGCTTTGTTTCCCATGGTTTCCCTGCAGTTGATAGTCAGGCTGTGCTGAGTTACTTTAGTGTTCATACGTGGCCCTGCTTCCCAGGTTCTGAACTGCTGCCAGCTTCCTGCTGATGGGGGGCAATGTCCATCAGCCAGTGGCACAGGGCTCCCTGAAAGTGTCTGGCTTCTGCTCTTGTCTGCTCCAGTGACAAAGCACAGACTGCCTCTGGAGCTTCCTCCTAAGAGTTTCTGGGAGATGGTTCCCATCTGCCTGGAATATCTTGCAATGGCTTTTCTAAAGGGAAAATTTGCTGCTTGTACCTGTGTAGACAGGCTTGCTGGAGACAGAAGCTATGGCTGCAGATTTCCTCGAGGTTATTGTTAGATTTTTTCTTACATATTTACATATTAAATAACAGAATTATGGTAAAGTGCCAAAGCTGGAAGGGCTTTCCAGTTCATTGAGTACATTGCCATTACGTTACAGACGAGGCCCGGAGAAACCGCCTGCTGGAATGAAGGTCTGTCCTGGAGACTAGATCTTACATGCTTTCCACCTCACCATTCTACCATGTGTGCAATGGGCCAAGTGAAGGGAAGAGTAGGCTTTCATTAAAAGCAGGAGAAGACCAGGAACCACACACAACAAGTCATGGACATTTACGGCTGAAGCACATCTTGCAGGAGGGAAATAGAGAGGAGCCTTGGATTCTGGTCCCTGCTCTTCAGGCAACTCCTTGGATGACCTTAGGCAAGTCTCATTGATTGCATGGGTGTCAGCTACTCATCTGCAAAATGGGATCACTAATTCCCATGTTGTTCACTCACGGGAGGGAGGCTAAGATCTCTGCAAGGGAGGTTCTGGAAGGTCTTTACCAAAAGTGCCAGAGCCCTAGTGCAGATTATTATTAGCGTTGTTTATCTGGTTGCAGTAACATTACATTGTGAACTGAAGTTGGTTTTGGATTAGTTTGTGTTCTGATAATTCACAGTGGTAGCCAAGATAAGAAGAGATCTAACAAATGGTCTAGTCCATGGTGCCCATGGTTTTGGATTTCATGGATTGGTGAAATTTACCCCAAAATGAAAATTCAGTGACCCATGCAGAGTGGCCAGCTTTTGATTTTTTCCTATTGCAACCATTAAAACAAAATAAAATAATGGACAAAAAGCAAACCAACTTAACTTCCATCCCTATCAGCTTCATGTTGTAAAAGAAAGGACATTTTAAGACTAGGAAAAGATACTCTCAGAGCAAAGGAGCTCCCCTAACATTAAAAATTGTTGGCTGCGAGAACAGGGGTGACCTTGTCTTTCTTTTTCTGATTCCACTCTGGACTGTTGAAAACTATAATAGGGGCAAAACCACTGGTTAGGGCCCCTGTGCTTGGCAACCTATGCTGGAAGTTCTCTCCAGGTGTTGAACTGAGATCCTAAGTGGCTAAGGTCTCACTACCTAATTAAATCTGTCCTTGTCCCTGAGGTCATATTCCTGTTAAAGAAAAACCTCACAAAAAATGAAAAGTTCTGGTCTTGCTAGAAAAATCTGGGTAGCTGTGGTGGTGGAATGGTGAGAGTAGGGAAGGGAAAATGACTTTTGCTGTGTGGGCTTGGCTTTCTGAAAGACTCCATGAGAACGTGCCTTATATGTTGTGTCAAAGCCAGCCTACCACCTCCTTCTGTAAATAAAGCTTTATGGACCCGCAGCCCTGACCGCTCATTTGCAAAGTCCATGGCTGCTTTGCACTGCAACAGAAGAGCTGACTAGTTGCAAGAAAGACCTTATGACCTGCAGAGCTTAAAATATTTACTATCTGGCCCTTTATGGAAAATTTTTTTGCTTACCTTTTCATTATACCATGATTCTTTTTACTTTAATGTGACTGTCTAAAGAGGTATTATGAGAATTGAGGTCACATGCTAAGTAATTAGAGCCACAGTTAAGATACTGTTGACAAAGCTATAATTATTCATCTTTCCCAAAAGATCCAGAGTGCTTGTCTGTTTTGGGGCCTTTTGCCCCTATTTTCTAAGCCTCTGGGTGACAGATAGCAGGAGAGACATGCTTAAGGGAACTCCAAGTGTGATGATGTTGGTGTGGGAGGCTGTGTGTAGACACTTGTGTCCTCTTCTGGTCCCAAGGATGCTCTGGTGTTTCTACCTGGGTGCCCGTGATAACCCCCTCCCCCCTTTCTCTTTTACATTTTTTCTCTAAGCTCTCTGGTTATCCAGCTGTGTTTGTTACTGAGGTTCTAAAGAGTGCAGAACTCAGAAGAGTTAATGCTCTTAAGTGAAAAGAATACTGGATAAGAGATAAGAACATCTGGGTTCTAGGTTTAGCTCTGTATTACCTTGGACACAACACTTCACTGGGTCTTACTTTTCCTCTGTGCAATGAAAACATTAATCAGATGATCTCAAAGTTTTTCACCTTCAGTGCTAACCTAACTCTGCATATCAGCCCTCTGAGGCTAGTAGAGACAATGCATTATTTAGTGACCTCAATGATAAAATATGTAGGAGGTGTGGAGAAGGTCTGTTTTCACAAGTCCTCAACTGCAATATACATTTTAGTGACTACCAATTATTTAATGATTCTTATGTATTGGTGGCCATGCTAAACAATTTGTGGATGAGATCTAATTGGCTCCTTGAATACCTTCATAAGGTAGTATTGTTATTCCTGTTTCATAGATAAGGAACTGAGGCTCCCAGGTAGGTGATAGAGCCAAGATTCATACCCACACTTGCCTGACTCCAGATTGCAAGCTTTTAACACAATGCTGCTTTGTGTTCCTGCCCATGTCCATGTGACAGCCTATGCCAGAGGTAGAATTTCATTAGTGGGAGAGTTGAGGGATGGTGGAAGACTTGTGGGGATGAGAGTGCAGATCAGAGCCTGCTATGATGAATCAACTTTATCAGCTCTGCCCAAGCAGCCTCTGCCTCCGCTTCCACCCACTTTTCTGTTGGGCACTGCCATGATGTTTCTGGTTGTTGATCACCTGTGGTGTGATGTGGATGACTCACTACACATTTATTCTTAATCTCAAGGTCTTACCTCCTTTAAGGGGGAATTTTCCTGGTGAGTTGGGAATGTAGTCCTAGAACAGAAGAAATAAACAGTATGAGGATGATATTCAATTGAAATAATATACTCCCCCCACCCCCCACATTTTGATTGTCCTCAATGTACTGTGCTATTTAGAATTCACATTCCATTTGACTCTTACATTTTAAAAAATAAATTCACTGACTTAGTTATAATATACTTGCTCATGCATTTACTTCACAACGTGCCTATCAGAAAAGCAATTCAATTACTGTCTTATTTCACAGGCGAGGAATGGGGGGCAGGGCTAAGATAGGTAAAATGAAAAGTTTATGGCAGCTCAGGGACCAGAATCTGCAACCAACTCCCAGTCCAGTGCTTTTATTTTTTTTCACCTCCACATATGTTATTTTTTCCCTCTTTGGTCCACCTAAGAACAATCAAATATAGTATATAAATATATGTGGGTTTTTTTCCATCATTGGTTCATCAAATAGTAAAAGTAGGTTGTAAACATACCTGGGAAGGTACATTTATATCTGTCCTGTGGTTGGAAATTCTGAATTAATTGAATGTTTATATGCCAAGCATCATGAGGGTAACTGAAATAATAAAATTGAGTCCCGCCCTCTGGATTTATTACAAGTTAAAAATTGAATATAATATCCAAATATGTATAAACATATAAATAAATGCAGAAATATTATATATGTATATAGTCACTGTATATTTTATATTTACTGTGCAGTAAACATAAATGCATACATCAATATTTACACAGATAACTATGAGATGGATAGAGACAGATTGTGTTCTGTGGGGGGTACCACCTGGGTTGGGGTGTTGCAGAGGATGAAAGAGAAGTCTTGTTGAGGTGCACTGAGTAAGCAGGCAACAGATGCAGATGGGCACAGTTCTTTACCCCTAATACATTTTTTAGAGACTAACTTCCCCACAACTAGTCTCCCTTCCCCTTCTCTCCACCTCAGCCATGGAGACACCCTCAGGTGTCCTGCCAAGAAGGAATAAAGTGTCTTAGCCATCTCTTACCTGGCCAGGTTGAGATCTCCTGTGGGTCATTGGATTGAAATATTAATAAAGACCTAGGGAGGTTGGAGCTCTTAGATGAGAACAATTTCCCTACCTCTATCAAAGCAAGAAGTTAGCAGCTGCCTGTATCTTATTTTCTTTAGTGTTCAGTATAAATACCTAGGACCACATCTAGAGTTCTCCTTTTATTCTACCACCTTCCTAGGGGCTCTGCCTTTTGCCTTCCACTGAGGACTCTTTTCCTGGTGACTAGGTCTCTTCTCTAAGCCAAAATGGGTGGTATGAGTCTGGGAAGTATTCTGGAGGCAACACCCTAGCTCAGCACTGATCTGGAGATTGCAGAAGTCAGTGTAAACTCTTGGGCTTCAGCTTTTCAGGGAAAAGAAAGTGAACTTGGTTTCACAGGTTCTTCCCTCTTTGCTCTCATATTCTATGATTCGATTGCTTTAGTTGAAAGCTCTTAACCTAACTAACAATACTGTGCACTTGTGGTCTCTCAGTTGTGCTTGCAGGTCATAGGAAAACCTGACATCACAAAATTCCCCTCCATGTTGTCTCTGTGAAACAATAAACAGCATCTCAAAATTTAACCAGCACCTAATTTACTGCAGAGCATGAGCATTGGTCAGCATGATGTTTGAATGGACAAAGAAAATCATCTATGTTGGGTGTGATACTAACATCATTGAATTTGTTGGCTGCCCAGGAGAATATGGAGGTACAGTGGGAGAATGGCAGAACAGCAAATGTGTGGGAGTCGTCCAGGGGCTGCTAGCAGTTGGGAAATACCAGAGAATCATTCACGCAGCACATATGGAATGAGCACCTGGTATGTGCCAGGCACCAAGTTAGTCATTGGAAAACATCCTGTGGATTTTATGGCTCAGTCATTGAAACAGTTATTTAAAATATACAAATAAATATATAATTAGAATTTCAAGTTGCTACAAGAGCTATGAAGGCAAAAAGTCCAAATATCTCAAGGTTGTACAGTTGTTCCCTCTTATCCAAGGGGAATGCCTTCCAAGACCCCCAGTGGATGCCTGAAATCGTGGACAAAACTGAACTCTATATACTGTTTTTTCTACACATACTGACCTTTCCCCTTAAACAATATCCAGATTGCCAGCATCACAGTAGTGATGGCTTTGGAGCCGTTAAGTAAAATAAAAGTGATTCCAACACAAGCACTGCAATAAGATACCATGACAGTAGACCTGAGTACCTCTATGGCCACTGAATGACTAACAGGCAGGGAGCTTATACAGCATGGAGATGCTGGACAAAGGCATGATTCATATCCTGGGCAGGTCAGAGGGGGCTGGAGGGGGACGTGGTGAGATTTTATTACACCACTCAGAGTTGTCTATTTCCGGAACTTTCCACTTAATATTTGTGGATCACAGTTGAGCACAGATAACAGAAACCACAGATAAGGTGTGGAGGGAGACTGCTGCACTCCTCAGGCACTTGGAGTTAAAATGCAAATTCTGACTGCAGGTTCGGGTAGAGTCCAGGAGTCTGTATTTCTGACAAGCTCCCAGGTAATGATGATGTCGCTGTCCCACAGAACACACATTGGGTAGCAAACTTGTAAAAGATAATACCTGGGAGGAGGACCTCATTTATTTGGGGGTCAAAAGCCTCTGTCTATCATTTTGGGGCTTCTTGGTTTCCTAACTTCAGATAGGAGATGTCAAAAACAAGGTACCTTTGTACAGGAAAGAGTCCTGTGACTTAAACCTTCACCCGGGGCCGAGGGCAGCCAAGACAGGAGTGTGACAACTCCTGTTGTAAAGAGCTCTTGGGACAAAGCCTCCTAGGTCTCTTGGAGGCCCATGGTAGACGAGATCTGAGAGTCAGAGCCAGAGGAGAACCTAGACATCTTTTAGTCCATCAAGCTAATTTTACAGAAGAGGAAATTGAGACACTCATGAGTCAGTGGCAGATGTGAACTGAAGTTCTCTGGTGCTCTTTCCACTTCCCCAGGAGTAGTGGCTATCTTTAGAAGCCAAGGGCAGGAAAGCTCAGCCTTCCCTCCTCTCCCCTCCCATTTGGAGATAAGAAAGCAGGGTATAAAGGAATAATGACTTCCAAAATTGGCTGAGGACTGTATGTGCCCTAGGCACTATGCTAAGTGCTGTCTATCAGTTCTTCCATGGCAGGTGCCCCCCATTCCCCCGCTCCAGTCCTAGAATTCTCTCCCACATCTCGCCAGGGGATCTGGGTCCTGACTGGGGAAACAAACCATCTTGCTTAGTGACTTGACTTTGAGGTGAAAGGTACACAGGCTAGAGACAGACACAGACAATGGACCCTTTCAAGTTGTCATTCTCAGCTCCACTGAGTAGCTCAGGAAACTTCATCTCCATGGTTACCAACCAGCTACACTTCCTTCAGTGAACTTCTTTTGGTTCAGATTCTGGGTGGCTGATGGATGTCCCCAACAACGTTTCTGTGCATGGAGGGAGGAACTGTCACATTTAACCTGCTTATCCAGATGAAATGACCCAATCCCAATCATCTTCCCTGCCTAGGACTCCATTTTCTCACTTCTTTTAGTCATTGTGATTACAGAACTAATAATCGTACTGTCCACTGTGTTGTTGCAGACATAATAAGATGTTAGATATAAATTGTTAGAGAATGCTTGAAAATGATACCTATTTTGGCTACTCTCTTCAACCTAATGATGTGCTTAATTTGCCTCAACACCTTGAAAGGGTATTTCCTTTCACAGAGCAACGCTGTGCAGAGGTAAACAGCTCCCAAATGTCCTTTTGATAGAATATGCCCTCTTGAATTGAAAATGGCCAAAGGCAGCTAGTATTTGGAATATTCCAGGGGGATTCCATATCCCCTTTCTTGCTGGCCTTGTGCTATCTTATAAGGTGGGCCACGGAGATCTTTGCCAGGAATGCCTCTCTTCTCTCTCTTTTTAAAAAGATTTTATTTATTTATTTTTAGAGAGAGAGGAAAGGAGAGAGAAAGGGAAAGAAGCAATAATGTTTGAGAGAAACATTGAAGGTTGCCTCTTGCTTGGTCCCAACTGGGGACCTGGGCAGCAACCCAGGCATGTGCCCTGACCTGGAATTGAACCAGTGACATTTCAGTTTGTGAGACAATATCCCACCCACTGAGCCACACCAGTCAGGATGTCTCTCTTATTTTCAAGTTAACGTTGTTAAACTCTTAATCATCTGGGGCTAAATACTTCATGTATATTATTTTATTTGGTCTTTACCCCAAGCGTTAGTGACTAATTAAGACTTAGAGAAATGACAATGATTACAGAGGGTCCCACAGATAACAAATAGTGGGAAAGGATTCAAACTCAGGTATGTTAATTTAGATGGCATGCCATGTTGCCTTTCTAAGGAAGGGCAAGATTAACCCGAGGCAGGAAATTCTGTGACTCTCTGAGAAAGTGGACGGAGGTCATAGAAAATTCCCAGGAGAAAGATGAAGTTCACTGAAGGAAACATAGTCTTCGTCTTGGTATGATCAGTGAAAGTGGGAGTTGAGATAGAGTGGCTTACAGCAGCGATTCTTCCCGTGGGGGTCTTGTTCAAGTGCTGATTCTGATTTAGTAGGTCTGAGATGGGCCCTTAGGTTTTGCATTTCTAAGGAGGTTCTGGATGGTGCCCACACTTGCTGAATAGCAAAGGCTTAAAGACATTACCGAACAGGCAATCAGAGCACCTAAGGAATGGGGGTATGGCTACAGGAGGCTGAGTGTGCAGCTGGGCTCAAATAGGGGCTTAGGGAAACTTCTTCCTAGACTACTGATGGGAGTGGCATCCTGTCCTCTCACCTTCCACTATCAATGCTCCTTGTTACCTAGGCCTATTTCCTGCTGCTACCGTCTGCAGTCTGGACCGACCACTGTTCTGGCTCTGCCTTTACTCTCCTCATGCCTAGGCTTACCTTCCTATGGAATGTACATTTGCCTCACCTGGAATGTCCTATCCCAACTCTACCTGCCACCATCCTTCCAACAGAAGGCTCTTCCCCCTTGAAGAATGCCAGCTAATAAATGTAGAAGGAATGATAGAATTAGGCAATCATTATTCGTCTACCCTCAGTTTCTTAGCTGATTCAGACCAGGGTCATCAAGGGTGCCAAAAAACACTGAGTGAAGGATATTTACATGTCATCAGAGTATTATTGCATCAAAGTATTATTGCCCCATAGATCGCTAATTAGTAAGAAAAATAGTGTTTTACAAAAGAGAAAGCCAGTGGTTACCACCTTAATCAACTGACTAAACATCTTTGCCTGTGATGGGACAGCCTGACAAACACCTCCAACCATGCTACAATAAAAAGTCTATAACATTACCTATGGACTGTAATTGCCAAAAATGTTTCACCTGCATGTAATCACGAGTAAACACTAAGACAAATCTAAAAAGTGAACTATTCTACAACAGAACTAGCCTGGATGCTTCAAAAAAGTCAATGTCATAAAAACAGCAAAGGGCAGAGAAGATTCTTAGATCATCGCTTCTCACTCTTCAATGTGCATACAGATCACCTGGGGACCTTGTTAAACTGCAGATATTGATTCAGTAAGTCTAGAATGGGGCCTGCGATTCTGCATTTCTATAAGCTTCCAGGACTGCCCTTTAAGTAGCAAAGATCTAGATTAACAGACATAGCCAAATGTGGTTTGTGACCTGAGCATGGATTCTGGATCCCCAAACAAAACAAAGCACAACTCCTGTAGAAAATATCTTTGGACAAGTGGGAAAATTAAAATATGGACTGCATGTTATTATTATTAGATGATCTTACTGAGTTAACATTAACTGTCTCAGCTATGATGATATCTTTGCAGTAAGTAGAAGATGGGGGCTGAGTACATGTAAGTGAAAGGCTCACACTGCAACTCATTTTCATTCATACACACACACACACGGAGAGAGAGAGGGAGAACACAAATATGGCAAAATACTAACACAGCAAGTTTAGGTTATATGGGCATTTACCATTCTAGTTTACTGTAGGTTTGAACATTTTCAAAATAAAACTTTGGGCATACGACGTGAGGTCCTTCTACCCTTGGAAGAGGCTCAGCTTATATTCTAGCCCTTCTGTTAACCCCTCTCTCACTCTAAGCAGAAATCACCTTCCTCTCCTGTGGCCTGTAGTATTCTGTGCCATTCTGCCCTGAGTGCAAGCTCTTGGATATTTGAACCTCACTCTTCAGTCTAGAGAATTCCAAGCAAACAGAAGTCCTGCCCCTTTCATTTGGTCCTCCCATCGCAGCCCATCCATCACAGGGCTTGATCCTGAGATTTTCAGAAGATTTTTTTTTCACTGATAAATTAAATGCATGAAAGAGGGTAACTTGGGTAGAGGGAAGTGTCACAGGGCATTTCAACTCACCTCTTAATTTTATTTGAAGCTAAAAGTAAACAAATAAACAAAACCCCATATTACCACTCCAATCACTACCCTTAAACAGGCATTCAGTTCCATGCTTGATAAGGATACATTGTCTTAAAAAAGGAATTCTCTTTAATTATAAAGAGAAAGGGGGCAGCTGCTTTCTTTTCTTTCTAGAAAGGGTCTCCTTGTAAACCTAGTGATCTGCTGGGAATGCAGACTGGTGCAGCCTCTGTGGAAAACAATATGGTATCTCCTCAAAACACTAAAACTGGAACTGCCTTTTGACCCAGCAATTCCACTGCTGGGATAATACCCTAAGAATCCTAAAACACCAATACAAAAGAACCTATACACTCTAATGTTCATAGCAGCACAATTTACAATAGCCGAGTGCTGGAAACAGACTAAGTGCTCATCAGTAAATGAGTGGATCAGAAAAGTATGGTACATTTACACAATGGAATACTGTACAGAAGAAAGAAGGAACTCCTGAAACTGGAGAGTATTATGCTAAGTAAAATAAGCCAGGCAGTTAAAGACAAATACTAAAGACAAATACTTTATTGATTAAGTTCCACTTAATCAATAAAACAAACAAGTAAGCAAAACATAACCAGAGACATTGAAATAAAGAACAAGCTGATAGTCACCAGATGGGAGGGGGAGGGAGATAATGGGGAAAGAAGAAGAAGGGAAAGGGTGGTCAAGGATCATGTATAAAGGACCCATCGACAAAGCCAAAGAGGGGTAGGATTGAGGGTGGGTGGGGCAGGGGAAAATGGTGGTGGGAAAATGGAGACAACTGTATTTGCTCTAACCTTTTAGAAAGTAAATTAATCTCTCCAGGGGCTGGGTTTGTAAGAGAGATGTCCTTAACACTGAAGACCCCAGAGTCCCTTGAAATGTAAACACTTCTGGGGTCAACCTCACAGCCCACCTCCTTATCTAACTAACCCTTTGTAGGAGATAAGAGACATTTTTTTGTTTTTGCTTTTGCTTTGCTGTATAAATTGTGTGAAATTTGATCCTGACGTATATGTGTGGACTATGCTGTGCTAATATAATAATATATCACTTTTCTTTCTTTCCATATTGTGGTGCAGAGGTGTCTCTTTGTTGGTCGTACTTTTACATCCTCAAGGGTATATTGGTACAACCTCTTTGGAAGCTGACTGACAAAATTCCACTAGGAATTTATCCCACAGATATTCTGTTAGACATGCACAGCAAGAAAAATTGTAGACAAAAACATTGTGTCCTTCATTAGGCACAGATAAAATACATTATGAAGCAGGCATACAATAGAATACTATGTGACTTCTCAAAAGAATAGGTGAATTTCCATGTATTGGCATGGAAGAATCTCCAAGATATACTGTCAAGTCAATAAAGTAAGGTGCAAAATGATGAGTTTACTATAATCATATGTGTACACTATGAATTTGTAGATAAACAGATTTTTGGAAGAACAAGGAAGAATCTGTCAGTGGTGGTTATCTCAAGAAAGAGGGATTGGTAGTTGGGCAGGTATAAGAGATTTTTACCTTTTTTTCTTTTCCCTTGTTTCTTGTTTACCAACCTTAAATAATTTTTTAAAAGATTTTATTTATTTATTTTTAGAGAGGGAAGGGAGGGAGATAGAGAGAGAGAGAGAGAGAGAAACATCAATGTGTGGTTGCTGGTGGCTGTGGCCTGCAACCCAGGCACATACCCTGACTGGGAATTGAACCCGTGATGCTTTGGTTCGCAGTCCGAGCTCAATCCACTGAGCTACGCCAGCCAGGGCCCAACCTTAAATAATTTGAATATAATATTTTATAATTATAATACTAGTTTTAAATGGAAATAGAGCAAAGTACACCACACAGACTTAGAGATATCACTAGATGACTGTTGTACAAGCAACATGAAAGCGGGGCATCTGTTGGCTTTGTTTAGGTCTATGTATAATCCCATTGCTTAGAACAGTGTCCTGCACACAGTATATGCTCAATAAAAAATTTGTAATTGAAACCTAAGTGCCTTTTTTGTTTTTCCCAAAAAGCTTGACCTTGGAGTTATTTGATCTTAAGGACAAATGGCAAGGCAGTCTTTGTTGATTTTCCTGCATGCATTACACCTGCTCTTCTCCATCCCTTTGCTTGTGGTGTTCTATTGAGCAGGTGTCCCCTCTCCCTTGATGTCCCTTCTCCACCTGTGGGAAATGATACATGTCTCTCAAGCGAACCTGAAACTTCAATCTCCAGTGACATTTTTTCTTAAACTTGCCTGGGAAATTGTTCTGTCTCCTTAAACTGGGATCTCATGGTAGCGCTAGGTGCCTACCTTCCATCACTTATTATATATTATGACTTCTCTTGTTTCAATTGTGTCTGTACATGTGTCCTTTTACCTGCAACTGTGACTTTCTAGGATAGTAAAACTATTCTCCTTGTTCTCCACCCTGGCCCCATCCATCCTCACACATACAGAGCTATGTGGCCGTCAACACATTTCATTTTTAATAACTGGGATGTGAGTTTAAGTTTTTTGGTTATCTCCCACTGATTTTTTTCTTACCAGAAGTCATATTGAAGTTTCTTCATTTGTCTAAGCTCTATGTATCCTGAAAGTCAGCCTGCATTCCGTCTTCCTACACGAAGCCTTCCCTGATACCTTGAACTCCAGGGAATAATCCTTCTTATCTCTTATAACAGTTAATGTATTGACAATTTATTGGAAATGACACATGTAAAACACTTACTATCACAATGCTTTCAAACGAGTAACTGATATTTTTCAGGCTAAGAAATCACAGCATACCAAACCATACAATCAGATTGTGAAATGAATCTTTTCATATCCAAACATGAGGTCTAAGTCAGAGAAATGGAGACACAAACAGACAAAGCTCCCCAGAGCTTTGGTTAAGAACCAAGTTCCACAGTGCTTCTGTTGCTGTCTATATTGGAAAAGAGAATGCTTTCCCAGTGCACACTCAGATAGTGGGCTCTGCCACTTTCTCAGGATGACTTAGTTCAAGCCCTGTCCCCTTTCTGTTCCCCATTTTCCACGTTTACAAAAACAAGGCAGAAAGATCCATGCCCGTTCCTGTGTAAGAAGAATCAATTCAATTAAACGTGGGATTTGCATAAGAGCTTTTCTGGAGCTTTCTCTAGCTTCAAATGTCATCATCACCACACCCACCCCATCCCCCTCCTCTCTCTCTCCCTCCCTCCCTCCCTCCCTCCCTCTCAGCAGTTCTAGTTGGAACCTTTAACTAGACCTTAAAGGCCACTTAGATTTCTTTTCTTTGGCCTTGGTTCACATCAAATTAGAATTAGAGAAATTATAGAGCCTCTACCAAAATAAAAGTGCCCTGGAATGTTTTCAAGAGTATTAATTCTTAGTAGATGTAGAAAAGGCTATTAAATGGTGACTTACACACATTCTACTACCAAAATCAAACACTAGCAATTAGTTCCTTTCACTTTTATGGAGATACAAGACTCAAAGCTTCATTTAAGTTTCAAAGCCTAAGGACACTTGAGAAAGATACTACAGAGGCATTTTAAAGCCTGTTCTTTTTAGTAATCCATAAGTTATAGAGCATTCAGCCTAAGAGAACTGAAGGAAAACCAGAGCAAATTCTGCGAGATTGTAATACTGTGAAAAATGAGAACTATGAAGGAATAAACAGAAATGTTCTCACTTTGGTGGGGTGGGGGGAGAGTACAGTTCTTGAATCACCAAAATTAACAAAAATTTTACTTAAGAATGCATCAGCAGTGGATACTTTCAGTACACTGTTTATTAATAATAAATACTGGTGGACTCTCTATAAACGCCAGTTTTCTAAAATATAAAGAAGTGTCCTCCTTCATCTCTTCTGTTTTTGCAACAAAGCTTACCATTTCCTTCAAACAAAGTAAGTCTCCTGAGACGGTTTGACGCTACTGTGTGCACCCATAACTGCTTGTACTTCAGTGTTCTGAGCAGCCTCAGAGGGAACAGGTGTTAAAAACATTTCTATGTCCTGACTCTATGCTGTTTTTTGTGACACCCTAAACTCTTCAAAGCAGTGAGTGACTTGGGAGGAAGCTTGCAGTTTGCCTTGTGGATTTCAATGCTGAAATGGCCAAAGCTCTAAGCAGTCCGGGTCTTCTCTTTTGCCTCCTTCCCTTACCGACCTTGGCCTCTGAAACTGAGATCCTTGTTTAAAAACACAAAAAGCCCCTGGAAATGGATGAGGCCTCAGAAATCGGAGAAATGTTTAGACTGAAAATACAGAACCCAAGAATCTTGTCCGAAGACCTCAAAGACAAAATAATAAGTTGTGCAATTAGGTTACCCGGTTTCCTTATTGCTTCCCTCCTTGATATGAGTCTCTGTCTCTGCAAGATTTAAATCTTAATTTCTCTGAATTAAATCTGAATTCAAAGCCTGTAGCTCTTCTGCCCTCTTTTGGCTCTAGGGAGTCTGGAAAGTTTTGAGATGATGGCTCAAAATATTTTTCTTTCAAAAACCCAAACATTTCAGAGTTAAGTTCCCGTTTCTTTTCTCCCTTTCACTACATGATATATGTACTTTTTTTTTAACCTCTCCATTCATTTATAATCTATTACCAAGGCTTTCTGTCCGGGGAAAACTGAATATAAATCAGAAAGGAAAGGCAAGGAAGAGAATTCCACTTACCGTCTTCTGAACTACCAACACCATAATGGTTGCCACAGCAAGGACGAGACACAGCGCCAGCGTGGCCGTGGTGAAATAGAAATAACTGCGGCTAGTGGTTCCCAGGTGGCTGGTGACGGAGCCTGTTGGCTCCTGCATGGCTGTGTCTTGAGAAGGGGCCACTTGGTTGAGTGCTTGCCGCAGTCCTGGGCCCATTCTTATATAGTCTTCCCCACATCACACCTTATCTCTCCTCATCTGATTCGGTTCTGGGCCCATCTCGGTTCCAAGAAGGATTCTCCCCTGCATCCTGGATCATGTGACTTGGAAAAAAACCTTCACCAGCTGCCTCATGAAGCAGCTCTTCTCTGGGGGCGTGAGGTGAAAGGCAGCAGCAAGGGTGGGGGAGAGGCTCATTTTTCATCGCCAGGGATTAATTTGAGTGCAGAGAAACTGTAGCTACACAGAAGGTAGCTGATGTCAGAGGGCAAGTAGGAAAATGACAGTTTCCCTATTCTGGGGGTAGGGGGTGGGGAGGTGCGCACCCGCGCGCGTGCACACATGCAGTCACTTCTGCTTCACTTCTGCTTCATTTAGACCCAGCCGCAAAACGCCTTCCGGCTTGACATGCTGCACGCTCTCTTTAGGGAGGCGTGCAGATCAGAAGATCTTGTTAGAAAATGTCTCTTTGCTGGGCCGCAGGGAGGTTGGATTCTTTGGACTCAGTTTGACAATGTCAGCTCTCCTGAAAACTGGAACTGCTACCAGATATCTGGGAAGGAAGAGCCCATGACTGTGGAGATTTACCCAAAGAAGAACAAGCTTGTGGCAGCATAAAATTTGGGGGCAGGTGCAAAGAGACTGTTTGTAAGCAGGAAATCTGAACACACTGATCTTTTGAACAAAAATTTCTGCAAAGTGTATCAGGATTGTTAAAGTTGCAGATCACCTGGGCTTGTCATAAAACTCACAAAAAGGGGAAGGAATGTGTTGTGAGGGCGGAGGTGGGGACGTGGTTGTATGCCAAAGTGAAGGGTGTGTTTGCACGTGCTCTGTGTGGGTGGTTGCATGTGTGGTGCGCATATGTATATATTGTGTATCGTGTGTGCTATACAGGTATGGGACTATTATAGTTGAACCTCTACTGTTTCAGGCACTGTGCAAGGAGCTTTACACATGACCTCACTCCACCCTCATCTCCACCCTCGGAGGCAGGTAGTATTTTCTTTTTACCAGATGGGAAAATAGAGAATCAGAAAAAATGAAAACTGTCTCAAGCCAAGTCTCAAATGTTGATCAATGAGATAACTTGGGTTCATAGCCATACCTGGCTAGCCCCCAAATCCCCTGGCTAAATCATTGAACTGTCACTGCACTTGAATGCTGAAAACCTGAGATTGGGTCTCAGCCCTGCCTCTCACTGGCCTTGGGTCCTTGTACAAATCCTTATGGCCCTCCCTTCTCCCCATATGCTTTGACAGCCACTGTAAGGATGAAATGGTATAGTGATGTAAGAACACTTCATGAACGGGAATAGACTTGGCCGTGGTGTTGGACCATTCCGGTTAAGCATCCGAAGTGGTCCCCTGGGCCCAGTCTGGAATTTAGATAGATTCAATAAATAGATTCTCTGGGGGACAGAGCTGGTCACTTCTGTGCTTGTTAATGCTCTGCATGTCAAAACACCATTTGAAATGTGAATCAGTGCAGAGTTGGTGCCTCCGGATACAGCTCCTTGAAAACCTCATCTGGAAGTACCCAATTCTTTGTAGCACCCCTCCCCTTTCTGCTCACTCTTTGGCTGAAGCCACTTTTTGGCTGAAGCTACTTTTTGGCTCTCTCTGCAAGCCAGCAGAAACCCCAGTTCCTCCTAAGGAAATAAATGTCTTCTGTCCCAAGCCAAGCTTGGGTCCCTCTGCAGGGATGCCAAACTGCTGAGCATCACCGGAGTCAGGTCAGACTCTAGGAACTGGTCTGAATATTCCTTCCCAGTGAATCTATAAAATCACAGATTCCAGATATGGAAGAGCCACTCAGAAGTGCATTGTTTTCTTGGGCTAAATAGAGTACGAAGCTATAGACCCATTTTACCCTCAAAGAAGCCAAAGCCCCTTGATCCCAGGTTGGGAAGTAATTGATATACATCACTGTATGTTCAAGATGCCCGGTACAAAGTTATATATAAACGTGACTTTATATTATATTGGTATATGAATACTATATGTAATATATATAATGATTCTCACAATAGGTTCAGCTAACACCTGGGCTTGGTTTAGGGTGAAGTCGGTACACACACTCATTTGGCCTGGAAATTGAGGTGGGAATGAAGCAAGCAAGGCAGTGGGCATTTTTTTTTTGCATGTGTACCTGGCTGATTTGGGGAGAAGGCTATGTCCTGTGGTGGGCATGGGCAGTGAGTGGGTAGCAGGGGATTTAGTAATCTGCCCAGGGCTGCTGAGAACAGCCTGCTTCCTCGGCCTCTCTCTTCATTCTCTTTGATGAAAGTGGAAAACTTCTGATTGTTGAATGGAAGCTGTGGGTGTTGAAAAATAAAAAAGGTTTGCTTGAAGTGCAGGTCTTCCTGAAGGCCTGTGAGGCTTAGAAGGGCAGTGGAAAAAAATGTTTGTCTTACAGTTACCCGTTTTGCATATAGTACAATGTCCTGGGAGGGAAGGCTGACACGGGGGAAAAATCAACCTTTGTGTTTACTCAGAACCTTCTGAGCAGTTGAGATTTTCAGATCAGTTTGCTTAGCAGCTTGTGGTACTTCTCCCCTCTCAAACCTCCTGTGAGTTCCCTGATTCCTGCCCCCATTGGCTGAAACCCTCTGCTGCCAAGCTGTTCTAGCAGTGAGCCCGACCAACCCAGCGGCCCCATCCGCTGTGCTAACCAGCTTCTTTCTCCTGTCTATTCAGACACCCAGCATACCAATGGGAAGAGCCTTCAGAAACTTTCTTGTTGAGTGGTTCTCAGCTCCTTTCTGGAAGTGACACTGGACAGGGAGTGAACACTATAAGAAAGCAGAGCTTCTCTGGCAGAAACAGACAGGACAAGGAGAAGGGCTGAGCCCGACCTGCTCGTTTTACCTTTTAATGGCCTGGGGTCTCTTCAAGATGGAACACCATTTGGAAACTTGTGATTTAGCTCAAACCTTCATTGCTCAAACCGGGAAACTGAGATGAACAAATGGAAATGACTTTGGGAGTTCACATGGGGAGGGTAGACACAAGCTCAGAAGTCCCCTGTGCTCATTCTCACCCCTTCTCTGCTAATATTCCAGGAACACCCAGGTTTCTTTTCATGTTCTCCTCCCCTTGCCACTGCTTCAGGTCCTTCTTGTCCCCCTGGGCCACTGCCAGGCTGCCTCACCTCCTCCAGGAAAGTCTGTCTAGACCTCTCAAGTCTACCAACATCCTGTCTGCAGAACTCTCCATCTCCATGCCCCCTAACACTGCATCTCATTATCTACTGATGGCCTTGACACATGATGGTCAAATGTGTGAACCCATGTGAATTTTGCCTTCTCCTTAAGACTGAGAGTCCCTGAGGGCAGCCTCACTTTCCCAGTTTCCTTCTGATTCCTTGCATCCCACCCTGCATTAGTTGGCACAGGGCCTAGGAATGGTCGACCCTCAGTCAGTGCTTGTGTTGATTTTGTGTGTGGAGAGAGAAAGTTCTAGAAGCTTGGCTTATACAAAAGAATTGTGCGATGTCCCCTATCTCCCTGTCCTTCTACAGGTGGAGTGAACACCAGCCTCCTTTTAACCTCGAATTAATAGTGAGGTGTGGCTATAGCATCTGAGACTCAGTGTGCAAAAAGAACAAATTTCTTATCCCTTTAAGAGGGAGCCCCATTCTTGAAATGAGGAACCAGCTCTAGAAAACCCTCCCCCCACCAGTGCTTCCTCACAGAAGGGACTGTGAGATCTGTAGCATGTGTACTGGTGGTTCCTAAAGTGTGGTCCCCAGGCCAGCAGTAGCAGGACCTCGGTGGCTGCAAATTCTCAGGCTCCACCCTAGACTTACCAAATCAGAACTCAGGCTGGGGTCCCGCAATCTGTTTTGACATACAGCCCCAGAGAGTTGTGATTTGTGAAACCATTTGGAAATTTCTAGTATAAAGACCTGACCTGTCTATTCGAGAATGAACCTCCAAGGGATTATCTGGTCTAGACTGTGCCTTTGGGCAGGTGAACCCTTACCCTCACAGTAGAGATGAGAAAACTGAGGCATAGAGAAGGGATTGTCCAGGTTCATGCAGCTGGGGAATGTTGACACGAAGACTTGTTTTTCTGTCTTTCAATTGAGTGCTGTTTCCAAACTCAAATGTGGCTGTAGGCTGTAAAAATACTATTGCTCATGCAGATGGAGATATATTTGTAATATGTATCTACAGTTCTCTCGTGGTGATTATTGTCTGTGGTAGAAAGATATATTTAAAAATGGTTGGTATATGCAAGAGAGGGACAAACTCCTGCAGGGTATTTTCAAGCAATAAAATATGTAATGTCAATGCTACTGAGGAGGGAGGGTCCTGTCCCATTAGCTGGGCAGTCCTGTTTTGCTGGGGTTACCTTGACTACATTGGGCAGTAGAGTTGGCCAGAGTGACACTTCCTGAGAGGATGCAGTGAAGACAGACACAGTGGGGGAGGGGAGAAGGTTTAGAGTAGGGTCAGCAAAATCCAGTTACGGGCCAGATCTGGCGTGCCACTGTTTGATAAATAAAAATGTAACATAGTCATGGCCCTCTACTTATGCACCATTGATGGCTGAGCTTGCACTACAGCAGCAGCGTTGAGTACTTGCGATAGAGACCTCACAGCCCACAAGGTCTAAAATGTTACTATTTAGCCCTCTATAGAAAAAGTTTGCCAACCCCTGGGTTAGAGTATTAAAATAAACACAAAGCAGGATAACCAAAGAAGGGATTTGGAGAATAGAACAGAAATGTGTTTCCTTGGGGTCCCCTATGAAGTCTTTACTTACATTTATATTGCTAACTCATGCCTTCCTGTGAGAAAATTCTTTCTTAGGATTCACCAATTGCAGAGTAGCTGGATGTCCTCTGCAAATGCCAAAAATGAACTACTGGAGAGGACGCAGGAGCTGAGAGAGAGGCATGGCAGAAGATAAGGGGGGCAGTATACAAATAGATATGTTTTCAATATTGGATATATGTGTGTTCATAAATATGTGACATACATATATGAATATATGCACATATATACATGAATTATATACATATATACACATTCTTGCATATATATAATTACTGCTGACTTGAAAAATGTTTTGAGGCAACTTAAAATCAATACACAGATTTATAAGAACTGAAGTCATAAGACAAAGCGAAAAGTAGGAGCCAGGGTAGAAAGGTAGAGAGAAAGTGAATGGATTAAGAAACCCTGGCTGATGACAGTTTCAGCAGTTGAGCACAGCATGTATATCCTTGAGCTCCCTGGTAACAAAGAAGAAAACACATGGGGTTTCATGATTCTCTTTGATCATAAAGAGCAGGTGAGTTCAAAAGAGAAATGGACCCTTTGCTTGTTATATAGGTGCTTTGAAATATACACATGCTGAAATGGTAGATGACTGTAATCTATGAATTTAAAGTATGCCACTGAAATGAATTAGAATAAGAACCAGTCTTAAGAATTGAAAATGTTGAAGTGTTTCAAAAGAAATGCTTTATGATTTTCAGTGATCCAGAGCTGGTGATAAACAAACAAAGCACTAGGAAAGTGGAAGATTGAAGAACAACAATAGATCATCACTCTCCTGACCGCTTCAGGCTTCCAGTAGAACTGGAGAACTAAAAAACTCATCAACTAGATGGCCTATTGTCATTCAAAGAAGAGAGATGGGCCTGACTTTTTGCAAAGCTGAGGTGAGTTCCTTCCTTATCAATAAAACAATACATAAGGGAGGAGACGGGTGTTTTATTGCGCACTGGGCATTTGAAAGCTTGCTACATGCTGGGCATTGCCAGTATAACAATGAAGACAACAGATATCATTCCTGCCTTTATGAAACTTAAAATTGGGTAAGTGGTATTGGTTAACAGAAGACTCAGGGTGTTCCTGTGTACAGTGGGAAAATTCAAGCTGATCTGTCATTGTCTAGCGGGCTTCCTTGTGGTGAACTCTTTGATCTCTACGCTAGGTTAATGAATAAAAATCCCCCTGAACACTACTAGGTAGTTTCACTCCATTCCTCTTCCACTGTTAAATCTACCATGATCTTCCTTTGCCCATGGAACCTGGGCACTTTTCCTTGCAAGCCCTGCATGGTCTTCTCCTAAGCTTTTTTTTCAGTCTCTGATCCCACTAAAACGCTACCTCTACTCCAGTTGTGCTGTGTGTTCCAATTCCCTTCCCTGCTAATCCCCTCCCTGACTCTGTATTTTTTGTGCAGGCAACACCCTCACCACATCGAATGCCCTTTCTTACATCTTTTGCTCTGATAATTCAACACTTCTTAAAAAAAGTTGCTCCTCAAATATTGTCTCTCTGAGTTTCCACCCCAAACTTCCAGTAAGAAATATATCCTTCTTTTTCTGCAGGGTTCCATAGCATACTTCTATCTCTAGTCAGTAATGATGAGAGTAATAATAATTATTGTATGGTTACAGCCATCACCTACATTTTGTGAGCTCATACTGTGTGTCAGGCACATTACATTCATAATTTCATTTCTTTTTACAGTTATTCCATGAGTGCTATTATTCCCATTTAGCAGATAAGGAAACAGGTTTGGAGCTACCAAATGGCTTTTTAAAGTCTTACTGTTATGCATTGATGGAGCTGGCATTATGACACAGGTCCACCTGACTGCAGAGCAAGTTGCTGAAACTACTGTGCAATTATATTAACTGTATTCTAGGTGACTACTTAGGGCTCTGTCCCCCAACTACACTATAAGCACCTTGAGGACATAGTATGTCCCTTGAGTAAATGACTTGCAGGTATTCACCCCTATTAGGCTCCCAATAAATGTTTAAACTGTGCCTCTACTTAATGAATCTATTTAAATACATATATTAGGGAAATGCCATTTGCTTAAAGACATTTAAAATTTTGTTCATAAATGAGGTCTAAATGTGAGTCTTTCCCCAAACAGAGATCTCAGGTCTGGTCCTCTCCCCAACCCCTTCCCTCTTGCTCCCTTCCAACCTCCAAATTCCTGTCTCTCTCTCTCTACTCGAGTCCTTGCCTCTAAGTATATGGTCACACATGTCTTGAAATAGAAGTGGACAGAAACTGTGACACAGATGTCTAAGAAAATTGTATTCTTACAATGGTGCCTGAAACATAATTGGTGGGCAAAGAATTAGATGAGCAAATGTTATATGAGAGAGAGAGAGATTGAGATTTGGATGGCTCATTTCTCTGGTTATGCTAGATTTATGGACTGCACTGAGGGTGGAGGTTGACACTAAAAGATGTCCTAACGTGTTGTTTCCTGATGTTAGCAAAATCAGGAAGTGACCTTTTCTCTTTAAAGTGTGCTAACTTTTTTTTTCAATTTCTGTGAAATTTGAAGCTTGAAGGGTCTTGGTTTTGAAGTAATACTTGATCTATACCTGGAACAAACTATTTCAAATCTGACAGGTGCTTTTGCTGTGCAATGCCACATATTTTCAGTTGTGAAGGGACACGCAAAGGAGGAAACATGTGAGCCACAAGAATGCACCCCTTAATTTTGCATAGTTGTTATTTTTACTGGGAAGGAGAACAAAAAAGTCCCAACCTAACTTTGCTTTCTTAACATTAAACTTTCAGCTGTGCCAATAAAGGAGGGATTATCAGACTGAAAATACCAACATGTGAGCATCTGTCTGCAGGGGGGATAACCAAAAAGGGGGAAACACAGAGGGTGTTAAGAAATAGAAGAAAACGTGTAGTGGAGCATCTCTCTGGGAAACTTGGCCTTAGTGGGGCTACAGTAGTCCCCTCTTATTCACAGAGATACTTTCCAAGGTCCTCCAGCGGATACTTTCCAGTGGGTGCCTGCAACCGCAGATAGTGCCGAACCCTACATATTCTGTTTTTTCCCTATATGTTCATACCTGTGATAAAGTTTAATTTATCAGTTAGGCACAGTAAGAGGTTAACAAGCATAACTAATAATAAAAGAGAACAACTATAATAATATACTGTAATAAAAATTATGTGAATGTGGTCTTTCTCTCAAAATACCTCTTGTATTCACCCTTCTTGTGAAGATGAGATAAAATGCCTATGTGATGAGGTGCAGTGAGGTGAATGACATAGGCATTGTGATGTAGCATCAGGCTACAACTGACCTTCTCACCGTATGTCAGTTCAGAAGGAGGACCATCTGTTTTGAGTGATCCTGGGTCATCAAGCCATGACGATGTTGATGGTTGGATGTCAGGAATAGATGATGTCAATGGTTGGAGAAATTTGATTTAATTTTTGAACCACGATTGACCACAGGTCATTGAAAGTGTGGAAAGCAAAGCCATGGATCAGGAAAACTGTTGTATGGAAGAGTGTGGATGTTTTGAGAAGCATTCAGAGCAGTGACCTGCTGCGGACCTGATTTCAAATTCTCTCCCCCTCCCTTCTATTGAGAATGAACATTTATTGAGCACTCACGTTAAGATAGGTATTTCTAGCATTTGGGAGAGGGTTTATGTAGTCACCTTATGTGTCAATTGTTTTCATTGGTAACATGACAAAAATAATTTTCACTTTTAGGGTGGTTAAAAGATTGATACTGTGTTTAAAACATCTTAGAACAGCTCCTGGTGCATAGAGTGAGCACTTGGTTTACATTTGTTCCAAGGATCTGAGTGTTGTTGACTTGAAGTGTTAATCTAGCTGAATGAGCCATTGAGTATGTGTCGAGGCCTTGAAATTCCTCCAGCATTCCTGGTCAAATCACCAAAGACATCCATTCCTCCTTTCCTTTCAAGCCTTCTTCCCTTTCAGGGTCTTTCCCTCTTTTTTCTCACTTGTCCTTTCCCTTCTTGCTTCTAATATTCCCTTCTGCTCACCCCGCTGCAATTTTAACCAATTATATTTCTCTTATTTTTGTTATATATTTTTGTCTGAAATTGATTATAATGAACATGCATTGCTTTTAGTAAAGAAGGTACTAGAAACAACCCATAATCCTATGACAACTAATATCTTGTGATTATATTGAATATATGTTATATGAGGTCTGTCTGGAAAAAGTCCAGCCATTGTTAATATAATAATGGTTTGCATAACATCAGTGTAACCTGGCAGCCAAAGAGAATGGACTGGAATGAGTATGTGTGAACAATGATGACTTCACTGTACTAGTCAGTGGGGGTGGTAGACGTTGAGTGAGCATGGGTACTGTGTGGCTGTTGCATTCAAAATGACTGAGCAAGTGGAGCAATGACTCTGCATCAAATTTTTCATTAAGCTTGAACATTCCTCTGTGGAAACTATTCAGATGATTCAAGAGGCTTTCAAGGATGATGCAATGAGTGCAGTGCAAATAAAAGTGTGGCACAAACTTAAAAGATGGTTGAGAATCTGTTGAAAGTGATCCATGTTCTGGAAGGTCTGCAACAGGCAGAACACTGGGGAATGTTGAATGTGTATGGGCTGCGCTGAATAAAGATTGGAGACTAACAGTGCAAGAACTGGAAGCTGATCTAGAAGCTGACAAAAACTGTTGTGTCCAAGATTTTGATGCAGGATCTTGGCATGAAACATGTCATGGCAAAATTTGTTTCATGACTTCTGCTACCAGAGCAGAAGGAGCATCATGTTGCAGTTACTAATGACCTGATCCAAACTGTTACCAATGAACCAGATTTGGTGCCCTGTGACTTCTGGCTTTTCCCAAAAGTAAAATAACCTTTGAAAGGGAAGAGATTTCAGACTGTCAGTGAGACTCAGGAAAATACTATGGGGCAGCTGATGGCTATTCCAACAAAGGATTTTGCAGAGTGTTTTGAACAGTGGAAGAGACACTGGGAGAGAAGTGTGTGAGGTCCCAAGGTGCCTACTTTGAAGGGGACTGAGGTGTCATTGTCTTATGTACAATGTTTCTTGGATCTTGCATCTTCTTCAATAAGGGTCTCTATTTTTCATATTACATAGCTGGACACTTTCTGGACAGACCTTATACTCTTCATTTCTTTCTTTTTTTAAGTTATATGTGTGGTAGTTTCCTACAGGCCATATGAAAATCTATTATTTTCTTTTCTGAAAACCCTGTACTACCTTTCACTACCTCTTTCCAGGGAATGTGAAATGTATGAGAAACAAAATTAAATTTCTCCCTCTGAAACCAGCCCACAGAGTGGTGGACCCCGCCCTGTGTGTCCTTTTCTTCTTGTTGTGAAATGGTGATGTCTGGGGTAGCCCCTTCTGTCCACATGTCAGAAAATGTTGATGTAGCTGATGAATAGCTGGACAGGCTGAAAACCCTTTATGGGAACCAAGAGAGAATAAAGTATCAGTCCAAGGGGCTCATCTGCCAGTCTGGCAGAACTTTAGAAGATGATTGCCTTGTCCTTAGAGGACTGGGACCCGGAGCATGTGCCAGCAGTGAGCTGCTCCTGTGTGGTCCTGTCTTTGGCTCCTGGTACATGCCTCCTGCAGGATCCAGGCTGGACAAAGCCGACCCAGCTCTCCTGTACTTCATGGAACAGGGGGACCCCAGCTTGGAGGCCACATGGCTTTGCCTTTCTTTCCTTTTTCTTTGATGTGATGGTGCTTGATAAGCATTTTTGGAGAGAAGAAATAAAGCCTAAAATTTAACGCATTTAAAACATTGTGGAAATTGTTGTCTTCACTGCATGGGATTGAGGGCTAATTGATTAATTGTAGGTTTTAATAGCACACCCTAATCTCTCTTAAAGAGTCCTCTGGAGAACATCAGTAATGCTGTGATTAAAGAATTAGAAGTAAAAACTAGAAACAACAAGGAAAAAATACACATGAATATGGATTTGACCTGAGATATCATCCTAAGAGCATCCTAAGAGCAGTTGATCATCCTAAGAGCAGTAGAAATTGGCTAGTGTCCACTCTCTTGCCCATTCTATGCGACCACCAGTTCTGCTCCTGGGTTTACCTTATTCTACTGCCTCAGAAACTTAATTATGCATAGAAGTTGCCTGGGGATCTTGTTAAAACGCTGATTGTAATTCAATAGATCTGGGGAGCAGCTGACCACATCAAGCAGGTACCGTTAATGCTATCCCTCCAAGGCCAATACTTGAATAGCAAATATTGATAATCAAACCAACATGAACACAGTGGTCCACTTTGCTTAGAAGAATGGTGCGGAGGAAGCACTGCAGGCCAAGAGGACAGCACCAAGTGTGTCCCTTCAGTAGGGTTTAAAATGATCAGCTCTTTTTGAAGTTAAAGTTTGATATTCTATGCGAGGCAGCAAATTTTTCTTCATTGAATTGACTTTGATGTGAAATTTCCTGGCATTTCTTAATTCTATAAAGGAGGTTTCTCCCTTTGAAATGGAGATATGTATGTGTGTAATTATATGTGTGACTATGTCTCTAATTAATGCCTGCATTCACTCATTCGCTAGTAGTATTTATTCAGCACCTATTATACACTGGGAATGCTGTAGTGAGCAAGTATGTCAAGTAAGGCTCATGTCTTCCTGGCCATGGGATTTACAGCCTGAAGGTGCTTTTAGATATTCAGCAAAAAAGATACAGAAGTGAACATTGTATTGAGTATTCACATGAAAAAGCACAGGTTGCTATGAGGCAAAATAACAAGAGGGTTTACTTGAGAGTGGATAATGCACTGGGCAGCTTCTGTACACCCCGCCAACCTTCTCCCTGCCTTCTCTGCCCTTCCCAGGAGGCTGCCTGCATGGATGGCCACTAAGGGCTCCTCTGCTCCCAGCTGGAGATTGGTCATTGGGACAGTGAGAGAACAAGGGCTCTGGGGTATTTACTTCCCTAGTTCCTTCTCTACCAGGCCTCCCCACTCAGTTGTGACCCTTTGTGACCCTCTGCTGAAGGCCACCAGTTCTTTTAAGGCAGCCTCCTTCTTACAGCTACTTTCTCCAGGTTCCTGTACATGTTCCCTCCCCTCCTGATTCAGGCCTGAGCGAGGTAATGTTTGCTTGCTGTTGTTAGCCATGGGGCACCGCATTATTTCTTGTGGGGGTTTCTAAACTCTGCCCACACCTTTGTACATAGCCTCTTTATTAACCTTTGCCTGGCTTGGTATGTGACACCTGCTTCCTGCAAGGGCCCTTGCTGAGAGATATCCAAGAGGGTATTTTTTCTGAGGATGTGGATTTTAAAGTGAAACCTGAAATGTCAGAAATTGTGGACTAGGCAATGGGAGGAATTGGGTTTTAGAAAGAGAAGAGCATGTGTGAAAGCCCAAGGCTGGGAAGAGTTTTATAGGTTCAAGGGTCATTTAAGGGAGAGGCGCATATGTAGAGCAAAGGTGAGATGGTGCCAAATGACACTGGAGAACAGGACAGGGACAGTCACACCTGGCTTTGTAGTTGCTTTTAGAAAGTGGGTTTAATCTGAGTATAATGGAAGCCACTGAAAGAGTTTAGGTAGGAGAGAGGGTGATGATCAAATTTGATTTATTTATTATTAATTGGCTTAATGTCATTAATTGACACTTCCTGTATACTAGGACCTATACAGAGTATAGGGGAGAGGGAGGCACATAGAGAGACATATAAGACATAGCTCTTTGATCAAGTAGCTGGCCGGAAGAGTTAGGATATGGGTATACAGAATGCTGATACAAGACATGATATGAGTGGTGTGAGAGCGAGCTCCAACTACAGATTGTTTTTAGTGAAGGTAAATAGGGGGGAGTTCCTGGAGGTGGTAGCATTTGAGGTGGGCTTTCAAAGGAATAGACAGATCTTAAAAATTGATGATGGAAAAGCATTCCAGAGAAAGAGAACTGTACTAGTCAATACTATTCAAAGTAGCTGGTCTGAGCACCAATCAAAAAATAAACTTGTGTTTGAATGAAATGGCATTGCTCCCTTCATCAAGAGAGTCTTGCAGTGGGCCACCCAATATTTATAGGTAGGAGGTGGAGGAGTAGAGAAAAAAAGAAGTTGGGTAGAGTGGGATGTAGCCAGATCACAGAAAGATGCAAATAGATAGGTAAGGAGATAGGATTTTAGGCTATGGGCTGTGGTGGGACATTGGACATTTTTAAGAATGGCAAGTTTAGAGCTGTATGTAGGCACATAATCTACCAGGACACTGCTAGATCCAAGTGGGAGAGTGTGAGGCGGCGATCAGGAAACCACTGTGGAAGCCGTTGTGGAGACTCAGTTTTCTTTCTCAGGGCCTTATTAATTCAACAGGTGCTGTTTTATCTTTGAAATAATGACTGTGGTCTAAAGTGTGCTATTATTTACCTGCTCCCTTTCCGTGCTAATTTTTGATGTTCTGGAACAAAGCCACAGGTCTTCAATGAAATAAACAGAAGTCTTGAGAGCAAAAGTGAACTGTAGCCTGCTGATTTTTAGCTTGTTGATTTAGGGTAGGGGGGTGAGGGTACAACTATTCTGTAACCTGTATGAACTTGGACAGATTTCAGAATTTCTTGGTGGTGGGAGGAGAAGGATATGCATATCTATTCTTAACCTGTGTAAACTTGGGTAAACTACGTCAATAGAATATTAGTAGGATGGACCCATCACTTTTAGAGTAATGCCAAAGACTTATGCAGAGAAGTTTGGTGAATTACTAGCACATTGTTTAGATCAATTGTTTGAATTAACAAAGGTCCCAAATAAGATCCATAGAAGAGAAAGGGGAGTGCGGGAGGGAAACAAAACCGAAACATCTGCAGGCAAGTATGGGTCTGGTGTATGTTTTCTGGGTTATCTGAGTAGCTGGCGTTGAGCAAGTGGTTCTGTGTGGACAGCATGCTGGAGGAGACTGGCTAGGTGTATCACACAGAACCACCTCGTTCGTTCGTGGATTCTCTGGAAAGCCTGCAGAATTCAGTTAGTGGCTGTGAGTATGGAGGGGTTACGAGAGCTTCCAGGCAGAAGGAATAGCCTCAGGAAAGTGATGAGGCTGGAGGAACCTGGCATAATCAAGGACCTGGAAGATGGCTCTTGTGGCCAGAATGTAGAGATGGAAAGGGAGGCTGTGGCCTCTGCATAGAAGCCCTCCTATGGCTCCTTGAATCAACAGGTTATGTGAACATCCAGAGTGTTGCTGCAGCATCCTTATTACTATGAGCTGCATCTTCACAGCTGCCACTCTGGGAGCTCTCACTGTGCCTCAGGCAATATGGCTGGCACTTTGCATGCATCAGTCTATCCGAACTTCCCAGCAACCCTAGGAGACAGGAGTTGTCACCTCATTTTACCAATGAAGATACTGAGTTCCACAGAGTCCCTCGACATGCACAATTAGTGAGTGGCAGAAAGGGATTGGTAGCCAGTTCCAACTTACTGCACAACCTCAGACTTTATGATGCACACATTTTTCTTTCTGTGGTTCTCTTTTTCATCCTCAATCACAGCGCTTGGCAAAGTGCAAATTGGAATTTGCACAGCTGATTATTGCTATGATTATCATTCTGCTCAGTAGATGCCAGGTTTAGGGCATTGCTTCCCCCACCCCCCACCCCAAGTGGTACAAAGAAGAATCTAGGAGGCATGAAAATAAGACATGTGCTTCCTAAATCAGGAATCTGTGCTCTAAACAGATGAAATAGAATTGAGATAAGCTATTGAATGAATCATAGATCCAAGTGAATTTCCCATAATGAATATTTAAGGATGGAGTGAACTACTTACTAACCTAAGTCCATCACCTTTGTGTGACATCACTTTCACTTTGGCCATTGAGTGTCCACCTAAAGAGTCCCACAGACCGTGAGTCATGGCTTATGCATGCAAATATTTACAAATAAATTCCCAATTTCCTTACTAACAAACCATTTCTTTCTTATATGTAATGGAATATAATCATATCTCATCCCTGCCTGGTTGCCAAGATTAAGTGAAACCCCTTATGTGAAAACACTAATGTTTGAATAAATAAATATATTTTGCTGTTTTATTTTAGTTAAGTCAGAGATTCTTAATATGTGGTCCAGGGACCCCTGAGATCCCTGTAACCCTTTTTTAGTGCCCACCAGATAAAAGCTATTTTCATGACAATGCAAGATGTTTTTGGCCTTTTTCATCCTCTCATAAATAAAAGTAGAATTTTCCAAAGTCTGCATAATGTGTGATACCTGCAAAAGACTGAATGAGAAGCAGCTGTGAGAATACAGCTGTCTCCTCTCAAGCCAGACCTGAAAGAGATTTGCCAAATTGTAAAACCAGTGTCACTCTTCTTAGTATTTTTTGAAAATATAGTTTTTTAAAAAATAAACATTTGTGTTAACATATAATGAGTTTATTATTGATACTTTAAAAATGGATTAATAAGTTCAGATTTTTCAAGCTTCTCTCTTTTTATTTTTAATATTGTATATAGATAAACTCCTCCAAAGACATTTTATGGGGTTCTTGATTTTTAAAAATCTAAGGAGTTTTGAGATCAAAGTGACTGAGAATTGCTGATTAAATTAATGTTTAGGACACGTTATTAATTCAGTGCTGCCTCATCCCAGTACAATAAAAATAATTTGTGATTAATCCTGAGTAATTTTTACAAGAAAATGCCAGCAGCAATAATGTGGAGGTTTCCTGCCGCTTTAAAGGAAACAGGAGTTAATATGCAGAGACGTAAGTGATATTTCACACACAAAAATAATTACATCTGGGTATTACTTTAACCCAAGAGCATGAATTGTAAAGTGTAACTAGAACGCATTCTATTAAATATTAATTGCTATGTCTTTCAAAGAGGAAAAATCCTCTACTAAAAGAGGGGAAGAAAAGAGGAAATCCCTTGCTTAGAATTTCACAATCTCAGGCTCCTGACCACAAGTGTGGACGGACTTTTTTGTCTGAAGAGCTATAAAGAGAGGACCTCATGAACCAGAAGTGGTGCAGCCTGCAAGGTGACCCTGATTCTGCTAGTAGCTTGCTTTCTGACGTGGGAAAATCTTTCCCTAGGGTCCATTGCTCGTGGAGGTAGGGAGAGAGCATCCTTTGGGTCCTCCCTTGAAAGACCCAAGTCTGTACTGAGACGTCGGGAGCAGAATGATGAGGGTGAGGAAGAGGGCACTTAGAAAGTCAGTCGAATGATGGAGAAGATGAAGACTTTGGATTTGGTTGAAGAGAGGTGAGAAGAGACTGGATGGAACCCTGCATCCAAAGTTCAGGGTGCAGGACTAAGGAGATGAAACAGGCAGGGTTGGAGCAGGAGTTTACTTGAGAAAGGCAGGTCACTTTGTTGTTTCAATTACAGTTGATATTCAATATTGTATTACTTTCAGGATTACTTAGGAAGTGATCCCCCCCATAAGTCTAGTACCCCCTTGATACCATACATAATTATTACAATATTATTGACTATTAATAACAGTCACTTTTAAAGCTGGTGAGGACATTGGGAGGTCCCTTTGCTGCTTAGAGATGAGTTTGACATGTCATCCTGAAGGAAACATACAGTCTGTCTCAACTATTTGACTGCACAGTAACTTTTTTTGTTAGGTTATGGATTTGAATCTGTTTTTGTGCAAAAATCACGAAAGGATAAAATACGCTCATGTGTTGGTCATGGTCTTGTGACACGTTCATGCTATTCTGTTGGTATCTTCATCCAGTGCTCAGCAGTGCCTTGGAATGCTTCAAGTGACATCATGGTATCTTCCTTGTTGTCTTTGCTAGTTTGTTCCTAAAACACTTCTATAGCCACACTTTCTCTCATAGCCAATCCAAACCAATTCAAGCCCCTTAAATCATCATGCTTGATCTCACCCCCGGGCCTTTACATGGGGTAGGCCTGTCTGACAGGTTCCTTCCCCTAAACTGGCTGGCTAGCTCTCAGGTTCTGAGTTTAAGATTTCCCAACATCAGACAGCAATCTACTGGCAAAATCAGGGTCACAATGCAGACTGCACCACTTTTGGTTTGTGAGGTCCTTCCTTTAAGACTCTTCAGACAAAAATTAAAGGAGTTTATCATCACCAAGCAGTTATTATATGACATGTTAAAGGGACTTATCTAAGAAATAGAAGATCAAAAGCTATGAACAGTAAAATGACAACAAACTCACAACTATCAACAACTGAACCTAAAAAACAAAAACAAAAACTAAGCAAACAATGAGAACAGGAACAGAGTCACAGAAATAGAGATCACATGGAGGGTTATTAGTGGGGAGAGGGAGGGGGATAATGGGGGGAAAAGGTACAGGAAATAAGCATAATAGGTAGGCAGAAAATAGGGGAGGTTAAGAATTATATAGGAAATGCAGAAGCCAAAGAACTTACATGTACAACCCATGGACATGAACTAAGGGTGGGGGGAATGCTGAAGGGTGGGGAGGGGTGCAGGGAAGAGGGGGATAAAGGGGAGAAAAGTGGGACAACTGTAGTAGCATAATCAATAAAATATGCTTTAAAAATGACTCTTCAGACAAAAGAATCAATTTCTATGAAGATTAAGTAAATTTATATTTTATCCACTTCCATTATTCTTTTTCATGACATCTTTGTTTTGGGGCTTCACAACGGCTACTAGCTTTTGTAAGTTTTGAGATGGTGTATTTCTGAAAGGTAATTGCCATTTTTACAAACAACACGTATACACATATGTTAAAGAAATACGCTGAAAGGTTTGCAGTGAAAACAGTGCCCTGCTTACTAATCCCTACCTCGTTTGGTCCTGCTCACCAGACCAGCCACTTTTTAACTCTTAATTATTTTTATGGCATATGCCTCTCTATTTCTAGCCAATATGCTTAGATTGTTATTTATTGATTTACAAATGTGGAGCTTCCACTGAAAATTTAAAGCTTTTGTATATCTCACTTCTCCTCTCCTCTTCTCTTCATATATATATATCATAATTTGGGAGTAAATTCAAATCAGTGTATCTGTGTTTACAAACATGCAAATGTTGTTCACTGCTGAGTCCAAGTAGTGTCCTATGATCATTCTTTTCCTTGCACACTTTGTATTTCCTGAGTTAACAATTGCCTCTTTATCCCCAGTTCATATAGTTTCCCCCTACATTTATCTTTTTTTCACCCATTCTATCAAATTACTATTTTTTTTCTTTTTAAATCAGATGTGACAAACTCTATAATCACATACAAAGAATCTGACACTGTTCAGTCTAGACAGTCTCTGACGCAACTGCTGAGCGGTTGTAGAAGGGTCAGAGTCAATATGTAACTGAACAGTTGACAATATGTAAATGAGTGGGTGTGGCTGTGTTCCAGTAAAACTCTATTTACAAAACTAAATATCGTAAGATTAGAACATAAACTGGAGCTTGCCAACCCCTGTTCTAAATGATAAAATATATATAAGTACTGATTTGTGTCATTTTTTATTTTCTCACAGCTTTCATCCGACCTGCCACCCCGCCAGCACCCTGGAATTTCCCTACACTACTTTCCTAGCTTGGACCTCTTGGGTTGCATCTTCCTCTTTCTTGCTTTATGTCTTTGCTTAGCTGGAGGATATTCTCGAGTGACTTCCTAAAAGGGTATGCATGGGCAGTACATTTTCTGCGTTTTCATATGTCTGAAAATGTCTGTTCCTCTTATTTTTGTTCATTGTGTCGCTATGTAATGGATTCCATATTAAACATTTCCTCAGAAGTTTGAAGGCTTTCTCCAATTTTTGTCCACTCTCTAGCATTTCTGGTAGAAGTCTGATTGCAATTTTGGTCCCCATTTGTTTGTGCATGATCTTTTTCTCTTTTCCTCCCCCATCTAGTAGCATTATCTGTGGAGCTCTGAAATACCACGGGGATAGGCCTGGGCATGATCATTTTTAGCCCAGTGCCTCATCTCTGATGCATCTCATCTCTGTCCTGCTCTGTGCCTGACATACATGGGTCTGGCACGTCTTCAAACAGTTTTTCCAGACACTATAGCTCTCTTGTCTTTTGCTTGTAAGGTGGCTCTCAGGCTCTGTGGGACCAAAAAGGTCACATAAGGGTAAACCTGGACATACTTCCTGTGTCCAGATGCGCAGTCTCATGTCTTGCCCCGTGCTTCTGCGGAACTTCGGGTGTCTGAGAGCCTCACGTGGCAGGTGTTCTGCAGGGTGCATGGTTACGTTCAGTATTTGCCTCCTCAGACTCTTTAAGGTGATGTTTTCTCCATTCCACTAAGTTGAGTATTGCTCATCTATCTGTATCCTGTCTTCCAAAATTTGATTATGTAGTTTGTTGTCTAACTATACCTTAAACATTCTTTTGGTCATTTTGTCAGAAAAAGGAAAAGATGGAAGTGCTGTGGCCAGTTTGTCATGTTTCACCAGGAGTTCACAATTTGTCATTATACATGTGCTCACTTGTTCAAAGCCTGTCTGTCTGCCATGGAGAGGCTGTGTCTGTTTATTCACACACTGGATCCCTAAAGCATGGCTGAAAGTGAGCCTCCTACAAACATTTAGTCACTGGAGTGAGTTAATTGCCTTAGGTGGAATGGTTTCATGGGAGCAGAGGCCTCAGGTGTGGACCTCTGGGAGGCGGTACTGGGAAAGGCTAAGACCAAGTTATGAAGAGCTTGGAGCACCAGGCCAAGGAGGCTTCTCTTTTCCAGTTGGAAGGCTGTTGATGGCTTTTCAGTCATGGTGGGGGATGGTGGGCGAAGGGTATTCTGGCTGCGGTATGAAGGCTAGTTTGAAAGGAGCACACATGTAGGGGAATGAAATGTCCTGAGCTAGCAAGAACCTGTGAGAAAGGAGGCGCTGGACTGTAGAGAGCTGTGGAGAAGAGTCAATAACATTTATTTTCTGATTCAATAGGGGGAAACTTTGAATATTTCTTTTAATATGGAAACCATTACATAGCTACACTATCGAATCCCAATGGCTGGTGTTTCCATTAGCAAAAAGAAGGAACTGTAGAAAGGATTCTGGGGAGATGGGGAAGAGTAGATAATGGTTTTTGTTTGTCAAGTTCGAGGTGGTAAAGGAACATCCAAGTGGAAACGTTTATCGGGCAGTTGACTATATTAGAGGTAGGGAATGAAAACATATTTTAGGAAAACACAGTTATGCCCACAGAGAAGTTGAAGGAGAGAATGACATGAAGAAAGATTCTTACTTGCTTAAGTCACATGGATGACAACAGACAGACCCAGAATTTGAAGTCAGATCCATCTAAATCTATTCTCATGTTCAACCACAATAGTGTACCAATTATTAAGATTTCATCCAGATGCAGCCCAGGAGAGTAGAGGCTTAGGACTGGCCTTGGGAAAATTCACATTTACTGGGACATGTGACTTAAGAATGAAGGTGAAAAATGCAGCAGAAAGCCGATGATGTCTGAGAGAAGAATGCTGATGTCACAAGATTCCCAAAAGTCTAGACAGGGGGGCAGGACCTGGAAAAGTTGGTAGGCCTGGCAACTTCAGCAGGCCAATTTGACCTTGGCCAGAGCTGAGGTCTGCGGCAGACCCTATCTGCTTTCACTCTGACGACTTCCCCCAAAACATCAGGTGTACTTTCTTTACTTACACTTTCCATCCTGCCTGCTGCGATGGTTTAAGCCAGAGAACACTATGGCCAAGTAGTAATTCTCAGAACCCAAGTGGGCTGACATCCTGCCTGGTGTCTTCCTGTTGCTTGGTCAGCCCAGAGCAACCTGAGAAAACCATGGGAAGGAGGTATGTAGAGATTTTCAGAAGTGCCCCACACAGGGAGGGACTCCGGGGCTCCTCTTCCCACTGGGCCCCCTCCCTGTCACATGCCTTAGGGTTCATGGCATGGGCTGAGGGAGGAAGATGAAGCAGACTCCAAGAGACTAGGGGCATGGGGTGTGTAGGTTTCGAAACAGTATAAGAAACCTCCTGAACCAGCAGAGAGAAGTTTTGTTTCTGGAATTTGGAATTCAAAGTTTATTACAGTCAACATTTCTGTGACTAGAAGGTGAGATAAAAATCTATGTCATTCCATTGGTTTTCACGTTTGTTTTAAATTATCAGATTTTAAACAGAAGTTATCAGTATGATATTATTTCCTTTTCTAAAATGTGGTTTATTTTTGCAAAGAGCCGAGTAAGACGGCAGAGCTGAATCATAGGAAGTGTCAACATGCAAGAGCTCTGTGCCTGTGATTACAAAACCCTGCCCGGGTAACCTTACTACTGTCCTTGAAAAAACGTTCCTTAATCCTAGGGTGTGTTTTTCACTGGGGCATTTTTCTCTTCCTTTTCCCCACCAATACAAGCTCCTTGATTTCATATGAGAGAATGTTTATTTTAGTGAGAAAACATGGGTCTTGAGTTCGAATTCCACCTCCCCTTCTTTTGTACTGGGTAGCAGCAGGACCCTTACCTAACTTCTCTGAGTCTTGGTTGTCTCCCTAAAGTGCAGGTAGGAAGACAGAGTATTTACATGTGTGTATATGTATACATACATATCCATATATACATGTGTGTATATGTACACATACAGGTATGTACATATATAAAATGATTAATATATAGTTAATGGTTAATATATATTTCATATATGATTAATTACTGTGTTTATATGGATTAATGTGTTGCTGGTACTTAGTAGGTGCTGAAATCATGTTAATACCTCTCATTGAACAGGATTAGATAATTTTTTTCCTATTGCTAGTCACTGAGTCACCCCAAAATTAATTTACTGTATACTGTAAATTCAAGGGAGAGAGTTGTGGGTGTTTGTGTTTTGGCTCCTATTTTTAGACATTACAAAAATGTTCCATCTACTGGATTTTGAAGTTGAAACTGGGAAACATTATTTATATCTGATTCATATATGGCAACAGATGAAAATATTACATGTATGAGTTCGCTTCTATAGTATAGGCATTTATTTAAAGGAGAGAGAGCGGAGAGAGAAAGAAAGAGAGAAAGGACAACAAGGAGGAGAAGGAGGAGGAGAAGGAGGAGGAGGGGAGGGGGAGGGGAGAAGGGAAGGAAAAAGTGGAGTCAAAATCGGCAGAGATATAAAAGACACAGCAAGGGGAAGCCTCACCAGGTGTAAACACTAGAGTCTGCAGTTTGGGGTGGCAGGAAAGGATCCATAGACAGAGTGATGCTATATTGCATCTCAGTGGAAATGCAGTGACTTGTTAGGCAGACACGATTGTCAGGTGTTGGGGAGATTAGGAGTGTGTTCTGGGAAGAAGAAAATTCTGAATAGCTTTGGGAATGAGCCAGTCCTGACTACACTGAGAACTGGTTTATTTGAGACAGCTCTGTGTGCTCAGGAAGCCCATGTGGTAAGTAATTAAGATCATGGATGTTGAAGGCAGATGGGGATTTAATTTTGATTTACTAGCTGTGTGGCTTTGGTCAAACTCTTCATCCTTTCTGAGCCCTAGCTTCTTCCCATTTAAAAAGAGAGTAAAACTCAGGAATGTTGTAAACTTTAAGGGAAGTGACACAACACATGTAAAAGATTTGCGCATTGCTGGGCACACAGCAGACCCACAAATAGAGGGCATTATTTTCATTTTGACATATTGGCTCTTAGTGGCACACTGAGTAAGTTGAGTCAGAGGTGGAACTCGAACCCCTGTGAAAAAAAATAGATTCTGTATTACTTTATGCAACTCTTCTCTTGAAACTTCTTAGAAACTTTTCTGAATCACAGTAATTCAGGTATCAGTGCTGAAATTTTCCTTTGGGGTGCATCCCTCTGTATTTCCTAAGGCTGGAATGAAATCAAACCAAGGGTGAGAGATTCACCATCTTTGTTGTAGGTTATCTCTTGGTGAGAAAACCTTATAGCATTGGTCCTGACAACAGAGCTCTTCAGAAGTTTATCAGCCACTCACTCGGTACTTGGTGCAAAGCTGTTTCCAGCCTGTAGTTATGAGTAGCACCAAGGGTGCCCAGGGGAGAGGATGCTGTAGATCTGGGTCAGCTCTCTCAGAATAGACAGCTCATGGACAGGATGTAGTGAGAGCAAGTAAAACCATGAGACTAGAGCATGAATAGAAAGGAGTCATTTTCATCATGGACTGACTTGAAGTTAGCTTCCTTTTCCGTAAAAGGACTCTTACTTACTGGGAGGTTGGTGTGTAGTCGACGTCAGCTGAGTGTTTCCAGTTTATAATCATTCCTCGGCAGGTAGCACAGTGGGTCTACAATACGGTTTTCAGATTTATTCCCTTTTTAAACAAATTTTTAAATATAAATCCTTGTTAAAATGCAGAACTGATGTAATTCACATACATTTGCAGAATCCAAGTACACATTTGATTGCGTTAAGAAATACTATGAATAAAAACAGGTGAGATGAGATTTAAGTATACATACAAGTAATGCCATGAGTAAATGTAAGAGACACACATGTATTAATACTAGAGAATTTTTCCTCCAATAATTATGTAAACCCTAAACCCTGGCATGTATAAATTATATGAGTAGGGATATAAGGACATGTAATTAGCCTGAAAGAAACTAGATAGATGATTATTACATGTGAAATACTTGACCAAGGTTTATTTTTGTTTATTTTGTTTGAGAAGAATGTACTACTGTTAATTCTCTCTGAAGAAAGTACAGTGTGATCAACCATAAAAGAAGAATAAAAATAAAGATGTAAATGTAGAAAGCAGCTGCCAGTCACCTTTTTATCCTTTGTCATTGAATGTATTTTAGGCTTCTTTCAATGACAAAGTTTTGAAGTTTTTCAGCTAGATTAATATTAGGGGGGAAAGTCATTTGCTTATGTTTTATTACTAAAAACAGGCAATAAATGACACGTTTTTACAGAAGATAAATTTCTAAATTTTAGCTAACCCTGACATAATAACCACTGCCACCATCAATATTTCTAATTGCTATGTGCTGGGCAGTGTTTTGAATGCATTAAATATACTAACATACTTCATTATCATAATAGCCAAATGTGATGGATTTAATTATAGTGTGAAAAAAAATACAGAGTGATTAAAGTAACTTGTTAGAAGGTCACCTTGCTAGTAAGTGATGTGCCGGGATTTGAATCTGGACTGCAGAGTGTATGTTTCCAATCACAACACTACACTACATCTTTCAAACAAAACAAAAAAATTAAATTAAAAAATAGTGTGTGCATTTTAAATAACTTTCATCAAGTACATTTAAAAAATTAGTATATGTTTATACTTCTGGAGTCAGATTTGGTAAGTTTCCTTTTATTCAATCTGTTCTTTTTCCTTCAGACATTAACAAGAATATATCAGTTACTTATTGGTACACAAACATCTTCACATTAAATATGAAAAAAAATAATGTATAATCATGTATTAAAAAAGTAAATACAATGTACAATAGTAACTTGTGCCAGACATGTGACTCAGTCATAAAAATTATTGTGCAAAAGCACATTACAATAATATTTATGCATCCCTACAAAGCAATACTAATAAAAAAAAACTGCAGAGGCTTTCTTTTCTCCATTGTATGTTTTTGACTCCTTTGTCAAAAATTATTTAGCCATATACACGCAGATTTTTTTCTGAGCTCTCAGTTCTGCTTCATTGGTCTGTGGTCGGTTTTTCTGTCAACACCACACTGTTGGTTATTGTTCCTTTGTAGTGTAACTTAAGGTAAGGGAATGCGATACCTGCGGCTTTTTTTCCCTCAAGGTTGCTTTGGCTAGTTTTCTCAGGTTCTTTCAAAATCTCCATCACTATGTAATACTGTTGGTAGCAATTTTAAGGTAGAAGTTCTTGATTTAATATAATTATTCCTCATTTAAAATAACCATTGAACCATCATTTTAATAGCCTAAATTTTGACCACTGTTTCATGAGAAATTTCATCTGGAACCCAAAGCTTAGTTATCTTTTTTTTTTTCTAAAGCCATCAGTTGATCACAACTCAAAGCTTTATTCCTCTGTAACTTTCTGGGTTCTGCACTGTCCCCTAAGGGCCAGACTGGGTGAGGAGGTGGCAGCCAGTGGGGGCCAAGCTACTGAGAAGGCCAGGCTTGTTCTTTATTTCCCTGCACCTTTGGTCATAGTTGACCTTAGGGCCATTGTTCTCAAACTTGAGTGTGTATCAGAGTCTCCTTGTTAAAGCACAAATGCCTAGATGCCAACCCGAGTTTCAGATAAGGTAGGTGTAGGGTGAAGCTTGAGAGTTTGCATTTCAGATGCCAGTGCTGCTGGTCCAGGAGCATGCATTGAGAAGTGCCGATCTAGGAGTCAGCAACTGAACTGTCTCAATACTAGTCCTTCTGATTCACCCATCTTCCTCCAACCATGTGGTGTGTGTGTCTGCTGGGTATAATGAATACTGGAGGGGGCTTGTCTTTATCCTAAAAAAGAGAGGAGTAATAGTATAAGGGGTAAATCAAGGTATTTTGTAATATCTGGAGATCTGCTGTGTCAAGACAAGAATGGGAGGTGGATCTTACCAAGTTGCCCATTATGCCTCAAACCAAACAAGACCTTTTTAACACTTTCAGTTATTTGAACATGGGCAGTTTTTGGTTAAAAATGATAGATGGAACATATGTCTATCCATGTTCTCTCCTACAAGTACCAATAAAGTGACAGTGACTAAACTTTTAGCATCATGTATGGCATAAATGCTTAAGAGCAGAAAGAAGAGAAAGGATAATCAGAATACTGAAAGCGGGAAAACAGGGCCAGTTGGTTTTAGCAGACCTCAGAGTATGATTTATTAGTTGGCATAGGCAGGAGAGCAAAGATATTTACATCCTAGAGCCCCAGAAAGGTTCTGGATTCCAGAACTTCTGAACAGGGTGAGGTTGTACCCAAAAGAGGGAGACTGGTTAAAAACCTGTAAAACTGGAGACCTCTAGATCACCCCAACCAACTACCTCAGGGGACATCTTCCCCTACTCCCTGATGTGTAGCTGGAAGTTTACACTTGAGGGAGTGATTCAGAGGGGCTCTGGACTGGTGGACACCAGGTGCAGCTGGAAGAAGGGGAACCTTACACAATGGGTGGGGGGATTAAATGAAAGTCAACATACAGAACTTTTATCTCTAGTCCTCTTCCCATGCTAAGCTCCCAGGATCTTGACTTTCAAGTGTGTGCCTTCCAGATAGTAGTATAGTGCTGGGTTTTAGAAAGTACTCATCCACCTGTAGCTGCTATACAAAATGACTGGGAGAGCATCTAGAGAGTTTTGGGGGCAGAGGAGGCCTGCTGAGTTTACGTCAACCGTATTACGGGGCAGCTAATCAGCACCAAAGAGCAAACTATAAGCTCTGATGATTCAACAGTGAGTAAGATTCAGTGTTCCCATCCCTCAGTGAACTGGACCAGAAGGTCGGGGTAAGGGACAGCATGTACAAAGACAGTAGTGAAACAGCATGCTGAGTTTGTGGAACTAGACACAGTTCATTATTTTTGGCATGGAAAGTGTAGACACACAGGGAGCGTGGGAGGAGAAGAGGCCAAAGAGATGTTGTTGTGTTTACTTGTACGAGTCCTTTCAAAATGCATTATTATTTCATATGTAGTTTGGATTTAGAGAAATGTGTCCATTCTGTTTTCCCTTTTTTTTTCTATCAAAGGCATTGTTTTTAAAGTCCATGTATGTTACTATAACAAGAATCTAAGCCATTCCTTTGAACTGCCTGGTGTTTCATGGTATTGCATGGTATGTATCCACCTATTTTTTTTACCTGACCATTTTCCCTGGGATGGACACCAAAATTATTTTTCATCTTCTCCTCCCACTTGCTCCAAAAAAGAAATACAGAAATAGACACTCCCAGGCATATCCTCTGATGGACCTGTGTGAGAATATCTTGTGCTTTATACCTTGGAGAGAAATTGTTGTATGTGTATATGTAATTGGGCTAAGTATCGATCATTGTCCTTTAGGATGACCCACCACTGGGACATGTTGACCACTATATTCCACATCCCTGTTTTGGTGTTTTTGTGTTTTGGTATTTTGGTGTTTTTGTTAAACCTCCAAAAGTTCCTTCATGTCTCTTGGGGTTACTATTATTATTTTGTAAGAGCACTTACCATGAGATCAACCCTCTCAACAACATTGTAAGTGCACAATACAGTACTATTATACATAATCACTACATCATAGAGCAGATTCTACAACTTATCTTGTATAACTGAAACTTTACCCCATTGAACAGCTCCCCACTTCCCCCTTGTCCTGCCCCCTGGCGATCATCGTTCTATTTTGGTTCTGTAAGTCGACTACTTAGACACTTTGTATAACTGGCTTATTTCACTTAGCATAATGTCCTTGAGGTTCATCTCTGTTATTGTGTATGGCAGCATTTCCTGCCTCTTAAAGGCTAAATATTTCATTGTTTGTATATGTACTGCATTTTCTTTAATCACTCATCCATTGATGAGCATTTAACTTATTTCCTTAGGTTGCCGTTGTGAATAAGTTGCATTGAAAGTGGAAGCACAGATATTTCTTCAAGATCCTGGTTTCAGTTATTTTAGATGAATACCCAAGGGTGGGATTACTGGCACACTTGGTAGTTCTCTTTTCAATTTTTTGAGGAATATCCATACTGTTTTCCATAGTGGTTGCACCATTTTATATCCCCACCAACAGTGTACAGGGGTTCTGATTTCTTAATATCCTTGCCAACCAAGTTTTCTGATGCAGTTTTATAGTTGCGCTAGTGTGATATTATAATTTTTCCTTAGCTCAAAATGTCATTTGCATTTCTCTAATTGCTGATTATTTTGATCATCTCTTCAGAAGCTTGTTAGCTTTTGAGGTTAACCCTTCTGTAAATTGACTGCTTGTACTCTGTTACCATATTTCTAATGGGACAGCTGTCTGTTTTTTGTTGTTGATTTGCATGATTTTATAATATATTTTGGCTATGAATCTCTTTTTGTGTGCTTATCTTAGCAATGAGGAGTGCCCTTCAGTTGCAAGTCCTGCCTCAAGATTAGCCATGGAGTCTCAGAAACAGAAAAATGACCATTTGATTTGAGACAGAATAAATGGTGGTGATCCTGTGTATTTCGTACATATGACCCCAAAGGCCACTGGGATTATGTTGTCATTAAGTCTTTCCCCTTTATCACTTCAGTCACCTGCTGAACCTTTAGTTATAGGCATGACATACTACTACCACTATCATTTTACTTTTATCACACACATGGACAATATTTTGCTGTTCATATATTGGAGAATACTCAAATTGATAGCACAATTATTAAAAACCATTCACAACTCTGCCACCTAGAGATAACTGCAGTTAATCTCTTGGGATGTATTCCAATTCATGGAAGTGAATGACCGGGAAGATATAAACATCATTCTAACCAATGGGCCTCCCCATGCTCCCTATTAATCTCTCTTGTAGAACTTTTTACATTTTATGTTAGTTATTTTCAATAGCTATTTGTAAATAATGATTTGCCCTAGATATTTGCTTAAAAATTATTAGAACAGGAGTCAGTTGACTTAGGTTTTAGTTTCATCTTTGATTTGCCTAAGATGAAAGATCTTCGATCTCTCTCTCTCTCTCTCTCTCTCTCTCTTTCTCTCTCTCTCCCCCTCTCTCCCTCCCCCCCCCTCTCTCTTTCTCTCTCTCTCTCTTAAAGAGAAGACCTTGAAAATCTTACAAAGGCATTTTGACTTTGCTTCTGTAAGTGCTGGGGAGCCACTGAAGGACTTGAAGTGGTTGAACCATCCAAAGTAAGTTTGGTAGGGAAAGTTCTCACTGGAAGCAATGATATGTGAATGAAAATAACATTTATTGTGCTAAAGGAATTATCTATGGTATTTTAGTGGATCTTTTTAGTACTATAATATAGGGATAATCACCCCCAAGTTAGAGATAACAAATTTAAAACTCATTGGGGTTAAATGTTGTGGTCACACACAGCTAGTAAGTGTTGGAGTAAGGAATTAAATCCATCATTTTCAACTGACTGGTTTCTTTCTAGGCACTGAGGCTGGTTTGAAAGGCATTTTAGTAGTTTAGGTGGGATCAGTTTCTATTTAATGGTGAGAAGTTCAGGTGCCCAGCAAGCTGCATTCTTACAGCAGCAGCATTAGTTGCTGGCTGCCCCCAGGGGTTTTTCCCCATGAGTCATACACAGCAGGGGAATCCTGAGGGAAGCTCAGCTTTTATTTCTTGAATTTCAGAGTCCGGACAGTCTCTGTAGTGATTGCAGATAGAGATCTGCATTGTTGCCAACAAAGAGATTAAAGGAGGGACCTTGGGTAAGTCCCTTTCTCTTTGGACCTCAGTTTTCCTAACCACAAAGGATTAAACCATCTCTGAAATTTTCTTTCATTGCAACACTCAAGGATCCCTCATCTTGCCTAATGTGATGCTGAGTTCTAGATGGGGCTGAGTAATGGTATTAATGATTCGTAGGAATTGAACCAACAGAATATCAGTACACATGGACATGGTTGAAAATTGGTTTTAGGTGGGCAGAGGACCTAAATAGATACTTCTCCAAAGAGGACAAACAGGTGGCCAATAGACATATGACAAGATGCTCAATGTCACTAATCATCAGAGAAATGCAGATTAAAACCACAATGAGATATTGCCTTACACCTGTCAGAATGGCTATCATCAATAAATCAACAACAAGTTTTGGTGAGGATGTGGAGAAAAGGGAGCCCTTGTGAATTGTTGGTAGGGATGCAGCCACTGTGGATAACAGTGTGGAGTTAAAAAAATGGAGCTGCCTTATGATCCAGCAACTTCACTTCTGTGAATATATCTGAAGAAACCTGAAACACTAATTTGAAAGACTATGTGCACCCCTGTATTCATTACAGTATTTTTATAATAGCCAAGATTTGGAAGCAGCCCAAGTGCCCATCAGTAGATGAGTGGAGAAAAAAGCTATGGTAAATTTATGCAATGGAAAATAATACTCAGCCATAAAAAAGGAAATCTTACCTTTTGCAACAGCATGTATGGACCTGGAGAGTGTTATGCTAAGGGAAACAAGCCAGTCAGAGAAAGACAAATACCATATGACTTCACTTATAAATGAAATCTAATGAACAAATAATCCAACAAACAAAATAGAAACAGACTCATAGGTACAGAAATCAGACTGACAACTGTCAGAGGGGAGGGGATTGGGAGCTGGGCGAAAAATATGAAGGGATTAGCAAAATAAAAAACCTCATAGACACAGAAAGAGTATGGTCATTACCAGAGGGGGAGGGGAGATAGGTGAGGTAGAAGAGGGTAAAGAAGGGATAAATGGTGATGAAGACTTGACATTGGGTGGTGAACACACAATACAATATACAGACAATGTATTATAGAATTGTAAACTTGTAACCCATATACTTTTATTAACCATTGTCACCCCAATAAATTCAATAAAAATTTTAAAAAATGCCAAAAAAAAGAAGACAGGCAGTAGGAAATATATAGGAGATATACATTCTTAGTTGCTCAACTTTTATATATTTACTAGACCGTAAGATTCATGTAGGAGTGACTGTATGTTTATTCATCCTACATCTTAGAGTCTATCACTAGTACCTTGTATAAAAGTGGCCAGTTTTGTTGAAGGAAAGATTGAGCAATGCAGAAAGGCTACTTGCTTTCTAATATCTGTCCTTCCTTCTCCCTGGGTAACGTAGCACCTAAAAGTTACCTGAAAACAGCGGTCCAGCACAAAACCTTGTTCCCCAGACGTTCTTGTAGTTGGTGTGGCCATGTAATTAAATTCTGACTGACGGGTTGTAAATGGGACTAGAATGTACTTGTTTTCAGGAAATACTCTTAAAGGGAAGGGCATGGATTTGTCCTTATTTCTCCACCTAACTGACTAAGATAAATAGGTGAGGAAGTAAGATGTTTGGAGCTTGGATCATGTGTTGCGAAGAGCAGAACAGTAAGGAGGATGGAGTCTGGGTATCTGATGATTCAAGCCTCTTTATAAACCTTGAATGACTATGTTAACATAAACTTGAGAGAGAAACAGATTTTTATTTTTGTTTAAAACATTATTGTTTTTGGTTTACTGTTTGTATTAGCTGAACTGAATATAAGGGAACATTTTCAGAAGTACTTGATCATTATATTTTTTTTTCAAAGAATAGCTGATTAAAAAAACACACTTTGAGCATGGTTGCCATAAACTTCACAATCAAATGTGGCTGATCTGATTTGGGGGTGGCTGAGGCAGACCTACCCAGTTGACCAACAGTAAGTTTTGGCAAGGCCAGTAATTTTTGTATGAATATTGTACATACAAGTCATGCTAGAGCAATACATTGAATATTTCACACTAAGTTCCTAAACTAATTATTTTATTTTCATCGAAACTTTTATGTTTCTATTCTTTATATGAAGTTGTTAATATAAAAGCAATTTAATTTTGAGAATGGACTGAGGTAGAGGAAAACACAAGGGGTTAACCAATTAATTCAAATAATTTATTTCACAGGACATATTTTTGTGACTGACTTAGGAATTTAAATACTCAGATTCAACATTCTCAAAAAAAATGACAAGCTAAAAAATACAAAACCACACAAAGGAACAAAATAGTGAAATTTTTGAAAACAGAAGATGAGAAAAATCTTAAAAATAGCCAGAAAAATTATGATAGAGGGACACATATTTATATAAATCTAATCTCTTCAGAAACCATATGTACCAGAAGAATGGAAAAATAATAAAAGAAAAAAGAAACTGTAAACCTAGATTTTTTTATCTGAAAAAAATGTCCTTCAAAAGCTAAGACAAAATAAAGATGTTTCCAGAATAAAATTGAGAGAATTTTTAGCTAGCAGACATGAATTACAAGAAATGTTAAAAAAGAACTTCAGCTGAAAGGAAAATGACAACTGATGAAAATTAGGACCTACATAAAGAACTAAAAAGCTCCAGAAATGATAAATATAAATAAAAATATAATGGTAAATATAAGTAATATTAAAACAAATACTTTTTATTTGCAAGCTTATTAAATTTCTGTAAAAATAATTGATTAATGAAAGCAAAAATCCTACCAATACATTGTGGATTTTAACCTCTGTAAAAGTAAAAAATAAATTTTTCGATAAAATGGCACAAAGTACACAAGAGGGTAAATGGATATATACTATTGCAAAGTTGTAATTTATATATGAAGTGGTATAATATTAGTAATTGAAGGCAGGTTGCGATGTTAGAGATGCACATTGTGAACTCTAGTGAACTAACAAAGTAACTAAGACATAAAGCCTATAAGCTAATAGTGGAATTAGAATAATAAAAAATAGTCAAAAGAAAACAAAGAGAAAAGGAGGAGCAAAGAACATTTAGGGCAAATTGAAAACAAATGGCAAGAAGGTACATTTGAACCCAGTTATATTATTAATTGTATTGACTTTAAATGATAAACATTCCCATTCAAAAGCAGAAGTTTTCAGACTGGACCAAAATGCAAGGCCAACTATGCGCTACCTATAAGGAAACCACTTGAAACATAAAGACACAGGTTAAAATTAAAAGTATTGGAAAAAACGTATAACATGCACATACTAACCAGAAAGAAAAACTAAATACATATTAATGTCAGGCAAAGTAGAATTCAAAACAAGGAATATTACTAGGACTAAAGAGGGATATTTTATAAGAAAATGAGGGTAATTTGCCAAAAAGACAGAACAACCCTGAGCAGAACCCACTTAACAGAAGTTTAAAATATGTGATTTGAAAGTGGACAGCACTGAAAGGAGAATTAGACAAGTCCACAATTATATTTGGAGATTTCATCTTTCCTCTTTTTATAACTGACAGAAAAATAGACAGAAAATTACTAAAGATATAGAAGAATTGAACATCATTCCAATTCACCTGACATTTCTAAAACACTCCACCCATAATAGCAGAATTCAGATTCTTCTCAAAAGCTCATGGAACCAACATAGACTGTATGCTGAACCATAAAACAATTCTCAGTACATATAAAAGCACTAAAATCATGTAGAATATATTATTTGACAATAGAAGAATTAAATTAAAAATCAATAACAAAATGATAATTCCTAAGTATTTGAAAATTAAACCACATCCTTCTAAATAATTCATGAATATAATAACAAAAGGGACTAAAAACATTTTGAACTGGAGCCTAGAGGTGTGTACTGCCTCCAAGGTGAGCACTTCATCAGAGAAAGCAGGCCCTGTCCATTTTTTCACTCCCTGCTAACTGGAATGCAGGTGTGATAGTGGGAGCTGGAGTAGTCACATTGGTCACAAGCTGAAAACCATGTTAAGGACAAAAGAGCAACAAGATAAAATCTGGATCCCTGATGATTATGGAGATACCCTCCCAGCCCTGGGAAGAAAAATAACATGTGACTTTGCTTGAACTGCTGCTAATTTGAGTCTGCGTTGGATCAGTAGTCAAGCCTCTAGACTATCTAGTGTAGCCACAAAGCAGGTAATACCATTGCCATCTTAGGACAACAAGGATTGTTTATTGGAGACCAGGTTGTGAGGCTAGAATTTGGTCACTGAGTGAAGCTCTGTCCAGAGTCATAACTTCTTCTTTCTCCCCAGTTACACGTCTCAGCATTCCTATGGCTCAGGGCTCACCTCATGGCTTTTGCCTGGGGCTTTGGTAGACATAACTCATTGTGGAGAAAAGGAAGAAAAGGAGCATGCAGAAAATTTTTCCTAACCATTTCAGTTTGAAAATATTTGAGCATTATTTTATTCTTTGAGAAAGTTTGAAATAATTACTCAACCAGTCCAGAATTGAATAGCATTGTGGGTATGTGACTCATTCCAACCAAATCACATCATTAAATGGCTCTAGATATTTGGAGCTTTTCATTATCCCCCTGGTCAAAAGTAGGAAAATGACAAAATAATTCATAAGGATATTTCAGGTGATGCCTCTGTCTTCACCCAAGGAGTTGGGGCCTCAGATGAAGAAGTCATTTTTTGATTAAGTTGAATTAAGTCAAATTCTTCAGTTGTAAAATAGGACATCTATACATACTTAGGGCAAGAATTTTCTTCTCCAGTCATGCATCCCTCCCACCCTAAGAATGGCCTCAGTCCTCAGTTTTCTAGAGAAATGTGTTCATGTATCTCCCTCTGTGAATGGAAATGCCTGAGGTTCTACCTATTTCTGCTTTCTAATTTAGTGAACTTTTTTTTTATTATCTGAATAGCTGGTACCAAAACTTGTTTATAAAGGGATCCTTCTTATTTGGAAAGGGCATATGCCAAGTCATTCTGAATGGCAGGGAAGACTCTAAGGGGCTTTGGAGGAGCTCGAGCAAAAGAAGACATTGGAAGCGGGCAGTTGTAGCCCAGCCTGAGAGTCTAAGAGGCATTGAAAGATATCTCTAGCTCTCCGTCAGTGAGAAAGAGGGGAGATCAGGCGAATATAAGGGAGTGGGGGGAGGAGGAGCTAGGGAGATGGTCTATGACAGAGGGGTGCTCTCGGTTAAGCCAGAGCCCAGTATGCAGGTTCTGCAGGTTGTCATTGCTCAAGCTGGCTGGCTGAGGGGGCAGGCTGGGGCTGCAATAAGACCAGGGTTCTGCTCTCCAACGCATGGAGGGGGTGCTTCTGTGGCTTGGTTGGTGACTCTAGGGAAATCATCCCATGGGAATTCCCTTGAAGCAGGGTGAACAAAGGGAAGTTTCATAGGGGAGAGATGCCTAATGTTCCATTTGAAGTTGTTGGTATGTAACCCTTTCTTATCTCCTAGGTAAATCTTTAAGTAAGTGTATTATACTTATTAGTTCTCTGCATGAGATGTTGCACATGTGTAAAAATTGAGGAAGGGCTGGATATCTTGTCTGGTTTGTAGCAATATGGAATAAATAGCACTTGCAGAATCAGGTACCTAGATTTGGCCCCTACTCCCACTCCCAAAATCTGCAGAAATTTACAGGTTTTGCTTTTCCACAGAGCTTGGAGTGAATGATTTGAGCCAACTTTATTTGATTTTTATAGGGCAGGAAGGAAGCCAGTAACATCAGCATTACATTTGATTGTTTTGGTGCCTCCAGCAATACGTCATTGATAAGTATTTTGTGGCCGGCTGTGTCTTGCTCAAGTGAACTACTATTGTGTAATGGGTAGTTTACACAAATCACTGAGGTCTTAAGGAAGCAGTTTAAAATGCCAAGTATATTAGCAAATGGAGATTCTTATCTCTGGGATACAAAGGAGAATAGTTCATTGATGCAGCATACATTTTGGAATGTGTTCTTATACACTCTGTAATTGGATGAGCCAGCTGAGTATAATGCATGGTATGGAAGGGTAAACATTTTGAAGCACTGGGTTCAAGACCCAGCTTTCATGCTACGTTGCTGTGCAATTCTGGGTACTCTGTAGCCCTCTCTGATACATGTTTTGTGATATAGGAGTGCTAGACAAAAATGGCCTTCAGCATCTGTATTAAGACTCAATTAGTTGTATGAAACAGTGACTTAAATAGATAAAACTGTTTTTCTTCCTCATATAGAGTTCTCAAGATGGCCTATAGGTTTACTACTCTAAGAAATCCTCAAAACCTAGTATCATTTTGTTTTTCCAGAAAACAGGGAGGTACAAAGAGCCAAGAAATACTAGCTCTAATGATTAAATATATTACTGTTGCACATAGCATTTCAACTCATATTCCATTGGCTACAACTTTGTCATATGGCCTCTCCTAGCTGCAAAGTGGACTGGGGTTATAGTTTTTATTATTAGTGGCTACAGACAGTGTCAGCAAAAAAGTGGGGTTCCATCACTATGAGAGAAGAGGAGAATGGGTGTCATGAATGATTAGAAGTCTCTGCCAAGAGTTTCTTCCAGACCTAACAATCTAGGGTTCTAGGTCTCACCCATAGTTTAGATGATCAGATGTCAATCATCCTCTATTTATGGAGGCTTGTCCACTGCATAGGAGTCTAGATGACTTACTTGATCACAGAATTAGCAAGTAGTGTAGACCAGGGCTGTTCCACAGAAACATAATGTGAGCCACATAGAAATTTTATTTTATTTTTTCATATATTTTATTGATTATGCTATTACAGTTTGTTAGATCTAGGCAGGCCTAGGAAGAATGAAAATCACCAGGTGAGAAAATGGCATCCTGGGAAGCTGCCTGCAGACCCTACCCAGGAAGATTAGGGTCTGGGGTCAGCTTATCTGGCATAACAGGATGCAGCTTTCACCCAACAACCAGCTCTAGCCAATCAGACTCTAATACCCCAACTGCAGGTTTTTGCGTTTAAAAACCCTGATCTAAGAACAACCAAGCGAGTCCCAACCTCCCTTGGTTGGCCCCACTTTCCTATTAACCTTCCTTGGTTGGCTCTACTTTCCCTCTTATTCCCCGCTAATAAACCCTGCTCTCCTTAGCTCGCTGCATCCGGCTGGTTTCTTGACATACTCCGACCTAACACAGTTGTCCCACTTTTTTCTCCCCTTTATTCCCCTCTGCCATGTACCCCTCCTCCAACCATCATTCTTCCACTTTAGTTCATGTCCATGGGTCATACATGTAAGTTCTTTGGCTTCTCCATTTCCTATACTATTCTTAACCTCTGCCTGTCTATTCTATGCATACCATTTATGCTACTTATTCCCTGTACCTTTTCCCCCATTATCCTCCCTCCCTCTCCCTGCTGATAACCCTCCATGTGATCTCTATTTCTGTGGTTCTGTTCCTGTTCTAGCTGTTTGCTTAGTTCATTTTGTTTTTGTTTTCTTAGGTTTGGTTGTTATTAGTTGTGAGTCTGTTGTCAGTTTACTGTTTGTATTTTTTATCTTCTTTTTATTAGGTAAGTCCCTTTCACATTTCATAGAATAAGGGCTTAGTGATGATGAACTCCTTTAACTTGGCCTTATCTGGGAAGCATTTTATCTGCCCTTCCATTCTAAATGAGAGCTTTGCAGGATAGAGTAACCTTGGATGTAGGTCCTTGCCTTTCATGACTTCAAATATTTCTTTCCATCTCCTTCTTGCCTACAACATTTCTTTTGAGAAATCAACTAATTGTCTTACAGGAACTCCTTTGTAGGTAATTTTTTCCTTTTCTCTTGCTGTTTTTAAGATTCTTTACTTTTAATCTTGGGTAATGTAATTATGATGTGTTTTTATGTGTTCCTCCTTGGGTCCAACTTCTTTGGGACTCTCTGAGCTTCCTGGGCTTCCTGGAAGTCTGTTTCCTTTGCCAGATTAGGGAAGTTCTTCTTTGTTATGTTTCCAGTTTCTTGCTTTTCCTTCTCTTCTGGCGTCCCTATGATTTGGATATGGAATGTTTTAAAGTTGTCCCAGAGGTTCCTAAGCCTCTCCTCATTTTTCTGAATTCTTATTTCTTCATTCTGTTCTAGTTGAATGTTTATTTCTTCCTTCTGATCCAAACTGTTGATTTGAGTTCTGATTTCCTTCCCATCACTGTTGGTTCCCTGTACATTTTCCTTTATTTCACTTTTCATAGCCTTCACTTTTTCCTCTATTTTTTGACCATACTCAACCATTTCTGTGAGCATCCTGATTACCAGTGTTTTGAACTCTGCATCTGATAGGTTGGCTATCTCTTTATTGCTTAGTTGTATTTTTTTCTGGAGCTTTGATCTGTTCTTTCATTTGGGCCATATTTTTTTTTGTCTTAGTGCACCTGTTAGGTAGTAAGGGGAGGAACCTTAGGTATTTGCCAGGGCGAGGCAATCCACACGGCTGTGTTGTGGTGCTGTATGTGGGGAAGGGGTCAGAGAGGGAACAATGCCACTTGCTCAGCTCTCCGCTGGCTTTCAGTCACTTCCTCTGCCACCCACAAGCAAATTGGGCCCTTCTGGTGCTGGTCCCAGGTGGATAGTTTTGTCTACATTCTAGGACACTGTGGGTCTCTCCAACGAACTCTCCTATAAGGCTGGCAGTTTCTCTTGCCACCACTGACCCCACAGGTTTTTCAGTCAGATTTTTTTTAGCATTATTTCCCTGCTCTGGAACCCTGGGTTGAGCTCTCTGTCTTGCTCCCCAGTTGTTCCTCCTGGTTTATCCACATGCAAATGTGGGACCACTCTCTCCTCCAGCCGCCGACTCACCTGGTCCACCAGCCACTGCCTTAACCTGCCTGGTCCTCTAGCCACTGCCTTGCTGCACATCCTCTCCACCATGGCTGCCCATTTCCCTTCCTCCTACTGATCTGGGTGAATGTTTCTTCTTTAACTCCTTGGTTGTCAGACTTCCATACAGTTTGATTTTCTGGCAGTTCTGGTTGTTTTTTGTTTTTAAATTTGTTGTTGTCCTTCCTTTGGTTGTGTGAGGAGGCAAAGTGTATCTACCTACTATGCCTCCTTCTTGGCCAAAAATCCACATAGAAATTTTAAAATTTCCAGTAGCCACAGGAAAGAGAGCAAAAGGAACAGGTGAAATTAACTTTAATATATGTATTTTAACAATGTATTTTTAATAGTATATTTTATTTAACCCAATCATGTAACCAATGTCAAAAGGTATTAATGAGATATGTTACATTTGTTTTCATACCAAGCCTTCTTCAAAATTCAGTGTGTAGTTTTCACATACAGCTCATCTCAGTTTGAACTAGCCACATTTCCTGTGCTCAATAACCACAAGTGGGCACTGGCCATAAGACATTGCAGTTATAGGCTGTGTCTACTAGAACAATAGCACCATTGTGTGCATACACATTACTTATGACAAAGGGGTTCTGCTAATTAATGAATACAGATTTAACTCAGGGTTCTAGTCTACATGAGTGTGAAAGAGATTACCTTTTCCCCTGAGGCTTTTCTACAGATAATTGACCATAGACTACTCACTTTCTAGGCCATCAGGGTTTTAACCAGATGTCTTTTTAAACACGTTACCAAATTGGGTTCCAGAAAGATGCGTGCATATGCAGTTAGTATACACATACCCATCAACCAAGTCAGGCAGAACTGGTTGGAATTCAGCTCCACCACTTAACTAGCTACGTCACAGGGAGTAAGATGCTTAATTCCTCTGAGGCCCAGTTCCTTACCTGTAAAAATGTAACATGTGTAGGTATCTTTAAAAATAATTATCTTTTGGAAGCTGAACTCAGCAGACAAAGCACTGAACCAAAATAAAGGATTTGTGTTACATGTAGGTCTCCAGACTGGGAGGCTAACAATCTTGCCTGCTCTCTGGACCTGACTTTTCCTTTTTTGAAAGCTGAAGGTTGGGGTGGTATATTACATCTTTACCAATTTGTCTCTCTTTTTTTCTTTTCAAATGGAATCATTGGACATTAAAGTAAATCTAAAATTTCACATTTCTAGGATATGATTAGGAAGTAATTATTTTCTCAACTTCCAATTACTTCCTATAATTTTACAAAAGAATAATCAAGGTCACAAGTTTTATAAACAGGGAAAAGAAAAGGATAGAAACACAAACATATTAACAAGTATACTGGATTGCAAAAGAAAAACACAGTAAAGTTATGCATTTTTAAATTTTTATACATTTCCATATTTAATTTTTTTTCTTAATGAGATGTCTTCCTACTCATCAGAGTAATTACTGTTATAATTTTAGATGAAATATGTGAATATGATTGTCTTCTGGTTTATACAGGGAGACCTAGAATATCATCTTCAAGAAAGTGCCAAAGAAGTCAAAGACTTTGACGCTGGGGCCCTCCCAGTCTCAGGAAAGAACTAGCACAAACTACTACCCTGTTGGGAGTGTGTCATTTGTACCAGGTGTCAATCTGAAGTATGAATGAAAAGGGTTGTAATTACTTCTCTTTTCCTTTCACATTTCTTTAATAACCTCATGGCTACTAGTAAATAAAGGAGGAAATTGAGATCTGGAGGGTTGAGACATACTTAGTAAATAGACACATTCCTTGGAAAAAGGAATGGGAAGAATCAGATAGAAATATGGTAGTGAATGAGCCTTCAGTGGAAATGTTGAAAAAACCTCCAGGAGCTCACTATCCTTGCTGGTGGAAGTGCACGTGAAGGCATCTCGCTGGAATCCAATTCCATTTATGTAACAATTTTATGTTTAAGCATGGAAGGAAAAAATATAATGGAATCTATTATATTCACAAAGATCTATTTATTCAAGATTTCATTGCTCCTTTACTGATACCACTAGGAAATTAGAAACACTCGGGATGTAAAAAAAAAAAAGGGAAATAGTCAAAAAGTTATGGTAGAGGCATATGTATAATACTATTAAACCACTAAAAGCCATGTTTTCAAAAAAGTATGTCATGATATAGGGAAACACTTCGCAACAAAGTTGAACCATAAGAGATCACTAACAATGTGTACAATGTGGTTCCAGCCCTCTTTTTACATTGCCTCTTTCCCAGCGGGCCCTCTCATGGTCCCTGTCCCTGCTGTCTTGTCTGTTGGTCCATTCTTTCCCCTCCCCCTTCACAGGAACAGTGAGCCTTCATCAGGGTTTTTTAACCTTTACACTCTTGATGTTGTGGGCTGGATGATCCTTTGGTGCAGGCAGGGGCAGGGCTGTGCTGTCCTTTGTGAGATGCTGAGCAGCATCCCGGGCCTGTGTCACCAGAGCCAATGGGACCCTTCTCCAGCTGAGAGAAGCAAACACATCTGCAGACGTTACCTTAATGTCCCCTTGGGGGACAAACCATTCACCCCCTCCTTCCATTTGGTGATTAGCCAAGTTTGGTGATTAAGTTATTACTGCCAGTGAGAGGGGAAATTGAGGATTTTTTTCAGTCCCCCCCTTTCACACACACACACACACACCACTCAGACACATCCTCATACTCTCACGTTAACACATACCAATTCTCTAAGACAGCTCAGTCTATGTGCACAGTAGGCATTTCCCTCCTTGGCAAATTCTCACATGAATCTCTTCCCACCGTGGGAACCAGGCACTGTGAGTACACAGACCAGTCCCTCCTCTCTTGGTCCATCTTCTGACTTCCTGCTGAATAAAGATACCTGCAATCCTAAGGCTCAATGATCAAGAATGGGAGCTGAGGCTCCATGTGACTCCCAGTTCCAGAAAATTCTTGCCCAGGAGGATAAAGCTGTAGCCAGTGAATAATGTCATTGATAACCTCAGGCACCTCACGGAACCCATGTATCCTGCTTGAGGGCAACTGGATGCTCATCTGGGCAAACACTACCCTTCTCAGACCGTACATTGCTCAGCTGTGCAAACCCTCTTGCTTATCAGACAACTCATATACACTCCCCTCAGGACTCCAGCCTTTCTAGTCCTCCAGCCCTGAACTATTAGGACAAAGACCTGCTCAAGACACCCAAATCCATATCCTCAGGCCCTATAAATGTTACCCTTGACATCCATTTTCTGAGACACACTAACTCAAAGTGGTGCTCTTCCTTGCATGGCCAGTAGAAACTTAACTTTGCCTGATAAAGGAGGTCTCTATGGCAAATTGGAGGTCCCCCAGGGCCTGTCTACTTTTAAAGAAGGGACTGTCATCATAAAGTGTGGAGCCATTGGTGCTTAGAAAAAGACCAGGAGGAAATTTCGGAACAACTGCTTTTTTGCATCTTTGGCTAGACAAGATCCCTGACCATGGTGTGCCCACACTGCACTAAGTAAAAGGGAGGCAACAAGAGAGTTCGTAATTCTCCTGCCCAAGGAGTGTGGGTGCAAGTGGAGTACAATTAGGGCTACAAGTTTCATGAGCACAGAGAAAAGAAAAGGATAGAAACACACACATGTATTAACAAACATGTTGGATTGTAAAAGAAAGACACAGAAATGATATTTCATTTCTATAAATTTACCTATTTAAATTTTTCTTAATAAAGATGTCTTCCTACTCATCAAAGTAATTTGCTGTTATAATTCTAGATGAAATAATATGTTACTGTGATTCTCTTTTACTTTATACGGGGAGATCTGGACTATTGTCTTCAAGAAAGTGCCCAAGTCAAAGACTTAGACGTTGGAACCCTCCCTCTTCTGCATGGTTCAGAAAGACTAACACAAACTGCTATAGATTTGGGAGTGTGTTGCTTGTACCAACTATTAATCTGAAGCATGAATGAAAAGGATTGTATTACTTTCAAAAGGATTCTCTCCCTACCCCCCATGTTTCTTTAATAATCTTGTGGCTGCTAATAAATGCACTCAACAATGAGATGGTATAGGTAAACCAGGGGGCATATGATAGGATGTAATGATTAGGCACTAAAACTAATGTTACTGCTGATCCTCAGGGACATGGGCAGATGTCAAAGCTGAGTTACCCTTGATCTTGGGCAACTGTATCAAGTCACTGTCACTTATTTACAATAAGTCACTGTAAAGAATGTTCTGTGTTTTGAGACGACAAGCAAAATGCTCTGCTTTTGACCACAGTTTCTTCACCTACGAAGGTGAGATACTTGTAACTGCCTAATGAACCCCACAAGTTTGTTGTAAAGACTAAAGTATATAATGGAGATAAACATGTTTAAGAGAGAGTTTAAATGTCTCTTTGATATTAACATGGATTATCAGCCAACACCCAATTTAAATGCTGGAGTTGTTTAGCTGTATGGGATTGTCTAAGGCAGAGTTGTAGGCATTTGGGGATCCCCGCCTTATCTTAGAACACCGGGAGCTGGCAAAGCACCAGCGACCTGGCCGGAAGCCCCCAAGCTGGGATCCTGGTTCCCCCAGGGCTGTGTGGGTGCTAGGTATGCCCATTGAGAGCATTCCTAGGAGGGCTGTTCAGGAAAACTTTTGGCAGGTGCCACTATCCCTCATTATTCACATTTCATCTGTAGCACATAAGCCACAAATTGGATTTTCCATGGAGGAGCCAGAGGAATGAGGAAGAGCAGATAGATAAGCACACGTCTCCCGCATCCACTATTTATTTATTGTGTGCCCACCACGTTCTAGTAATGTTGTCTCATACAATGCCCAAAAAGACGCAGCATAGTGTCTATGTGACTGCGCCCATTTACAAGCTCCGAGAGTTTAAATAATTTGGTTCAAGTTACACAGTTCATCAACAGAAGCGCAAGAACTGATAGCCAGCCACATAAATTCCATTGGCCCTTACTCTGTCTGAGTAAGGAAAGACTTCTGGGATTTATGGGTCAGCCACAGCATGGTAGGACAACAGCAGTTGGCAGAGGGCAAACAAGGCAAAAAGAAATGAGCAGAGTTTATGCCTATGTAAAATGCTTGGCTATACAGATCATCACAGAAGTGAGTTACAGTTAATGTCGGGCAGTTCCTAGGGCTAAGTGCTTTCGATTTTTTCCCCTATGCCATTCTCCACATTTTTATTTTAAGAATCAAATCCAAGAATGTCATAATCCAATGTTAACTGAGTATACATGTATGAAATTTCACAAAAATAACTAAATATCCTTGTATCTCTTTGTTTCTTTGAAACTGTTTTGTGGTGCTGGGTAGGGATGAATTTAGGCAATAACATCTGACTTTTTTTCTTACTTTTGAAATACAAACTGGGTAGAGTATGTGAAAACAGTTTGATAGGGTGAAGAAAAGATTTTTCTATAGTCCCTCTAACCTGCTCAGAATATGAATCAGGTCACATATTATTGCTTGTAGATGCACACACGCACTAGAAAGAAATGCCATATTTTCTTTTTTTAAAAATTTTTTCAGACTTCCAGCACTTTCCCAGGTTTCCCATGAACCTTAGCAGCTTACTCAGTTCAATGGGGGTCATCCATTCTTTTCTAAATTTGAAGCCTGGAGAGAACACAGCATTCTGAGTATCTGCTTCTCCCTGCTATATGGGGCCCTGTTGTGACTCAGCCCTGCAGACCCCGGTGATGGTTTTTCCCAAGGACAATAATAATACTTGCTGGTCCAGGTCCTGGTCTAGGCTGGAAATCATACTCGGTCTCCAGAGTACTCATTCTTTTCAATTACACCCAGGAGCCTGGATATTTTTGCCTACTTCATTTGGGTGAGGAAAATCAGACACTCCAGTGAATTCTTTCTCTAAAAATGCACCAGATCTTTGATTTATTTATCCTCTGGATAAATTCATTATAAGCCCTTTCATAAAGCAGGTAAGTGATGGAGTCATGTTGACCACCTGTACTTTCTCATGTCTTGGCATAGAATTTCTGTGCTTCGGAATATGAGGTATTTGATAGGTACTTCATTGTAGGTGGTTTTTTGGGAGGGATTTCTGTACAAACTCCCAGGTAGTAAGAGAAGATGTTGGTAACGTGTTTTTATGCTTCGTTAAGACCCTAAGATTTCAGAATTAGGCCCCACTTCCACTCATTTGGTACCTGGCTCTTCCTGCGCTGGGCACTCAGACGTGAATGAGGCCAAGCTTTGGGGGTTTCAGAGCTGGTTGGCATTGCCTTCCTAGTCAGTTCTACGCAACTCTTCCCTTCCCTACAAACCGGCTAAGCCTCAGTCACAGGGTGACTCACCAGGATTACACCATGGACTTCCCCACCTTGAGGCATTTACTACACAGGTCTCTCGGCTTGTGCTGACCTTCCTCCCTCCAGTGCACGCTGCTCACCCTAAAGCCAGGAAACCTTTGTGGATTTCCATCCTGACCCTTGGGTCCTTCCTCTGGGCAACTCTAACCCTTCTCTCATCTGCCTGAGCTTGGATCAAGCAGCACATATATCTGTCTCCTCAACTGGACTGGAAGCCCTGTGGGGGCAGAGTCTGAGACTTCTCCATTTCTGCGTTCCCTCAGATGCCCATCACAGTGATGGGTACTTGGTGGGTGGATTCCATCTAAGTGCACCTTTATGCCACGAGCATGCTTGGTCCTCAGAGCACAGCTGTCTCCTCTCCTTTCGGAGGGTCTCCCTAGTCCCAAAGGCCTGGGTTCTAGAGGGGTCTCAGTGGCCACTGAGATGTGTAGAAGGAGCTCTGGACAGAAAGAACATCAGGACATGGGTTTTCATCCCTGTCCTCTTGGCTTCCAAGATCATGGGCCACTTCCAGGACCACATTCCCTTTCTGGGCCTCAGTCTCTGCCTCTTTAATGGGGGCTTGTCCCTCACAGCTCTGTACAGATAGGAATCTGTTGCTATTTGCTCTGCTTCTTTCAGATCAAACCTCCCTTGTGTCTGTCTCAGTCTCTCCTTCCCCTCTGTCCTTCCTCTTAGGTACGTAATAAACCAAGAGTTTACAGTAAAAGCACAGGAAGAGCTGAATGATGTGTTGTCTTTAGGAAAGTACCTGGTCCACCAGGGAGCTAGTGGTGGCCTCAGGAGTTCTTACCTCCTGAGCTGTGACTCTTAGGACTTTCAGTGTAGACCCGGCAACTCAGCTCTAGCCTCTGATGTGGCTTTGACATGCATGATACATAAGTGGTCCTGACTCAGAGCTTCGGGAAGGGACCAAACAGTGGTGCGGGGGGGGGGGGGGGGGGGAGGGAATTAAAAGGTGCACTGGGGAAATGGCACAGAACATGAACCTTGATAATCACACCCCACAGATGCCCAGACATTAGGTGAGACCAGTTTCTTCTCCACCAAAGCTCTGCTGAAGAGGGAAACAGACAGGCCCTTAGAATCTGTGTGCACCCTGAGAAGCCAGGCAATGTTCTGGAGAAATCCTTGAAGAGATAATATATAGCCCCCAAATCTTCAGAGTTGTCTGCCCTCTTATGAAGTACTGAGGGATTCCCAATTTGTTCATTCATCTCTTGCTTTTTCTTAGTAGAAATAAAGGTGATTGAGGAACCTGAAGGTACAATCTCAACTAATGGCTTTCATTTGTCATTTATTCATGATTTATGCATTTATGCATTCACTTACTTAGCAAAGTTTTGAGGACCAGTGTTATTCAAGGCACTATGCAGGACATGAAGGATACAATGATTTGGATACATAGATGATAGATAAGTGGATAGAAGTGTGGATATGGATATGGATACAGATAAATATATAGACATAGATATAAACATAGACATAAATGCAGTATCTACTGGATCCTTGCAAAGCACACAGTCTGGTAATAGATGCAAGCATTATACAGACAGTAGCACAAATAATTGGGGTAACTTCCCAGAGGGAAAAGACTGGTGAACCACAAATCTATAAAATGGGAAGTCCTAATTTTTCCTGGGAGTCAAGAGAGGCTTCCTGCATAGAGTCATTTGAGAGCTAACCTCTAATGAAAGGAGACCACCCTTCCCCAAGCCCTTACCACAAACACTTATTAAACTAATTGTAATGTGGGTCCAGCTGCTTGAGTTTCAATCTGTTTCCCTGTGAAGTAAGAGTTTTATGAAGTCATTGAGAACCAGGCTCCTTCCTACTACCCTCCCATCTCCAGCCCTAGACAACTGCTTTCAGTTTCAGGTCATAGAATTGCTGCTGCTCCTCCAGGCATCCCTACTATGTTCAGATGCAAAGAAAGGAAGGACAACAGCCAAAAGGGCATGGCCTTCGCAAGGGTCACCTAGAGCTCCACCCACCAGATTCTGCCTGCATCTCATTGGCCAGAACTAGGTCTTACTCTAGGATCTATTCCCAGTTGAAAGGATGTCTGGGGGAAGGGAGGAGGAGCTTTTAACCTGGGCACTTTGTCTCTTTGAACCAGATCAGAAGAGACTGGGTGGTAAGCTAGTTGCACCTGCTCCAAGTATAGTCGATATTTATTTCTTCCTGGTAATTTATATCTTTTCTCTGTGTTTGACAACCCTGCATGAAATTTCTCTTACCATGGAAGATCCTGATGGCCTGCCTTCATAAAACCAAAGAATGAAACTTCAGAAATTTGAATCCTGAGCAAAAGAGACAAAGATGGAAAAAGAGTTGGAGTGCACCCATTCCAAGGCATGGACCAAACTACTGGTTATTTCCTACCACCTAGAACTGTGGAACTGCCCGGTTTCTGTTCTTTTCAAACTTGGTTTTCTCATCTTCTCTCAGGTTCAGTGAGTCAAAGCTTCACTTCAGAAGTGCTCTCACCTCCACCCCCCACCTCCACCCCACCCCCACCCACAACTCCAACCCCCAGTGCCTGGGTCTTTACTGAACTTCAACGTAGCACTCACATTGGTGGGCTTTTCTGCCTTAGGTCATTGCTTATATGTCTGTACCTCTCCCCACCCCACCCACTATACTGTAAACTCTTTGAGGGTAGGGATGGGTCTAATACATTCTGGGGCCTCTAGAGCCTAGCATAGTGATCAGTACATGGGATTTCTGGATATATGTTAGTTTAAAAAAAGACAACAAAACAGATCCAGCAAGGTACCAGAATGTTTACAAAACAGACAAAGCAGAAGACAAGAGTCTTGGCTGTGGAGAGATTCCTGACTATGTCTCCAGAACTTTTGTTCTAATCCTTCTAGCTGGACAGACTTAGTGACTCCTTGTTCTTCAGTAAGTCCTGACTCATGGAGCCACCTTCTCCTCTACATGACCATAAATTTTCCTCCTCCTCTTCTTCCTCCTCCTCATCCCTCCTCCTCCCTCTCCCTCCTCTTCTGCCTCCTCCTCCTCCTCCACCTTCAGCGTTGTCATCATTATCTTCTTCACTATCATCAGTAAAGCATACTGAGCATTTCCTATGTGCCAGGCCTGTTCTGATTGTTATCTATGAGGATAGGCCCTTGCCCAACATAACAGCTAATTCATGGCAGGGTTAGGACTCAAATTCAAGTCAGTTTGACCTGAAATCTGTGTTCTTGACCTCTCCTTCCCTTCGCTGGAGGCTCTGGGGGGGTAGAGGGGATGCCTTTGGCCATGCCCCACTTTAAAATCCACCTGATGATGGGCTCTTCCATTGTCTATACAGAGCTGAGCTTCACCCAGACCTGTCTGCATTCCACTTCACATGCCAGAGGTTCTCATCCAACCACCCGTGTGGCACACTAAGCGTGCGCTGTGCTTTCCTAGCCAGAAGCCTTTGTTATACATACATCTCCCCTACCTGAACTGCCCTGCCCCCATCCACCTGAGGAAATCATATCCTTCATTTAAAACCCATGTCCGGTGATAGAGGCACATGAAACCTTCCTTGATTCAACCCCATTTCAAAGCTTAGCTCTCGCTTCTCTAAACCTTCATACCTTCCTAATGTGTAAGGAAGCCCTGGGGTGGGGGGTGAAGGTATGGGGAGACTGAAGCGTTGGAAACACACTCTGTAGAAACCCCTGTTCAGCCCATTACTAGCCTTATGAATCTTGGCAAGCTGCTTAGCCATTCTGAGTTTCTTAGTATCTGTAAAAAGAAGATAATAGTATATACTTTGGGCATATGAGACAATTCTCGTAAAACGGCTTATGCCCCTGCCCCCACCCTGATCATCACTTGTGTTACATCTGCAACCCACACTCTGGGGCAGAGATGCCAGGCAGCCCACAGGCCTGACTCTCTATTATTTATCTTCCAGGGAATAGATCATCTTTAGTGGTAATGGCATTAAGAAATGACACCATTTGCTGTTATCACTTGCCTTATCTACTAGGGTACTCATTGCCCTCCTGGTAATTTCCTGACCTCCTAATGTCTCAGTCCCCCAGTGCCTGGTGAGCTGCGCCCTAGGTACAAATATCTGTCTCTTAAAGAATGGAAATTGTATCTCAGAGTCACTGCTGTTGGTTTATACTGGTAAGTCAGGTAAAGGGCATTGCAGACTGTGGGGGTAGGGGAAGGATGTACCCTCATGTGAAAGGAAAGCAACCTGGTTCTAGTTACAGAACTGCCTCTTATTCATTGTGTGATTCCATCTGGTTTCTGACCCTCTCTGGCCTCAGTTGCCTATCTGTCCCATGGGATGGTGGGGCTAAATGCCCATGCAGTGCTCCCTTAGATCAACTCTTAGGGACTGTGAACCTTGTTTCAGGACAGTCAGCTGGGTTTCAGATGCCCTTCGGTGATGGAGGAGGGACAGTTATTGGTGGTGGGTCATCCTGAACTGGAGTGGTCTGAGATGTGTGTGTGTGGATAGAGGCAAGGGACCAAGAACTCTACAGGGGACTGCTAAGGGGGGCATGTGACATCTATGTAGGGACAGTCACTGGGAATTTGGTACCACTAGGAATTCTTGACAATACTGCAGACAACTCTTGTAGGTAACCCTAAAGGCAAGCAAGTGACATTCACTGAGTGCCTACTGTATACCTATGTGATACTGATAGGAGCTTTACATTTATATTTATATTTTTATATGGATATTTGACTTAAATACTTCATCTCCGGGCACAGAGTCATTATTGGTCTCAATAGCCTCTCTTGTTTTATTTTAGTTTGTGAATATTATTTTTCTTCCCTGCACACTTGGTCCCTTCTCTCACCCTCCCCATCATAAGGACATGTATATATATTTTTAAATGTGTAGTGTTTGTGGTGAATGTGTATGCTTTTCATTTACATGTATGATGCTCTGGTATATCTCTTATTCAGTTTCTTTTTCCTTCACTCAGCATTTTACTTTAAAACTTTATACACGTGAGTGGATTACTTCTGGTTAACATTTGTAACTGCTACACAACATCTTAATGTGGAACCAGCATGCTGTCACCCTCCATTCTCCTAGGAATGACAAGTGTATCGCTTCCAATACCCAGAAGCAACGATGCAGGTTTTGTCTGCTGGAGACTCATTTCTTTTCCTCAGTGCTTTTTAAAGGCAGACACTGGCTGCTAATGGAGATAGTTTTAGGTGCGCATAGTGTGACTGTTACTAAAATGGAATGATACACTGCTGTATATTGCATCAGGAAGATCCTATCAGTTTGGTGCTAGTAAGTCGTTTCTAACCCTCTTTGCTCGCTGAATCTCCCTTCTCTAATAGATTCGGGGCGAGCTTCAGGGTAACGTATTTGCAGGCAGCACACTAGCTGAAATCTAATCGTGCTGGAAATGTAATTAAAATGTAATTTAATCAAATACATGTATTTAAATGGTTCCTTCTATTTTTAATAAGCAACTCTGGTTTTCTACTTAATGAAGTGCCATTCATACCTAACAGAACCTAAAATGTTACTGATTATAAAACATTATATATTCTAGTAGGACTGAAAAATAATTTACTAATCAAACCATCATACACGATTGATTGTAAGAGGCTTGTTGCGTTCAAAGATGTTAAAATGCGAACAACTGTTTAACTGCTTTTGTGTTAACACTTTAGCACTTAGGTTTAGCCCTTTAACACTAAAGTTATTTGAGTAAAGAAGAGAGTTGTTTAATGAAAAAATAGTAAATAAGTGACAATTTTGGCCTTTAAGTGAACCTGGTGGAAGTGAGGACACTGGAGCAGGAGGGGCTGGAGTTTGGGAAACGCTGACTTGCCTCACGTTACCAGCTTTGCATGGTGCTGGGGGGGGTGCTTATTCCTGTACAGCGGGCAGAGAGAAGTGACTGTCCCTGGGCCACAAGGTTAAGAGGAAAGTTATACTCGGCAGGTAGGTCAAAAGTCCCCGCCTCCAGGTGCCAAAATTCCATAAAACTTGGGATTTGAGTCCAGCCTGGCCCGTCTCCTGCTTATTCTGTCTGAGAGGCTGTGAGGAGTGCCCAGTTCCTATCCTGTTTCCTTCCAATCTTGAGCCTTTTAAAGCATTCATGTCAGCAGCTACCTACTGACCTGCCTGAGTAGGAATTAATGTATTCTGCTACCTTTTTTACAGTGGTTACATTAGCAATGGAAAAATCAAATAATGATGAGTGAACATTTCTGACATTATGGCACCCACTAAGGGATATAAATTGAGGACAGAGAATGCTCTATTAATAATTATAGTAGTAACAGTAATTGTTTTGTTAGTTATAGGCTCTTTCACTTTTATTTTCATTTGACCTGTATCACAATCATATGAGTAGATATTATCCCCATTTTATAGGCAGAAAACTGACAATGTTATATTTGTCCCAAATCACACAATTAGTAATTGGTAAGGCTATAAGTAGGTCTATGGAGCTGCTGTCTTTTTCCTAATAAAAGTTTAATTAAACTTTTATTTTGAGATAATTATAGATTCACTATTATAACAAATACTGTAGGGAGATGCAGGAGATCTGGTGTAGTGTCCCATCTTGCAAAACATGGAAGTACCAAATCACGACAAGGATGCTGACATCGGTACAGTCAAGATGCAGACCATTTCTATAGATCTGTCCCCGGTGTTGCCTGTTTGCAGCCACAGCCCCCTCCGTCTCCTGCACTCCACCCCATTCCTGATACCTGGTTATCTCTAATCTGTTCCCCATTTCTCTAGTTTTCTCACTTAAAAAATGTTGCATAAGTGGAATTGTATAGTGTTTATTTTGTGATACTTTTATTTTCTTTCTTGTTTCTTTCCTTTTTTTTTCTTAGCTTAATTCTCTGGAGACTCAGGCAAATTGGTCAGTATATCCCTGGTTAGTTCCATTGTATTGCTGAGCAGTGCTCCACGGAACTGAAGGACATCTGCACTGCTCCACGTTGGGGCTCTTACAAATAAAGCTTCTACGAACAATCAAGTGCAAGTTTTTGTGTGAACGTGAGTCTTCATTGCTCAGGGTAAATGCCCAAAAGTGTGATTGCTGGGTTGTGTGGTAGTTTCATGTTTATTTTTGTAAGAGTCTGCCAGACTATTTTCCAGAGTGACTGTACTATTTTACAACCTCCACCAGGAATATACGAGTAACCTAGTTTCTTTGTGTCCTCACCAATATTGGGTTTTGTCACTAATTCTTACTTCAGCCATTTTGATAGATGTGTAGTTATATATCACTGTGGTTTTCATTTGCTTTTCCCTAATGGCTAATGTAAGTGAACATTTTTTCATGTGTTTGGTTGCCCTCTGTATATTGTCTTCAGTGAAATACTGCTTCATTTTTTTTTCTGAATTTCCTTTTTGTTTTCCCCTATGTCCTTTCTTTAACTTGAAATTTGTATTGAGATCACTGTAGTGGACTCATATGAAATTGTAAGCCATAATATAGAGATCAATAATAAAAAGATGAATAACCCAATTAAAAAGTGTGCAAGGACTTGAATTGACATTTATTTCTCCAAAGAAAACACACAAATGGCCAATGAGCATATGAAAAGATGTTCAACCTCAATAGCCATCAGGGAAATGCAAATTAAAATGACAGTGAGATACCACCTCACTCCCACTGGAATGGTTATAATTTAAAAAGAGGGATAATAAGTGTTGGAGAGTATGTGGAGAAATCGGAACCCTCATATACTGCTGGTAGGAATGTGAAATGATGCACCTACTTTAAAAAATAGCCTGGCATTTCTGCTCTGTTAGTGAGAATGCAGATCAGTGCAGCCACCACGGAAGGCAGTATGGAGTTTCTTCAAACAACTAATGATGGAACTGCCTTACGACCTAGCGATTCCACTTCTGGAAATTTATCCAAGAAACCCAAAACACCAATTCGAAAGAATATATGCACCCTGTGATCACTGCAACATTATTTACAATAGCCAAGATTTGGAAGCAGCCCAAGTGCCCATCAGTAGATGAGTGGATAAAGCTGCTATGATACATTTACACAGTGAAATAGTACTCGGCTGTAAAAAAGAAAAAAATTACTCTTTGCGACAGCAAGGATGGACCTGGAGAACATTAGGCTAAGTGAAATAAACCAGTCAGGGAAAGACAAATACCATATGATTTCACTCATAATGTAGATTCTAATGAACAAACTAAACTAACAAGCAAAAAAGAGACAAACTCATAGATAGCAGACTGACAGCTCTGGCTGGAGGGATGTTGGCAGGTGGAGGGATTAAGCAAAACAAAAGAACTCATGGATGTGGACAGCAGTGTGGCAGTTGTGACAGAGAGGGGTGTGGGCGGAGGTGGGAGAGGTGTGTGTACAAGGGGGATAAATGGTAATGGAAAAAATACAATAAAAATAAACTTAAAAAGCAGCCTGGCAGTTTGTCAAAAACTTAAACACAGAGTTACCATATAATTCAGCAAGTTCATTGCTACAGATAAACTCAAGAGAATTGAAACCATTTTGCATAATAGGCAAAAAGTGGGGACAACTCAAATGTCCATCAACTGATGAATAGATAAAACATGGTGTATCCATAAAATAGAATATTGCTCATCAATGAAAAGAAATGAATTATTGATACATGCTGGAGTAAATGCTGAGTGAAAGAAGCCAGTCATGAAGGACCACCTATTGTATGACTTCATTTATATAAACTACCCAAAACAGGCAAATCTAGAGAGACAGAAAGGAGATTAGTGGTTACCTAGGTCTTGGGGTCCTGAGGGAATTTGAGAGTGATTGGTAAAAGATATGGGGTTTCTTTTATGGCATAATTGATATGTTCTAAAGTTGTATGATGGATGCACAACTCTGTGACTATACTAAAGGCCAACGAATTACATACTTTACATGAGTGAATTGTATGGTATGTGAATCATATCTCAATAAACCTGTTTTATAAACAGCAACACAGAGAGATTCTGTACACCCAGTTTCCCCCAGTGATAATAATTTGCAAAACTATACTATGATAGAATATTGAGACCAGGATTTTAAGATTGATAGAATGCACTCAAGTTTAAATTTTCCCAATCTTACTCATTCTCATTTGCTGTGTATGTTTATGTCTTTAGCTCGATATGTTTTATCACATGTGAAGGCTTGTTTATGTACCACCCTGGTCAAGATACTGAATGGAATATCACTTCTTAAAGCTCTGTTCACCCTAGATTCTGTTTAAGGCAGTGCTCCAGAGACCTCTCAGTTTATTCTCACTGTCAATAACCAAAAGCAAGGCAGCTGCCCGTCTTGCCTCCTAAGTTGCCCGGCAGGTGGAGCATCCTGCTCCTTGCTGTCAAGGGCAGAAGTCATACAGGAACATGCATTCCCACCCACACAGGAGGTGCGGAAGGTCAGGATTGTGGGTACCACTCATCTAGATTCTAGAATCACCCACACTTCAGAAAGAGTAGGAAATTATCTTACGAAAAGGAGGAACGTGAATTCTGGAAGGGGGATACGCCCCCGTGTCTCCACTGCCTGCTTTCTCCTCCCACCAAGTTCTGAAGCCCTCTCTCTAACTCCCAGGCCTGGTGGGTGACTTGTCAGCGCTTTCAGAGAGCTAGTATTTATTGGGTTGCCACCAGCAAGTGCTCTCAGGAACGGACTGGCAATGATTCATCTGTACTAATCCCTGTGTTTTCATCAGCCTTGCCTCTGTGCAAGGGGACAGCCCCGCTGGCTCTTCTACAGCATCATCACTTTGGTTTCTCTCTAAATGTTTGCTCAGAAAAAGCCCAGAGTTTGGCCTCAGTTTATTCTGGGCTTCCAGGGGAATTTCCCATCCTCCTCGGATTCTATGGGTGAAGTTGCTAGAACATTTGTTCCTTACCTGGTTGGGGCAGAAGGTAAATCTGGTTTCAGCACAGATTTTCTTTTTTTAATCAAAGCCAAACTTACTAGGATCACATCCTTTGGGACAAGAGATATGGGAAGAAGTAGCTGTCATTACACTGTTTTTCAGCTGTCACCCCACTGCCCCCAAATCACTGGTCTTGTCATAACTGACCACGGGCTAGTCCCAGCTTTACCCTCCACCTGAACTTATAGCCCAGCCATGGTTAGGCCATCTGAAACTTACCTTGTGCACACCCACCCCTACAACTCCAAATGTGGCCCCTGAATTCTGACTTATTCAAAACCCACCTCTGCAAAACCTCAGACTCCACCACTTACAATCCCAGTTGAACTTTACATTGCGACTAGTGTGTGGTAGCATTTCTAAAAGTGAATATTACTATTAATGGTAACAATGATACCTTGATTAGTAGAGCAACTTTGTGGGACAAATAGCAGCTCAGAGAAGTGAAAAGACTTGTCCAAGATCACGTAGTATAATCATGATAAACAATTTTTAATAACAAATTTAAATTTATCCCCTTTTAGCCACGCTTTTCCTGCAGCCTCCTACCTCCTTCGAGTTTATTATCCCAGAGGACGGATACTTGACTTCCTAAGTAAGACCATAGCCTTGCAAACTGGGCCTTATAGAGAAGAAAAGGATGGCCAGCAGGCTTAGACCCAAAGAAAAATTCATGATATTGCTCAAGTCTGAAGGCAGTTTGCTAGCAATTTTCTCTTCTTTGAAGGGAGGTCAGTCTTTTCCTTCAGGCCTTCAGCTGATTGGATGAGGCCCACCCACATTAAGGAGAACAATCTGATTTACTCAAAGTCTACTGATTTAAATGTTAATCTCATCTAAGAAACTTTTACAGCAAAATGCAGACATGTATGATCAAATATCTGGGTACCATGCTCAGCCAAATTGACACATAAATTTAACCATTTCACCAGCCTAGGATTTTATGAAAAGAAGACTGGGAGGGAAGAAGGAGAAGGGATTATATCATCCTGTGAAGGCAGTTGACCAAGAAAGGGGAAGTGCTTTAGATGAAAGAAAGAAACATCCAGAACAGAGGGTGGGTACTGCTTCTACTCTCTGCTTGGGGAGCTGCCAGGAAGGGCTACGTCGCAGGATGTCGCATTAATGTCAGGGCAGCTATCTCAAAATAAATGTGACATTGTGGCCTGTGTGAGGCTGAGGGAGGCTTGGAGGTTTAGCCCTCTCAGGCTGCCCGGGGTTCCTGTGTGCTGTGGATAGCTGGGTGCTGGGGTGAGTTACTGATTAGAAGGTCCATCATAGCAGGACCAAGGTGGTTCAGAAGAGAAGGCTGCAGAGATAACAAACCATTTGGGCTGAAGCTGAATGGATTCACAACAGCCCTCAGAAAAGTTTAGAGATGGTGGGGCAGAGTTAGTCAGAGAGCACTTGGACTTTGCCCAAGCAGAGAGAGAAAGACAGAGAAACTCAGTACACCTCCAGTTTCACCTGTTGCAGACTTCACTTGTAGGACAGGCAGGTCGGTCTGCAACTAGGTAGATTCAGGTGTTACTTCTGACATCAACGTCTAACTGGTTTTGTGCCTCAGACCCTGCGGTGTTTTGCTTCCATTATAAGGTTGCATTAACCACACCCAGGCACCATCTTGGATTGGAGTTGAGGATGGCAAGCAGGAAATCATTCTTTTGGAGGTTGGACCTTTTCTTCTACAGTGACTGAGACATTCCTAAAGGGTCTTTTTAAATTTATTGGCTCAAATTAAATATAAATTACAGAGAATTTAAAGTCCACATTTTACCTACTAATTAGCATGGAGAACTGGATCCATTAGAGAAAGCAATACATTTCAGAGCTAATGTGTGATTACATTTGTTCTATTAGTAAGTGGAGAATCCAGGAGGAAAAACCAGGCCTTCCTTTCTTCAAAGTTTCATACCGATTCCCAGGTGGTGTTGATGTGGTTAACTGGCATGTTTTTTGATCCTTTACCACCACTGGCTAACTCCTACCAGCTTTGATGCCATCCTCTGACCATGACCTTCGAACATTTACTCTAAGGTCAACTTAGGCAGTAAGAGAAGGGCATTTTCATCACTCTTTGCATAACATATTGCTATACTTTTATTATGATAAATTCAAAAAATGAAGAAAGATATTAAGATCATATAATACCACTGTCCAAGTTAATTAGTCACATTTGTTTCTAGTTTTTTTAAATATGAGTGAAATGTTACAGATGAAATTATTGTCCCTTTGCTCATCACCGCTCAATGAGCCGCTAGGCTCATTTTCTTCCTGTCTTCCTCAGAAGCAGCCAGGTTCATGAATTTGATATGCATTCTTCTAGACCACCTAAAAAAAGAACTTTTACACATACAAATGCATCCATGGAAAACACAAATTATCTTGTGTGTTTTAAAATCTAATTCAATATAGCCAACTGTATACATAATTGTATACTGTATACTGGCTTTCTTGTACTTGGGTGAGGTAGTTATCACTCTATGGAATCTTTCTACCTAGACGCTGAATTCCTTGAGGTCAGGGGCTATGTTTTATTCATCTCCATATTGCCAGCACCTGACACATAACATTGAGATAAATGAATAGATACATCAATGAATGAAATGCCTTCATTCCTCCCCCTGCTTTCCCAAGCTAGCTTCCTCCCTCGGCCTACCATGACGAGAGTCAAGGGAATTTCCTACCACAACTTACAGTGCACGTTACCCTCATTATCTTGTTTAATTACCACAACTTTCTGAGATATAACATTTTACAAGTGATAGAACGAGGCTTAGAAAGGTGAAGTGAATTCCCGTCATCATACAGTCAGGAGTAAAAGGGCGATTTGAGTGCAGGTCTGTGCAAATCCAGAGGCTGTGGCTACTCCACTCTCCTGCTACATCTCAAACAGTAGGATTTGCTAATATAAAATAGCCTGGTGTTTTGCCTTCATAAATGTGACATCAGCTTCGACGATCCTCTCCCATTCAATGAAATCTTTTTTTCTCTCAGAGTCTGGGGAAATCACCTTCATTAATTAACCCACAGCTTTGACTAATTAACTGACATCTTTCTCTCTCTTGGGCTTTGAGTCTATATGTTAGGATCCTAAAGTGTTAGCAGGATGCTTTGTATCAGTGAGTCCAGCCCCATGATTCTAGAGATGGGAAAGCTAGACCAAAGAGCTGAAGAAATATGCTCAAGGTGTCATAGTGAAGCAGAAGCCAAGCTAATGTCAGTGCCAGGTCAAGATCGCCACCAGGTCTGCTGTGAGCAGGTCTGGTGCCCTCTGATCTGGGTTTGGATTAGCTGATGGGGCTGGTTCTCCTCCAAAAGGGAGGAAAGTTGAGTGGTATATGGCTTTGCCATCTCATTGATGTCAGGGGTAATGAAGAAGGGCACCAGCAAGATTTGAACCAAGAAGGGACATCCCAGAAACCAAGGCATGTACATTCATTGAAGTTCAGCTTGCAAAGTAGCAGAAGGGAGCTGCAAGGGATGCTGATTCTGTTGGACTGATATTGGAGGAGAAAGTCGCCTTGAATAGAGAGGGACTGTCCTGACCAGGGTTGGCTGACTTCTGGAACAGACAACTCCACGTACTCAGTGGAAAAACACTAAAAATTAACTGCTTGCTCACATTACTGTCCAGTGCTACCACCGGTGAGTCTGCTCCCTGCTCTCTGGGGTTGTTCAGGGAGTCAGTTTCCTTCTATCTCTGATCTCTTCCTTTTCTAACATGCCTGCAAAGTCAGTGTCCAGGCTGGATAGTGAGTCCATGCTGAGTCAAGGTCAGTCAGGGGCAGAGCTTGGGCTAGAGTAGGCATTCCTGACTCCACAGCCAGAGGATGGGATTTCTGTGGCGCTGTCCTTCCTGCCTCTCGGCATCTCTGACCCCGTTTGCTCCTCTTTGAAGTGGGAGTCACACAGCCTGCTGTGCTCATCCTCAGCATCATGACTTTAAGCCCTGGAATATGTTTTATAAGTGGGAACGTGTCCTGCTGACTGCCCACCCTAACTTGGAGTCCTCCCCCTTCAGATCCTGAAAGTAGACGACAAATCTGAGGAATGTTCTTCAGGAACGGAAGGGTAGCTGCCATGCGACTGCACAGGACATGGCCACTGCTGCTCCGGGGCTCAGGCACGGGAAGCATCTCTCTCCAGATGATGCTGGCGAACCCAGGCTATTGGTGCACTTTGACACCGAGAATCATTTCCTATCCCAGACCCTCCCGACAGCAGCCAGCGAGCTCCATCTGCAGGGTCAATTGTTGACTTTGAACTTGAACTTGGGCTGCAGCACCATTGGACCCTGATAGGGTAGTAGGTTGGCCAGAGTATGGAATTTGGAATCCAATGGCTCTGGATTTGAGTCTTGGTTCTAGTGCTTGGTGGGTTCACGTTCCTCCTCTATAAAATGGGGAGAATGACTTATGGGGTTGTTTTGACAATTAAATGAGCTCATTATGAAAACTGCTTAGCAGATTGAAAATAAGCAGCGCTCAGGAAAGCTGCGGTTATTTTCATGCCATATCCAATGTGCTAGAGATGACTTCTGGGCACTTGCATAAGGGTTGAGTCAGAACTTCCCCTGTGGCTTCCCTGGTGGCCCCATTTCGATGAGCAGTCTTTTGCCTCAGTGTCCCTTTTTTGCCCATCCCAATTCCTTCCCTGAATCTTAGCCTGCTTAGCAGAGGCTCAGAGACTCCACACAGCCTCAATGAGGCCACATCTCTAGCTACCACTGCTTCCCGAACATGGGGGCTGGATTATCAGCCTGGGCTCTACCATCTTGAGCACCTGGGCAGTGAACTCGGAATCTAAAGTTTTCCATGACCTTTCATGGTCCAGCTGGTATTGATATCATGGACTTGATCGTATGTAGCACTCCTGACTCTCACTATAGCCACAGTAAGCTTCCTCCGCAGCTCATCAGGCCTGAAGCAGAGCCTGAGACAAGGGCTTGGGAGGTGATCCCAGGATGCAGGAGTGAGGGCATGGGCAGTGGCAGACAGGGAGGAGGAAAGGCCAGTATGTACTATGGGCCAGATTCCCACCAGGCTCCTGTGGGAAGGCATGGCCAACATGCTGTGGGGTTGTCCTGGGGAAGGGGAAGAGCCTGGGACACTCCCCAAGGGCTCCTGTTCCTCACTGGTCAAGGGTGCCCAGAGACCTCCCTCTCCCACTTTGAAATTGTCCCTGGGTTGGATCTGAGTGGGCTTTCCAGGCTCAGAAGAAAGCCCTGAGGCAGAGAGGTGGAGAGACCCAGGGGCCTGTGCTCGGAGGAGAATGTGTGCCCTGCCGTGGCACCATCTTCAGGGATGAAGCCTGCGGAAGCTGCTTCCCACTTTGGGTTGAGCTGGATCACACGAAAGGTCTAGATCCAAATGCCGCCTTCTTAGAGGAGGCTTTCCTGTTGTCTCATTGGAACGAGCCCGCCTGTGGTTACTCCATCCCGTGATGTTTTCTCCCCATGACTGTTCTCTGCAGCTTTGGCAGTGTAGCCTAAGATCTACCAGTCCGTGAATGTGTCTGGATGGCGGGATCTGTTCAAATAAGGCCTGCACCAGACTTGGAGTGGCGTCATTGTGGAATAAGAGGTTCAAATTCCCATACCAATCCAGGAAATGGGTGTCAAAGAAGTGCCAAAGCTTTGGGTGTTGGGGTGGAAGACATCAGAGTCAGGCACAGCCGGCAAAGTAAGCCACTAGCAGAAGTTAATCAAGCAGCAGGAAGTGGGGACTTACGAGGGGACCAGGATGTCCAGTGTGATTGCTGCGGACAATGTCAGGCTGGCGGGAGGCTTTCTTGGGAATGGATTGGATAAGACGCATCTCCTGGTCCTGCTTCAGCATGTTCAGGCACTTCTCTGTATCTGGTTTCCATTTCCTCACTGTGGCCACACTGATGATATCATTAAAGGTTGGGAGAAGTGACGATTTTAGTGCATACCTCAATAATGATGCATGTTTACCTGGCTGCAACTCATTCCAAAACTGACAGTGAAGGGATTTTAGGACCTAAAAGAACCTCTTTTTTGAGTCTTGGCCCAAAGGGGAAACAGCCTAGTATGGATGATGGAATTCCAGAGGCTCTGAAATGAAGAACAGCTAGGCAGTACCTTCCATTTCAAGCCACAGTTTTTCAGGCCACAAGTGAGAACAGCCACTTCTCCATGAGACCAGCTCAGTAGGACCAGCTTGTCCGAATACAGTGTGAGTCACCGTCCAGACTGTGGACGGAGCCGGGGCTGCGGGCTTCCCTCTTCACAAGGACCTTGAGGTCCCCGTGTCAGTTCTCCATGCATCAGGTGAGGAAGAGCCGGCCCAGGGATGTGTCTGCCTCGCCGTCAGAGAAAACAGTGCACGTGCCCCTTTGCCGTAGAGATCCGTCCTCCATGAACCCGGTTACAGCAGCCAATAACCTCTTGGCTTCCATTGGCTCTACAGTCAGGTTCCGTAGTTCCTGCTGGCAGAATGTAATGATGGAAGGAAAATTGGAGTTACTCCTTATCATTAAAATCAGTGTCTGTACGGGGTGGCTGGCTCCACTGCCAGCATTTTCAGTGTATTAATTACATGTACAGCCATCTTCATGGTTCCCATATGCTAGGGCTCTAAATAAAGCATTTCATTTTAATCCTCATTGCAGTAAATAAAGTGCCTCCTCAATAGCGGGCTCGGAAGTTACCTAGCCTTCCTGTGCTTCAGCGCCTCCTCTGTGTGGTGGGTCTATGATAATCCTTCTGCCGTGGCATAGCTGTGAGGGTTAAGAGAGTTCCTACACACGAAGCCCTTATAACAGTGCCTGGGGTGTATCTGGGGCTCTTACAAGTGCTCCATGTTGTTATTTTTAGCACCATCACTCATTTACAGATGGCGAATCTGAGGGAGGGAAGTCAGTTATTGTTTTCCAACCAGGGAGGTCCAAATTGGGACTTGACGTGCAATTTCTTGTTTTTAATGTTCTGTTATCTTATCTTTCGGTAGAAAGGTTTGCCGTGGTTTATGGATTAAAATCGAACCAGTGGGATGAAAAAGGGCAGATAATGGTGGGAGGAACTAGAAGGAGCAGATCGTGCCACAGACCTGAGCCGTGATGGCCGGAGGAGGCGGGTGATGAATTTGTCCTTACTCCCCTCGCGTGGAAGGCAGGGAGAAAACATGTCGGTGACATACATTTTGCTTCCTGATCGCGGCATCAGGCACATATTCACTCGCAGCGATAAGCCCTGCGGGCACGGGAGGTGGGGACTGGACGCCATGGGAGTGCGGTATGGGGCTCCTTGAATCCTGCTCTGAGTCCGGTGTACTGTGTCTGCACGTCCAGCTCTCCTAATGAAAAGCTATTAAGGGAGTGACTTCTGTGACTCTGCTAGCAGATCTGGAGACTTCGCTTTCTGGAGCTGAAATATCAACCAAGAAATCATGGTGCGAACCACAAAAGACGAATACGAGTGTTGGCTGCCTCTCACAGTTGGCAGAGGTAGAGTCCAGTTTTAGATTCCTTTCCTCCCTCTGTCCCCAACTCTTCTGTGGTGTGGCTACCTGAACACAAGGCTCGTGAATTCACCTGTCTGTGCTTCCCTACATTAACTGAGAGCATTCATCTTAGTTCTACCTGTTGATCATCCAGGCGAACGTTTACTGGTCATTTACTTGGTGTGCAGTATGGTTTTAGACAATAGGGAGGGCACATGAGTCAGCACCTGTTCTATGCCAAACGCCCTCTGGGACACTTGACATGCATTCCTGCATTTACTGCGATCGTACAAGGTAGCTGTTATTACTTCCGATTTATAGTGGAAACAGTCTGACGCTCAGAGAAGTCCTGTAACTCATCCAAGGCAGCTCTGCGGGCTCTGGAGCAGGGCCAGACCTCGGAACCACTGAGTGGTGGATTCAATATTTCATGTAGCGTGTTGCTATCTCCCTTGCCAGGTGCTGCTGATACAGAGTTTGCTAAGAAATGATTCCTGCCCCCAACACCCCTAGCATCGTCTGGTTGGAGAGTCGATTTCCTGACTCCCTGTCTGGTGGTCTTGTTATAGTCAACCTCAGTCCTTAGTATGAAAACACGTATTACAAGCTGTACATGAAGCCATTTGAATGCCATGTGAATGCTGTTGGTGTTTAGATGAAGTGGGAAAAAGAATTAAGGGGTGACTGAGACTGGAGCTGAATGGTAACAGCATCTCTCTTTTTACACTTGAGATCTTCTTTATAGAGACGCCTGCAGCTTCCTGAGGGACGGGTAGAGAGTGAACTGTGGTTCCTGGAGCCCAGGAGGCAGTGAGGTTCTCTGGCAGTAAGTCACGGTTGGGGCTGCAGACTTCTTTTTCTGGAAGGAGCTCGCTTCGGAGAAACTAATTAGACATACAATTTTTTAGGAGGTTTAGGGTTTTGCTAGGTTGCCATGGCTCCTCCCCAGCATGCTCCCTGGAGGAAGGGCTCTGTCTGGGCAGAGGAACACTCAACACTTTCATTTCACCTCCCGGCTCCTCAGGGGCTCACATTCTTCTTAGGAATAACATCTGTGTTTCGTGGTCTCTTAACTCCTTCGTGATTTCCTTTCCTTTTGTTGCCTTTGAGTCTCAGGCTGGAGACTGAAAACCTGGAGCAGAAACATTTTGGACACTTTGTATGAAACAACTAACGCAACCAGAGGTGCAGAGTGAGTCCATCCCCGGGCTGGACGGGGCGTGACAACAGCAGCACTTAGATCACCGAGACCAGGGATCCCTCCGTTGTCAGGTGCTCACTGCTTCTGCGAGAGCCTGTTGTGCTCCGGATGGTTCAAGCTCTTTTCTTACTTGAGTGCAACTGGTCCCCGGGTAGATTTCACCATTGAATCCAAGTTCTTCTTTCTGTCACCCAACAGGATAGGCCTTCTCTTTTCCTTCTGTGATAGGCCTTCAGAGATTTTTGTCCCTGCTTATTATCCCATTTTATTCTCCCCAGAGAGGTGGTATTTCTAGTCTCACTATTCCGATTGTCTAAGTGTTCACCCTCTAAGGGTAACAAGTATGTTACAAATATATTAATAAGACATCTATTAATTGAGTACCCCATCTCTTTTCTACTGAGCTTGGTTGTGATCTTGGCATTTTTCCCAGTAACTTGCAGGCAGTTGTTATAAATTGGCTTCTTAATAAAGGAATCCCAACTGGGCAGCTACTGTGTTCGAGCACTGCGAACCGTGAGTAGACCTGGGGAGGCAGTGTGAACACAGCAGGCTCCTCTGTCCCCTCGTGGTATTTGCACCCTGCTCTGGAGCTAACTCTGTGTTGCACTGAATTGCCCTTTGCCACCTCGGAGTTGGGCTTTCGGCTGGAGAGAATGCTTTTCCTAACCCGACTCTGAGGCTCACCTGCAAGAGGTGCAGGCAGAGTGTGAGCCTCAGCCTCCCTTGAGCTGAGTCCGCTGTGTGTCTCTCTCCCAACCCCCTTTCACACACCTGGGGCCTATTGCATGCTCTCCCCTGCTAACCATTTAGAGGGCTTTGAGTGCTGGGGGAAATACAGGGTCCAGCAGGAGTAACTCCTGCCTGAGTGTGGTTGGTAGGGTAATAATATGGGTGTAATAATTTATAGTTTTAACTTGAACATTTCACTTAAAATATCATATGGCATGCTTGAGTGTGATATTGTTATGTTACAGAATTATATGCTTATGATTTTGTAATAAAAGATTTTGTAATATAAAAGGGTGTTATTTGTGCTGTACCCTGATCTACAGAGAGAAGCTGAGTGCCGCTGGGGATGATCCAGCCTCCTTTTATATTGGGAGGCAGAGGTGCTTTTCGGAGAAGCTCTTGAACCCACAGCTAGGTGCACCCAGTTTAGTGATGCTCCTACCATACCTGGAAATGCTCTCTCAGTGTCTCTGTTCCTATCATTTTTAGGAACCTTTCTAAAGTTAGTGTATGTAAATAAGAGGTTTGGCAGGTCCGCTAATCCTGCTCACTTCCCACCAGTCCTTGAGAAATGGTGGTTCTCGGTAGGGTGGGGTGGCAGGGCCTCTGTCCAGAAATGGAAGAGACCACGTGTGTGGAAAGTCCCGGGAGAAGTGATTTTGGCTGGACATATACCATGTCCTGTCTATCAAATGATTGATTTTTATGGTGTTTTCCCCTCTGAATACCCTGCTGGATCTTTTATTTATTTTTAAAGAAAGGGGAGGGGAGGGAGAAAGAGAGGGAGAGAAATATCAGTGTGGGTTGCCTCTCACATGCCCCCCACTAGGGGACCTGGCCAGCAACCCAGGCCCTGACTGGAATCGGACCAGTGACCCTTTGGTTTGCAGCCTACGCTCAATCCACTGAGCCACACCAGCTGGGGCCCTTTGCTGTTTCTTTAAATCACACCGTTAGTTTCTGACCTGTTGAGATAATGATGTGGCTGAGCGGGAACTGCTTTCAAATCCACACCGAGTGTTTGGCAGCTTTGGGAAAATTGTGTCCTCTCTGAGTTTGTTTGTTTCTGCTCACAATGATGATCTGGGAACAGAGCTGACACTGAACACATTATACAGAGAATAAAGTGAGGCTAATCAGGACGATTGGCTTCTCCTCCCAGGTCTGGCCATGTGGTCAGTTAACACGCAATGATCGAGAAACCACAGAGCGGGCTCTGTTCTAGGGGCTGGAGACACAGCAGACAGGAAACATGTATAAAGTTCCTGTTGTCATGGAGCACAATTTCCAGAAAACACCCATAAATAAGTAAGCCAGCAGTATGTCTGGTGCAAATACATGCTATGGAGAAAAACAGAGACGAGTACTGGGCACAGGGCTTGTGTGTGTGCGTTTTTGCATGCGTGCATGTGCGTGCTTCTGCAGGGTGCTGAGAAGGTGACATTGGGAGGACACCTGAAGGAAATGAACAGGAGCCACGCACGTGTTGGGGGAAAAGCATTCCAGGTGGAGGTCTGCCGTGGGGGAGGGTTTGCCAGGTTTGAAGGACAGCAGGCAGGCCGGTGTGCCTAGAGCGTCATGAGAGAGGACTTGAGGTGTGGGAAGTATGAGGGGACAGATCGCTGAGGGCTTCAAGGCCACTGTAGCACCTCGGGCTTTGCTCTAAGGCAGATGGCAAGCTCTGGAGGGTTTCAAGCAGCAGAATGAGATGACTCAACTTAGCATTGCAAGAGGATCACTCTACAACTCTTTGGGGGGATAGACTGGCTCTGGGGGGCGACTGTTGGGGCACAGAGCCTTTGACTTTGTTTTCAGTGCTTCCCAAGCCGCTCAGGATAGTCCAGGTGGATCACCATCTAACCAGGTTTTAGAGGCGAAGAGAAAGTAAAAAACATCGAGGGCAGTAGGAGCTAGTCCCTATCTCCAGGTGCGCCTCACCCTGGGATAGAAAGTTGGGCTGTAGGAAAGGAGAATAGAAGTTTTTTCTCCGAGGGCCCCGGGGCAAGCCAAAGGAACAAGTGTAGACAGCAGGAAAGTGTGAGCTTGGCCTCGCAACCAACAGTAAGGAAGTCAAAAGCAAAAGTAAATTAGTGAGGGGACTTTAATATAATGGGGCCATTGAACATGGCAGAGAACGGGGGTCGGTGCTCCTTGCCAGGAATCTGAGTGGGGATTGGACACATGGGCCAGAAACCCTGTCCCTATCCTCCCCCTGCCCCCACATTCCTATCCCCCACCCCAATGTACATTCGAAAGATGTGGTAAACCAGAGGGTTTGTGTGCAGGGGAGACAAGAACAGCAGAAGCGGCCTGCCATGCCTTGGGCAGAGTTTGAGCCCCATATGGAGAGAGGGATTTGAGTGGAAGTGAAGGTGTTCCTTGAAAGTGTGAGTCTAGGAGCTCCGTTGACATCGCGTCCACATCGCTTTCCCCAGGTGCCCTGCATTTAGAGCCTCCCTAAAGCCGGGGGTGGCTGCCATCTGCTGGAAGATGTAAGTATTGCACCCAGACGCTCAGCTTTCCAACTTCAGAGACAAACCTGTGTTGGCATTTTTCTCCTGACCAGGCCCCGTCCATTTTCTCTTTTAAATCATCACACATTCTCTTCAGGGTAGGCCCTCTTCATTCTCATTTTTAGGGATACTCGGAAAAATCACGCGAGTAGACCAAAATCATTCGATGATTTCTAAACTTAGGACCCAAGCTCAGCTCTGACTACAAAAGAGAATTACTTTGAGAAGTTGTTACGATCACACCTGCTTTGCAACTGTAAAGTGCAGTGTGAGAGCTGGCACACGGCAGGTGCTCCGTGTGTGCCGAGTGAGAGAATGGATAGAGGGTACGTATGCAGATGGTGCTCCTCTGGGCTCAGTGGCCGATGGGCGCAGAAGACCTACGTTTTAGTTCTTGGTCTGGCACTTCAAGGCCAAGTGAACTTGAAAGTCATTTTATTGCTCTGGAACACATTTCTTAACCTGTAACTACAATACACCGGGACAATGTGGCGGCTACTTATTTTCACTGTGTGTGTGTGTGTGTGTGTGTGTGTGTTTCCTATAATATACTGAAATCTGTCTTCCAGTCTTGGCATTGGAGCAATTATCAAGGACCGATCCTTCTCCTGCTTCCTTTCTGAGCTTTCAGTTCCATTTCAGGGCTCACCGGGGAGGAAAAAGGATGAGGAGAGTGAGCCCTCTGCTGGCCAGTGATATATCACACCGGCTCACATCCGGGCAGCGTGTGCCTTGGAGGCTCCCAGCACCCATTGTGGCCGGGGACGCAGTTCGGGGGAGGTTGCCTTTCTAGTGCGACAGTGGGCTTCCTAAAGAGCAATGCTGATGATGTCGCTTCTGCCTTAAATGTCTTCAGAAATTCTCAGCTGTGCTCTGAGGACACAAAGCCTTCAAGGCAAGGCCCTGCCCCACTTTCAACCTTTGCATCCAGCCACAGCCTCGCCCTCATTCTAACCATGGAAACCTCAAGGGAGGCTCCCCTAGTCCCCCTCCCACCTCACCCAAATCCGAGCAGAAGCGATGCCCTAGTGCTCCAGGACCCTGCGGCCCTCCCCACTCCTGGAGTTAATGGGGCCTTGACTCTGGCTCCCCAGGTCCCTAGTTAGTCTGGCTTAACTGAAATGACATCCATGTCTGGGAAAGATGCGCTGTAGGCACAGGGCAGCTCAGGAGCAGGGGTATGGATATGGAGAAGCTCTCTGGATCCCCCAAGTCCTATGGTTTTTACCTTCTGTCCTCTCTCAGAATCATACACTGCACCTCAGGGCACCACAGTCACGCAAACCTTTTCCCCTGGCTCCAGCAGTGGCTTCCATGTAGGCCTCTCCCGTCTTGCACCTCCTTGCCCAAATCCAAACTGTCACAAAAAGATGATTAAAAATAAATAAAAACATGGTCATAATACTTCCCTGCTTAAAATTCCTGAGTAGCTTCCTATTGCACTAAGGAAAAAGACCAAAATCCTTATTCTGGACCAAGGGAACCCACTTGCAGGACTGGGTGGCCCTGCTCCTCCTGGACCTCTGGCTTTCCTTCCGTGCAGCCTGGCAGCCTCAGGGCCTCCAGAGACAGAGCCTCTGCCCTCTGCCTCTCCTGCATCCTCCCCTGCTTAACTCCTCCTTGTCATGCAGATCATGACTCCAATGCCCTTCCTCAGGGAAGCCTTCCTGGCCCGATGCCCAATGGCCGTTCTTATTGTCCTGTACTTGCTCCCATAGCACAACCTCAGTTTCCAGTTTCCCATTGGCTTGTCTGATGCGGTGGCTGTTGCCATCTGGCCCCCGGTGTGGAGGTTGTGCAAGGGGGCGGATATGGTTATTTTATTCACTTAGTGCTGGACGTAGGGGGTGCTCATTGCTGACTTGAAATGGAAAGGAAATTAAGAACCCTGGGAGGAGAGATCCGATCAGCTCAGCCCACAAGGAGCTCTGGATACTCTGGGGTTGGCGAGGCATGGTGGGAAGGAGAGTGGCTAAGGGAGAGGGCAAGCCCAGCAGGGGAGAAGGTGGGATAGATCATAGTCCCAGAGGACGGAGCTGTGTGGTTGGTACTGTGAAGGTGGGCAAGCCAGCCTTATGGACTCCTTGGTTTGCATTCCTTGCTCAAGGCTAAGTAAAAGTCCCTCTGCAGTTACCCGACAGGCAAAGCCTAAATTATGTGCCTACACTCTGGCTGCCCTGGGGAGGAGGAAAGAGTAGTTTTCCATTTGGCTTCCATGGTGGGAGACAGGGTCCTTGCCCAATGGGAAATGCTCCAAAACTAGAAAGGAGTTTGGATGTTGGGAAGGCATTAGATGACCAATGTCCGCAGCAGGGAGAGAGGCGTGAATAGACACAGTGAGGCCAGGCAAGCGGGCAGCCTTGTGAGTGGTTCTGAGGGCGAGGTACTCACAGGAGTGGGTGTGGTGTGAGTCGAGGGGCTCTCTTCCCAGTGGTGTGGGCAGGGTGGGGGAGAACTGCATGGGCTAGCATGGTCCCCCAGGTCTAGCAGCAGCTGAGGTGCAGAGACTGTCCTGGGCCTGAGGGGCAAGGGCAAGAGCAGTTATTTGAAACCCGATGTGGGGGGGTTGCGTGGAGATGCTCAGCTGACTGGTCCTGTATCTCTGTTATGAGGGAAACAGCCCACCATGATGCCACAGAGATAAAGCTGGAAACTAAGTACCCTGACTCCTCCCTGCCCCAGGCAGGGGGGTACATTGCTATAACTCACATATGGGGGCCTTGAAGGATACAATGTAGGGAGAAGGGAGGCGGGCAGATGGGGAGGGGCAAAGGGAACACCAAACACCCTGGAAATTAATTCTCAGTGGAAAGCTACTGAGTGTTTCATGAAGGTTGGGGTCAGATGTGGGCTTGGGCTTTGAGGGTGGAGTAGAATTTCAGGAGACCTTTGTGGAAGGAGGAGGTTGCTTGAATGAAGTCACAGAGTCAGTGACTGGATTGGAATGCATCTGAGACATGGTGACCTCGCACTTTCGACCAGAGCTTGGGGTGTGTAGGCGGGTTGAAACCAGCTGTGAAGCACAGAATGTCAGGGCCTCGGCCTCTTCTGGGGGTACCTACAACCTTCCCAAGGACACAACGAAAGTCTCCTGTTTGATGTGACTTCTTCACGAATCACAATTTGATTCTTGAGCAGCTTCTGGGGGATGCCTTACTGGCTCAGCTGTATCTGACTTTCTGGGGAGGGGAGGGGGCTGGAGTTCAGAGACCTCCAAGGCAGCAGGCAGGAGAGGGTTAAGCTCCCACTGAGGCCTGGGGGTTGCAGGGCACCAGTTTGTTTGGGTTTACAGAGCAAGGCGAGTGTTGCTATGGCTGGATTGCAGGCAACAAGTCTTGTGATCTGGAACGGCCAATTGTGGATATAACATGACAGTACTTATTAACGCATGATAAACTCAGCAGCATGGGGTCTGGCCAGAGCCATAAATTCCTCTGATCCTCACTTCTGAGCCATCACATTCCATTTGAATGAGGCCTATCAGCCCAAACCATTTCATTAACTAAGTCAATTTGCTGAAAGTTCCTAAGGGAATGAACCAGCAATTGCTTTCCCCATCCTCCCAATACCCTTGTTTTAAAAGAGAAATGTATAATGTGTGGTTCTGACTCACATTCCCCGAGCACAGACAGATCTGCTGTGCGGGGCAGTGAGCTCTCCCCATTACAGATGTATTCAGGGTAGGGCAGGGGGACACTGGCCCTGCCCTTTTTGGGGGCTTCGAGTAGGGGAGAAGGAGATATTTCTAACAGGTATTCTTTTCAGTTCCAAGGCTTGGGGATTGTGGGATCCTGATGAAGGATCCAGTGGACCTTCCTCATTCTGCAACCTGTACATTGTCGCCATAGCACCCACCCCTTTTCCTGGGGAAGGAGAGATTTTTATCAGGGGCCCAGGGGAGAGCAGGAACATTGGGGCCAGAGGGCCAGAGTCTAAATCCTAGTTCTGTTATTAATTGGGTATGTAGCCACAGACAAGTCATTGTGCTTCTAGGAAGCTCGATCCATCATACATGGAGTAATAGTATGCCCTGGTCAGACAGCTCAGTTGGTCACAGCATTGTCCTGATGTGCCGATGTTGTGGGTTTGATCCCTGGTCAGGGCCCATATATGAATCAACGAATGAATGAATAAGTGGAACAAAAAAAATGGACATTTCTCTTCTCTTTCTCTCTCCCTTCCCTTCTCTTTTCTAAAATCAATAAATAAAATTTAGAAAGGAATAGTATAACTAATGCTTATTAGCATTTAATATATGCCAGGCACTATGCTAAGGGCTTTCCATGGATAATATCATTTATTTTTCACAGAAATGCTTTGAAATTAAGAAGTGTGAGCATCCCCATTTCACTGGTGAGGAAACTGAGGCACAGAGCGCTTAGGGAATGAGGGGATGGTGGAGCCAAGATTTGAACTCAGGCAGTTCTGCTTCCGGGAATTTTAACTCTTGCATGATAACAATTCTCACCTCGCCTATGTCATAAAATTGTTAGGAGATTACTTTAGAAAATGGGTGTAAAAACATCTTTTAAACCATAAACGATTAGTCTTGGAAATACTGAGCAAGAAGACAAATCTGAAGTTGTCAGCTTTTCCCAACCTTGTTCAACTTTGTCCAAAAATGTGTTCCCCTCCCTTCCGGCCCTTCATCTCCCATGTGACCACACCCCTCCTCACCTTCGCTTTCCAGCACCCGCCCGGTTCAAGCGCACTAGTGTAGGCGGGATTCAGGCTCAGCAACAAAAGGCAAAATGACAGCTCTGTTTAAAAGTACTTGTGCTTTTATTAAAAAAAATACAATCAGGTACTGTCCACATGTGTTTTGGAAAGGAAGATGTCTTTAAAAGTCCTTAGCTTTCATCATCATTATTATATTAATAACATTAATTACATCCTTGACATGGAAACGGCATTGCTTGTCTGGGTTCTGCAGTATGAAATGTAAAACACAGGCATGGCTCCCAATGACACACATTGAATCGTTGCTAACAAAAATAGTGATAATTAATTACACAGCTCTGTGTAAAATACAGCTGGTTCTAAAACAGACTACCACTGTACAGCCCACCCCTCTCCCAGCCCCAGAGCCACCCCGAGAGGGGAAACCGGAAACCCTCGTGCTGCTGTCCCTGGGAGCGTTTTGCTGATCCGAAACAACAAAACAGAAACCTGCTGGAGACTGTCGTCTTTGGTGCGAAAGAAGGAATTGCGGAGCTTGGAGGCCAGCGCTCCTGCCAGCGGCCCCACTGCTCCATGGTCAATGTTAACTCCTGCCAAGTGCCCAGGTGTGGCTTGACGGTCAGATGGGTTGTACTGATACTTTGGTAGAATTCTTGTCTTCCTCTGGGCCCTACACCTCTCTCACCCAGTTGTCCCTGAATTTTACGCCCGTTTGCGCCTGCCTTCGAGATTTCGGAAGTTGCTGGGTCTCACCTTCATCTCGGCAAACTGGATTGAATGTTCGTGGCCCTTCCAGTGGAACCAGTTAACACCCTGCAAAAAAGAGAAGACCTCCAGGTTGGTTTGCATTAGGCAAGGTGTTCACTGACCGTTGCTACTTAATTGACGGAGCACGTTCTGTTTCAACGTGGCTGTTCGGTAGCTCACAGCTGTCTGCTGCCCCTGTGTCTATTGATCTGTGCAGTGAAAGCTTTCAAAGGTGCCGGCAGGTTCTGACTCGGTTATTTTACTTCAGTCAGAAGCCACTGAGGTTTGATCTGCCATCTTTAAACAAAGTGGTGGCTGATGAAACCTGCCATCGTTAGGAAAGGTGCTAACGGAATTCAGGTCCCAATTGGACATCACAGGATTGAGTAGCTACAGGCAGGGGAGTTTATAATCCACAAGATTCCTACAAAGTACTTTAATAGGGGTTGGTGTGGAATGGCAGAAAGACCACAGATGTAACACATTTTGGAACCTGGAATATAGTGTTAAATCTTAGTGCTTTTGCTTGAGACATAAACAGTCTTGAACAAGTTATCAAACATTTCTGGGCCTCAGTTTGACTATTTTTTTAAAGGTCTGACAGTGCCAACCTTGGAGGGGTGCTATGAAGGTGAAACGAATTCTGTCACGGCGGCTGGAGCAGAGTCAGAGTTAGGGCCGAGCTCCCGCCCCTCTTTGGTGGCCTTTTACATGATCTCCTTCTTCTCCCCAATTGGTTGGGAGGATGAAAAAAGTGGTTTCCATTTGGCATGTAGCTTTTTTTCATTTTTCAAGGAGACTGTACTACACTGATGTTGGGGGGAAGGCAGTGAAGTGTAACCAGCAACATAACGAGACGGAGGGAACACCTGGGCTCGCCCGCTTCCCCTGGATGGTCCCCACGGAATCCGCTCTCCCTTTGGCATTCAAAGATTTTGTCCGGGAAAAGCTTTCTATTCTGCAACCCACTTGACCAGTGGTTCCCCTCGGGAACTTCAGGAGCTGACACACGCTGTTTCTATGATTTCCCCTGACCTGCAGTGCCACTGGGGTTTCTCCTTGAGGTGCTGGGAAAAACACACCATCCACCTGAGGTCCCTGCCTCCCAGTCTCACCCCAACCAGTTTCCCAAGCCTGGACTTCGGCCTCACGATCTACTCACCTGACTGTGGTTATCGTCTCCGTATCTGCCCATCAGGTTGACACGGTGACAGTTCTTATACCAGAAGGCCCCCTTGTAGGACAGAGCACAGTTGGTGATGGCTGAGTCCGTGTCCTTGTCGAAGGTGGAGAAGGACCTGCCATTGTGGTAGGCCATCGAATCACCTGGGAGAGAGAAAGGACGTGCCTGAGAGATCCCAGCTGGAGTTTTCTGTGGGCCGTGAGGGGCAGAACCAGGGGTGACAATGGAAAGGTCCTGGGGTGGGCTGGCCTTGAACATTGGACCCAGATTCAGGATCACATACAGGACTGGGTGGGTTATGAGTGTCACCCAAGGATGCGTTTCTGATGGACGCAGCATAATCTGGTAGAAAGAGGGCTGTGGGTGGCTTTGGAGGGTCCAACTTCAAGGCCCATGTCTTCTATTCCTTAGCCATGACCTTGCACAAGTCAAGTCTCTTGCTAAACCTGTTTTCTCATCTTAAAAATGGAGCCAGCGTATTGCTTCTATCCACCTCAGGGTGCTGTCGGGACCGTGTATGACGGTGTATGCTATAAAGGCAGAGTGCTGAGCAAATAGTTAGGGTTGTTGTTCTTTTTACGGTTTTTTGCATCTTTCCATAAAGGAGCTCACTGAGTGATATGAGAAATCTGCATTCAAGAATGCTTTCCCCAAATACAAATATTTAGAGCCATACTTAGAACAAAAACCCTCCAGATAGTAGATGTCACTAAATAGCCTGCGTATCATATATTTTTCATAGTGTTTATGGGACCAGCATTCCCTGATTCTTAGACAAAAAGTCCATTCATAGATAGTGCTTTCTGGGAATCTACTTTGTAACTTAATACGTTGACTTTTAGGAACATTTAAGTGCCCTTTCTTTCCATGTACCTCACTCCCCACCCGGTCAACGCTGTGCATAAAAATATGAAATGCCACGGCACACGAGCCTGATATTTGGAGCAGGTTGTCAGAGGGCTCAGATGCCCTTTTAAGCTGCCAAGAGCATGAACACGGCAGGCAGGAGCTGATGAGATGCTCCCTGTCAGGGCTGCCTGTGTGCAGGGGCACATCCCAGCTCATCTGGGGTGGGAATACCGAGAGACTGGTGGGCGGAGGCTCCCTCATTCCTGAGGCTCCATCCGTGTCTTTGTCTGCCTTGTAACTAGACCCTTTTTGCCTGAAGCCATCTCAATCAAAGAGGTATTTATTGCCAGGTAGTAAGCCATCAGAATTCGTTGAGGGATGCAAGAACAAAAACAGTTTTTGCCCCCAGGTCTTCCTCTTCTCTAACTGCTCCCTCTCTTCTTTGACTGAGCCTGGCTTTTGGTGAACCTTTACCAGGAGACTTTTTTCCCCATTATAGATGTTTCCTTGGAGGGCTCAGAGAGGTTGGACAGTAACACAGCATCTCTCTCTTCTGTTTTCATGCACATAACTGAGCGTTGCCCAAAGTGGGCCTGGGGGGCATGGGCTGGGCATGCTCTCAGACCTGATCTGCCTTGATACCAAGAACAGCTTCTGCAGCCAGGCTTGTGCCCTGGGCCTGTAACAGGGTGCAGCCCAGAGGGGGAGCCCAAATAGGGATTTGGAATGGGGTCCAGAACTCAAGGTATCCAGGAAATATTAGGATGTCCTCACCCTTCCCCGCACAGGTGTGAGTGGGGGGAAGGGACACATAGAGCAGGAACATTCAGGACTATTTTGTACAGGAACAGCTTTGCAGCTAACCTCTGACACGGTCATTTAACATGTCTGTAACCTTTAACTGGTTTCATGGATATGTTAAATAGCTGTGGCTGTGCTTTGAGCCAGGTGAATGGAAGTGACTTCCACCCAAGATGTAGCTGGGAGGCAACTCCCCTGGTTATAGCACCTGTGTGAGAGTTTGGAGAAGATTGGCTCCACACCATACGGCCACAGCTGCCCGGACTCACAATGGCAGCCCAGTAAAGCTGGAAGGATACGGGAATGCTGGCATGTGTAACCGATTGTAGGAGGAGTTGAAAACGATGTTGCATAGGAAGATTGGTACAGGTATTTAAACGCATACTCGATAGCTGTTGAGGAGAGGACCACACGGCTGTGGCAGTGCAGGGAGAGCTACGTGGTTTTGGCAGAGTGGAGACCTCTGCAGCTTTGCTGGGAGAGAACCACGTGGTTTTAGCCAGAGTGGGGGCCTGCACAGCTTTGCCGGGGAGAGAACCATGTGGCTTTGGGGTGCTCTCTTTGGCTATATGGCTTAAGAAGTAGGAGAGACTTTGCCTGGAAGAAAAGGGGTGCAAGGACTTCTGTTGGTGGGCCATGAGAAGGTGCTACATGGTTTTGGATTAACTGGAGATCCTGGTGGCAACACAGCTGATGGTGCTGAGAGCCTGAATCACGGACTACAACTTTTCCTGAGATACGGTACCCCAGATAAGGGCAGGGGGAGAAGGAAAGACTGTGTGTGTCTGTGGGTATCTTAAAAGACTTTAGTATTTTGATGAAGATATTAGGTCACTACTTTAAGTCTGTATAGCTTTAAATAAACATTTCCTTTCCTTTTTGCAAATATCTGGCATTGAGAGATGTCTTTCCTTTGGTGGCAGACAAGCAAACCTAGTGGGGGGTCCTTTCAGTACTAGTGTATTGTACACCCCCCCCTTGGCCCTGTTCTGCAACAGGCCCACCTGCTACGAGCTGTTTCATCTTTGGCAAACCACCGAGTTTTTCTGAGCCTTGGTTTTCTCCCCTGTGTCTTCCTGGCATGGTTTTCGTGAGACTTAAATGGGGGTCATGTGTGGGGAATGTCTGTGAAAGAGGGTATTACCTACCAGGCCTGAATGCAGGTTTCCCTCCTTATTTCTCCCCTAGGGTGGAGCCAGGAAACCATGCAAAGGTCATTTCAAGTCAAAGAAATCTTCGAGACCTGAACTAGGTTATGGATGAGACAAGGAACGAAAAGGCTGCTGGAGAGTGTCGGGATGACTGTGTGACAGGGATGACCGTGTGACAGGGACGTCTGAGATGCAGGCACTTGGGTGATGGAGTGGATTGCCTGCACAGACCAGCAACACCACCCACAGTGGGCGGCACCACCAGGGAACCTGGAAGAAACGCTGGCTCTCGGGGTGTCAGCACTGCACATGCCCAGGATACCTAGAAGCACTGGCTGACGTGAGTATTAAAGCCTGAGAGACTGTTTTTTTATCAGTCTAAAACTGGTATCTAAAAGTGGGTAAGAAGGCACCTTTTTAAGTGATGGCAGCTGCAGATCAGTCCTGGATGTCCTGCGTCCTAACCTCCTCTGTTTCAGTGACCAAAATACCTATCTACCCAGCCCTGTTCAACAGCAGTTCTTCTGCACTGGCTCCAGTAGGGATTCACATGTTGATGCAATTTATGGATGGATTCGTGAAGGACGGGATGATGAGCACAGGGATCAGCCGAAAACACGAGCCGGTCCTGTGGGTTCCTACCTGCTGTGCCACTGTATTCCTCCACCTTCAGCTTGTAGCGAGTCTTGGCATCTCCCACGCTGAACCTGTTGTAGACGGCGTAGGCTGTCTTCCCGCGGTCCTGCAGGTCCACGCGGAGCTCGTACTGCCCTTGGGACGTGATTTTGTTCAGGTTGTCCAGCCCTGTGGATGACAGGCAGGGGTTGATGCAGAAGCACAAGTGACTGAGGCCATTACTTCTACTCCACCGTGTCAGAGCAGTGGCTGTAAACGCTAACGGGAGTTGCGGTCACACACAGACCCAGGCTCAATCCTTGCTGGTGCAACACCAGGCAAAACAGATGATGTTTTACCTGATGTTGTTCTCAGGTAAAATCAGGGTGACAAGCGTTGCCCTGCCAACCACCTAGGGTATTGTGAAGATCAAAGGAGGTAAGGTGGAAACAACAACTTGTAAACTCTAAAGCTCCTTACAAGTGAAGGACAATGGAGGACAGCAGGATCCACCTTCCCCGCCTAGGCACTGGTGCACAGGACAGTGCCCTCTGCAGGTAGGTTGTGGGAAAGTGTCAGCTGTGTGGGTGTATGGATGTAATGTTAGCCTGGAAGATTTCAAATTGCAGCTCAAATGCTTATAGTGTTGGCTAGACTCTTGGGCAAGATGGGGATTTTGTACCTTGCAGGGGTGCTTAGAGGTGATGGTTATAAACAGCCCATCTCAGCCCCAGGAGACCAGAACAGAAGCAGTTAATGGTATCAATAAGGACGATTTTATAAATGGTTCAGTGAATGACTTAAGGCTAAGCTCATTCTTAAGGCCTGGCTGTTGGCTTTCCCTTGACCAGATTTTTATTTTTAATGATCCAGAGAATTTGAAGTATTTTCCACTGAGGAGTTGAAATTCTGAGTCTACCACCAGAGCTGTCTCCTCCTCATCCATTTCTCTCCCATAGGTTGCTGTGGGCTGGGACAGTGACAAGGAGGGCAGATATGGACATTGGGTCACAGACATGCAGGGCTGCGTTACCAAGCCAGAATTCTTCTCTGCGGTCCCCAAAGCCAGCAGCATAGGCCTTCCAGTTTCGGTAGAAATCCTCACGCCCGTTTTTGCGTCTCAGGAATACCTGCAAACATAACCAGTGAAGCTGGGTGCGTGTAAGCTATTGAAGGAGGGAGAAGGCATCTTCCTGGGGGGAAGAGCGCTGGACTGCAGGAAAAGCACCAGCCCCCTGTCACAGTTTGCCAGGTAACTCTGGGCAGGTCACCTCCCCTCTCTGAGCCTTGGTGTCCTCACTTAAAGAATAGGGACTAACAATACCACCCAGCTCTGAGTGGCAATGATGTGTCAGTGCAGTGGCATCGCTGTAACAAATGCATCATCCTGGGGCGGGATGATGATAGTGGGAGAGGCTGCATGTGGGGACCAGAGTATGTGGGCACTCACTGTACCGTGTGCTCAATTTTGTTGCAAACCTAAAACTGCTCTAAAAAATAGAGTTTAAATAAACTCTTAAAGTCTGTTGTTCAAAGACTTAAATAAGACTTGAATAAGTCTTTGAACAACAGGGTGGGGATTGACAGAGGGAGTGGGGGGAGGGATGGGCAGGATAGGGGAGAGCAACAGGGGAAAAGATTGGGACTGTAATTGAACAATAAAAAAAATAAAGTTTATCAATTGCAAAATACTTCCTAGATCACATGGTAGAGATTGAAATAATTCATATAAAGTTCTTGGCACAGTGCCTGGTAGAGAGCAGGTACAAATTAATACACAGAGTAGGTATGTAACTACTGTCATATTTATGCATCACACAGCTGAGGATCAGAGGAGGTAAGTCACAAGAAAATGATTTTCTTCTGTTTTTTAACCCACAGCTTCTTTCCCAGTCTTTGGTGTAAGAGCTAACCCCTGAATGTCTCTGTGTGACAGGTGATATCTGACAAAGCTTCATGTGCCTTGGGGTCAGAGTGCAGGGAGAGGACCTCCGCCCCTCCCACCCCACGTGCCCTCCACTCCCAGGCCCCTTGCCTGAGGTTTCAGTGATTGATACTCACGATCCATCCGCCCCCGTCAGAGGTCATGTCACAGAAGACTTCCAGAGGCTGGGTCTTATTGCTGTTCAGATAAATGGTGTAGAGGCCAGAGGTTGTGTCTCCGTTCAGCATTGCTTGGGAGCAGTCCCTGGGGAATGGGTACAGGAGTCCAACTGCAGGGTGAGAGGAAAGGGTGGCTGTCAGAGCGGGAGGCCTGGGGTGGAGCTTGCACATTTCAGTGCTACTGTTTGTTGGCTGGATACTTACCCTCTCTGAGACGTTGTTCCCTTACATGCAAGGTGGGGACAGAACCTATTTTGCGAGGGTGCAATGAGGTGCAGAGGTTATGGATGTAAGGGACACATCTGTCTCAGTCCCTCAGATGGATGGATGGAAGCCGTCAGTGATGGCAGCAGGAGGAGGGCTAAGCCACTAGGGTGGGCATGTAGGAGGTTGGCCTTGATCTGCCTGGAGCAGCCAGGCAGCACCTGATGAGCACATATACCGGCCAGGATGGCTGGATTCCTAGCACCCTGCGGGTGGCCTGCTGTGGATCAGGGCACGCTGTTACGCTGGATGTACCCAGTGTCATCAGATAACTCAGAAACTAAAGGGTTCTAGTCCTCAACTTGCCCCTTCCTTGCCTTGGGGTGCCAGAGAAGGCATTTAACTGCCCTGAGCCTGGGAATCTTAGATGGGGGAACACGAGAATGCCTGGGGAATCTCCAAGTGCAATAATGTGATGGAAAACATTAAAAACATGGTGGATACAGACCGTCTTGGGTCTGTGCTTAGCAGGCGGCACAGAGAATTGGCAGCCAGAGGAGTTTTTTTCTGATCTGACTCCTCACTGGACCGCTGTACTTCACCTTCACCTGAGGTTGCGGCATTAGCTGTTGTCTATTTCATAGCCCTACTCCGAGAGCATCTGTAGGATACACTCATATTGTTGTGTTCTCAGCACCTGGCGTAAGTTCTGTCAGGGGTACGTTTGCCTGTGCACGTCCCTCAGCAGGTGTATGCAGAGTGACCAGAGTGAATCGTGAAGGGCAGGTTCAAGGCTGTACAAAGACCGATGCCTCCCTTCCCAGGGATGGCTGCTTCCTCTTATTCACCAGTGGAACACCTTGCGTGTCTGCCATCTGCAGAAGACACCCAGTGGCAGGGTGCAGAGAGGGTGCCCTGGTCCTCGAACACCTGAGCCCAAATCTGACTCTAACTCATGGTGTAGCCTTGAGCAGGTCACTGAGTCTCTGGGAACCTTTGTTTCCCCACCAAAGACTGGGTATTCTATTTTTGGCTCACCGCACCAGCTTGGTGGGAAGACAGTGTATGATTCTGAATCTGGACAGACTTTGTAAACGCTGACATCCTGAGAAAAAAGAGAGGGACCCTAAACCTACAATGAGCCCTGAGAATGGACCACACAATGGGCTAGGATGTTAAGTGCAATGCAAGGACCCTCACAAAGGTCTTGTGAAGAAGGGATGGTTATTAATCCCATAGATGTATAGTTGGAATAACTGAGTATAGATGGAATAACTGAGACCAGTATAGATGGAATAACTGAGGCTTGTAGAATGGCAGCGATTTTCCTGGGTCACGCAGAGCAAGTGGTGGAGATGAGGATTGAGTCCAGATGTTCTATTTACTGACCCTCCTTCCCTTTTGCCACAAGCCCCATTATCCCTTGCACTCACATTCCTTGGGCTTTCAGGTAGTAGCAGGGAACTGATCCTTTTTAGAGGTTGGTAGAAAGGTTTAATGTAGCAGTCAGAGAAGGAGAGGAGGGTTGGTTCAGCTCACAGAGTTCGATCCCTGAGCTGCTTACTTGTGGTGAAGATGGTCTGGACCAGCTTGCTCCTCAGGGGCCCACGCAGTGCCTGGATCTTTGCTGTGTAGTGAGTGGATGGGCTCAGCTCTGCTAGGCTGTAGGAGGTGGTGTCTGGCCCCAGAATGACTTCCTAAGGGCAGAAGAAAGAATAGAATAACTTTTGGCCACATAAATCCTTGGGTACACATGATGCATTCATTCATTCAACCATCCATTTGTTTCTTTTTCTTCCCTTTTACTCCCATTTATTTCTGTATTTAACAAGAATCCACTGGTCCCAATGTGTGCCACGCTCCATGCTCACTCCTCAGATGTCAGAGATGGGGGAATGTAGCATGAGCTAAGGTCTTGGGGCCAGGAGAGGCAGAGCTAATTAAAATAATATGAAAAGGCAACAACCCGCCCCAGACATCCTTGGTTCTTGGTGGGGGAGTGCAAGAAGAGGTAGGAAAAGACCAGATGACAAGGGGACTTAAATGCCATGCTGTGGAATTTAAAGTTTGTCATTATAAGAAGTGGAGATTCCTAAAAGGTTTATGACATGAGCCCAATTTAATACGGTAGCAAGGTGAATTACACGAAGGACAAAAGGTTTAGACTTTGAGACAGTCATATCAGTGGTCCCTAAATACGGCTCTTTTTCACAGCCCTCTGGAAAGCTTTAGAGTAATGCAACACTGGGCTCCATCCCAGACTGACGGGATCATAAGGGCTGGAAGTGGGGCCTGACCAGGTGCCTATGTGAGAAACTCCCCAGATGACTCTAAAGCCCAGTCGGTTTGGGGCTCTCTTCAGCCAGGAGGTGATTGCAGTGCATGGCAGGCAGGGCGTGTGAAGACCGGAGCTGACCCAGCACGCCTCTCTTCTAGAGCAAAGGCATCCAGGAGAGGCAGACGTGTGCAGCTGCGGCACACACCTGCAAGCTAACCATGCTTGCAGTCTGTGACTGGTCACTGTGCTGCTGCCCAGAGGTGATCGGTTTCAATGTGCAGGACATTCTCTTTCTTTTCAAATCTTCTTTCTAGCTTCCCATGCCTGTGAAGTCACCTTTTAGCAAACAACCTTGGTGTGTGAGATTGGAATTCAACCTGCATTCCTAGCTAACCAAACACAGCAGTGCTCTGTACAAGCTGCAGACACAGCCGACCGGGGTTAGGCAGTGATGACTCAGTACGGAGGCCCCTGGGAGGTCCTCTTCACCCTCACAACTCAGCAGGTGAAGTTATCCTGATTCTTCCAATGTGGGTGGGGTTTCAGAGAAGCCAAGAGACTTGCTCTCACTCCATAATTTATTGGTGGCAGAGGATGGCCCCCCGGCATCCTGTCCAGGACTCTTCTGTCCTACACTGGGCTGATTTTCTGGAGTGACTCGCATAAAGCTGGGAACTGACCATGCAGGAAAGTAAACCAGGGTGAGTGCCTATTTGATATCAGTGACCCAGTGACCTTTGCATGACCCCCAGGTCTGGCCCTTGGGGAAGGATCAGATATAAAGCTGGGTTCATTGAATTACTTGGGGATACAATTACCTATGAGCTCTCTAGGCTGCTGTGCAAAGTCATTTTCTAGGCAACTAGGATGGATTGAAATGAGACTCATGACGTTAGGTGGACACCAAATCCTAGACTGCCGGGCCAGGAAGGGACCTTAGAGATTGGTGGGTCCAGTGCACGCATTTTATAGATGTGAACACTGCCCCCCAGAGAAAGTAAGGGACTTGCCTCTGTTCACACAGGGGGTTAGTTCGTTGTTATACCAACTCCAAGCAGGGCCATGATGGTAACTAGAAGCATGTGTCTGCTTCTGGCTAAGCACGGAAGACCAGACATGACGGTTTATCTCTACTGGCCTCTGATGCCCACTAAATGAGCGTGAAGGGACATACAGTGTAAACCCACACAGTGAGGGACATGGCAGAGGAGACAGCCCCAGGCACGCGGTGCCAGCGGAACCCTGGTAGATAGAAAGTGTGCAGGGGAGTGGCAACTGCGGGACAGAATGGAGAATGCTGGGGACTGAGTTGGCCGAGCCCTCAGAGGCTTGATGACGAATGCCCCAGCACCCGGGGAGTTCAGGAATGGAATGCAGGCAGGGGCAAAGATGCCTTTGAAGGTCAGTGTGGGGCATGGCTGAGCAAAAGTTTGTTTAAAAGCTCTGTGTGAGAGAAGGACCCCCAGCTCTGACAGTCTGCGTGATGGTCCTTCCCAGCCCAGAGGGAAGGCTGAGTCGAGCCTCCGGAAAGGCTGAGCCAGGGAAGGGGCTCTTGTCCAAACCCAGCAGGGCTAGCTGCAGGGGAGGCTGGGGCATCACACCAGAAACAGAAAGTTTGTGCACAGGGGGGCCCCACACTCTTTCTCTAGCTGGGCTCCCGGCAGCCTGGTTTGCAGGAGTTGGAGGCTTACAGCACTGATACTTGGGAGCCCCCCCCAAATTGCTGGGTACTTTCCCCATAGTTGACAGGCCCTGTCTGTGTGACTGGAATTCCCAATCAGCTGTTTCATTCTTGGCTCCAGGGCAAAAGGACCAACAGACATTGGGTAGAAGTCTCCAGCATGAAAGATGGAGACCTAAACCAAACCAACAGTAGTGAAACAGAAAAGAACTTGGAAGAAACACTGCAGGTTGTAGAATAAAAAAATAACATGCATTCTCAGAGATAAAGAGAAGATGATGCACAAAACGTGAACAATATGCTAGGAACAGATGAATGTGCAGAGACTAAGTAAGAGACCCCAGAAATATAAAGGATGATGACCAAAATTAAAAATTCATTAGCAAGGTTTAGCAGGTTAAGTTAGGAATATCTCACTTAAGTGAAGGTCTAAAGTTATTTCAAATTACAAAGTAAAAGGGAAAATGTTCCTGGGTAGAGAAATAATAAATAGCACGAACTACTCCTGTGAACAGTACCCACTGTTCAAGTCATAAGACCACGGTGATACGTATTTCAGACATACAACAGAGAGATGCCCTCTGGGAGGTAATGTACGTATATGTGGCAAAAATGCAGAAGAAGCCTTTGGCCTTTGCTCAACGAAATGTCAACAGACCAAGAATCCAGCTCCCAAACTGTTCTCAAGTCTTATGAGCAGTGGTTCTTGACCTTGGCCAGCTACCAAAACTGGAGTCTGATGGAAATGAGAGATGCTGGAGCATATGATTCAGAAGGCACGGCATCCAGCCCCTGTAAATTTTTTTTCCAGTTTCTCAGTTGCACTGGGATAGAGAAACACACCCAGATAATTCTTCCCTACTTTGAGAATAACAGGAAGGTTTCAATTAGCAGTGGAGACTTGTTTATATACTTCAAGATACCTTGACTGTACCATCCGCAGATTCATACACCAACAGGTAACCGGTGACAGATGCCCGGGGGGGTCGCCAGGTGAGGACGGCACTTTCCGACTGAACCTCGGTAGCAGTCAAGTCTCTAGGAGCATCGAGGTCTGGAGAAGATAAGACATCCAACAGCAAATAAGTCGGCATGTGTAAGACGAAAATCCCTGGCTAGGTATCCGGAGGCCTGGGTCTAAGTCCTTTTCTAACCATTGCTCTACATGACCTTGGATGGAGCCTTCCCCATCTGTAAATGAGGAGGCTGAGCCATATAATCTCCACAGGCATATGTCCTCTGGGCTCCACCTCATCCGAGGGACCAGGTTTTCCCGAGCCCAACCCAGCCTTGATGGGCCTTGGACTGGGAGAGAAAGACACAGCTGTGAACATGTCACTGATGTCCCTTGTTCCTAAACAAGAGGACAAATGCATACCCATATCGATGCTCACCCCTACTGAGAGGGCACTTCCTCCATTCCCCTGCTTGCTACAGTTTGTGAAAAGATCTCAATGTATAAAAACCCAACAGACATTTAGACAAACTTGCCTGAACAATCCTTCTCTCACAATATTTCCTTGTCTAGAACATGGATCACTAAATACTGAATTGAGGGCCAGTGGGGGCTGGTTTTCTACTTATAAGCTCTTCTTTTAAAATTATTTTCTGGTCCACTGGGAGAACAGGTCATCTCAGGTCAACAGGAAGCCGTGTGCTTCTTCAGGCCCAGATGGAGTGGGCGCTGGGGAGTTTGGCTAGTAGTGACACTGCACAGATCGGACTGAAGAAGGATGCTGGGGAGGGGACTGTCTAAGGTAGGGGCTCCTGGCGTCTTTGTACCTGTCATGAACTTGGTACTGATGGTCGAGCTTTTCTGGGGCCCTTTTTCTGCAAAGACCCTCAGCATGTACTCCGTGGCCGGCTCGAGGTTGGTCAGCACGTACTCCACCGTATTCCCGGATACCGTTCTTGTAATTTCTGGCACTGTACATGAAACACACACACCGAGGCAGTTACCTCTGCTGGTCTGAGCCACCAGCAGACTCCGCCAGCAGTGCACACACCTCCTTCTCACACAGACACTTTCCCTGGCCCTGCAGACAAGCACGTTTGAGTTCCTGAAATGACTCACGCCCCTTTCTCTCTCTTGAGCATTCAGCCCATGTACAAAGGATTCATCATATGGAGACTGAATTTTTCCAGGCACCAAATCAGAAGGAAGGGGAACTGGGGGTCAGGAGAATTTTCCAGATGGTGCAGGCACAGCTGGAGGAGTGGTGCTGGAGCATCTTTAAATATTGCCTGCACTTCATCTGTCTCAGGGCTCGTTGTCCCTCTCCTTTTTACTTACTTACATGGCCTTTTATACTTCGACAAATGTTGTCAAGTCATTAGGCTGGAGGACCACAACAGTCGGGCGACAGACGCACCAGAGTCGGGTCCTGCCTTTGGGACCCACTGGGTCAGGTCCAAGGTGGAAACCGAACATTAGTGCCCGAGCGCATGTGTTTATTCCCTAATCGCTGGTGACCAGCCATCCTGGCTTGCCAGGGACAGAGGAGTGTCTCAGGGTGTGGCACTTTTAGTGCTAAAACGGGGAAAGTCCTGGGCAAATTGGAACGGGTTGGCCACCCCACCACATCATCTATGAGCCCCCCTCTGCACCCCCAGATCACGCCTTTCCTAGGCACTCAAAATTTCCATGATTCCCGTGAGCTATATCCTGATGTATTTTAGGTGAGACAACACCATCTTCTCAGACTCAGAAGCGTTTGTGCATAGAGAATATTTACGAATTGAAGAATAAAAAGAATAAATGCACACACCTGTCCTCCTCCCCATTCCCTCCCCCAGGCTCCGTCCTCACAAAGAATTCTCTCAGGTTGGTGCCGCCTGAGTTCAGATGTTCAGAGGCCCCAGACACGGGTCATGGTGCCTTGTCCTCCAGTCACTGAAAGGAAAACCCTACTGAACCATCAAATATAAAACTAGCATATGCTTTGAGATTAATGTAGTAACATTCTTTCTAGAGGAGCTCATTACAAACGTATGGCTCATTCATTGGAAAGGAATCCCTCTCCTCTCTTATTTGCATTGGAGTTTAATAAAACAGGTGTTTAATTTGCCAACTGAGCATCTTAGCAAAGAGGCTTGCAAAGACGAGGAACAATGCCTTCTGGTTTCTCAAACTTGCTACCGCAGGCCCCTCTGTGGCCCCTGGGAAGCCTAGGTTCCCAGCATCACCTGAAGTAGCCCCTTTAAGATTAAGCTTCTGAAGCCCTTCTTTCTAAGAGACGAGAGCTGCTTCCTAGAGAGGAAGAGAGGGTGGCTGATGCCGGAAGGTGCAGACCCTCGCAGGAGAGGAGGAACAGGCTAGGGATGTTGCCTTTAATTTTCTTTTAAATGGACGACTGGACTTCCTCAACAAAACCACAACCACAACGTGCAAGCTCTTTGACAACAGGCAGCGGCACACAGGCAGGGCCTCCTTGCCACTCCCCGACCAGGCCCTGCCACACCTCCCCCACCCCACCCCCGCCCCAGCCCTCGTTCTGAGGTGGGAATGGAGAGCCACAGGGACACTGCTGGCCTTCCAGCCTCCCCATGCATTTCTGTCATCCTCCACCAAAGGCGGCCGGAGAAGGGAGAACAGGGAGAGCTTCAGCAGAGCAGATGCTCCCCATGGTGGGGAGGGTCTTGGACACAGCCTCACCTTTCTCCCCTGTGTAGGAGATGACGTAACTGTCCACGGGGGCAATGGCCGGCTGCCACATGGCCAGGGCTTCTGAGTCGGTGATGTTGGCTGTCACCAGGCCAGAGGGGCTGTCCAGAGCTGCAAAGAAAGATGGTGATGTGTCAGAGATAGGCAGTCATGGGTAGGACCTCAGACCACAGCTGTCTTCAGACCTCTGCTGTCCACCCTGCTCCTGGACTCCTGGCTGGGGACACAGTGCCAGCTGCATGGAAGGTTTGGAGTCCTGACTTGGGAGCCAGTATGAGCAGGGTTTGAGTCCTCCCTTGCTGGACGTGTTACCTTGGGTCTCTATTTCCCCGTCTGTAAAATGGGGATACTCATTCTGCTTGGTGGAATCCTCAATGTTATTCTGATCGTCACATGATATCATAGGTGGAAAGATGCTGTATCAAATGGAAAGGGCTGGACACGTGACAAGGGTTATCATTATAGTTCCTGTTGCTTTCCCAAGGGAGAGAACTTAAAACACACACACACACACACACACACACACACACACACACACAGGAAACTTATGGAGTGAAGGCTGCCTGAGGCTTTTTGGGGTTTGAGTGAGAGCTCTGGTTAGGTGGCTTGTCGAGGACATGGGCTCTGGGGGCTGGGGGCTGGGGGCTGGGCTCCGCCTTGGCCTCTCTGTCTGGGGCCTGTGTGGCCTGTGTAATTTCCCTCTACAAACCTCACTTCCTTCAGCTGTCAAAGGGGGACTGTTGCAAGGATGAACCTGGTGCTGTGTGTGATGTGTGCTGGGGACAGCACTCAATAATGGCGGTGTTATCAATAGAGCATTCAAGTTACTTGGAGTCATTGATACAATTTCCCAACGACTTGGTCTGGGAAAGGATGGATACAGGGCCCTGGCCCGATTGGTTGACCACTGCTGACACCCAACACTGCTTTTTTAGAAACCAAGCTACTTACGACTATTTTCCTCTTGTGTCCCCATTTACCATTTAATTATTTCAGGACAACAGCCCCAGGAGGGTGGAGGGCAGCTGTCATGAGCTCTTTCTGCAGATGACATGCCTGAGTCCCAAGGGAGGCAATGACTGGACTTGACAGTCAGGAGTGGCCGAGTGACTTGGGGGACCCACATCCTCCGCTCCGAGTTCCTTCCTGCCTCATCACGCCTGCACAGAATCTCCTTTAACTGGCGAGGACACGGGTGCCTTGGGGAGAAAGGCATCCAGCTTTTGCTGTCTGCTGCCATGGAGAATCCGTGAATGAAAAATTTCTGTGGGGGCAACAAGGGCTTATGTGGCAGGGTGGTCAGGACTCTGGGTTCAGATAGGGTGTTTTAATTGCATGTTACAAACTCTTTGAGGCTATTAGGATATTTTTAAAATTTCTACAAGGCCCATTCTTTGCATCCTTGAATGGATTAGACTGGATAATTGCTCATATATCAAAGGATAAATTGTTTAGAGACATGGCTGCCTGAAGAGAAATTTCCCAATTCATTCTTCTTCAATGCAATTCATTATTTCCCCCTCCTCACTGGGTGCTGTCCAAATCAGGTTGTAACAGGAAAACAATCCTTTATTTGAGAAGCACACAGAGCTAGACTGACCTCAGTTGAAATTTGTCTCCAGCATTTACTAGTCATAGGGCTCCGGGTCTCAGTTGTTTCCTCTGTAGAATGGGAGTGACAGTAGCCATTTGAATGGTTTAAATGTGAAGGGATTAGTAACAGAGCCGGGAATTCAGTGGCTGCTCAGTTGAGAGCAGTAACTTGGTAGCTGTCACTGAATCATGTCTGTGTGAAGCACCTGCTTGAAAGGACCCTCGTGATTTGCTGGCACCAGGTGGGGAAGGGGGTGGAGGCTGATTGTACACAGTCATCTTATATACAGGTGCTTTACCTATGTTGTTTCACGTGATTCTTACAGCAGAGGAAGCAGAATTGTACCCATTTCACAGAGAAGGAAGCTAGAGCCTAAAGAAATGAATTGACTGCTCATGTATCTAGAAATGGTCAATCCAGGATTTCAACCCAGCTCAGCGTGACTCCCCAGCTTGGCCTTTTCCTTCCATATGGCCCCAGGAAACAGAGGTCCAGGATGTTTAAGAATAAAATTAGGGTTCCCCAGCCCATAGGAGGAAGGGGATGGGCCCGAAATGAGGCACGCGATGCTTCAAATCCAGTCCACTTCCCACTAAGATTTCCTAAATGGAAACATTTTCCCAGCTGCTGAGTCACGAGTGGTAATACTAAAGGCGACAGCACCACCTGTGGTGAAGGTTCCCGAGACGGGTTCGCTCTCCTCGAAGCCCTTTGTGGCGATGATGCTGACGAGGTACTCGGATCCAGGTAAGAGTTTCACCAGCCTGGCCCGAGTCCCGGTTCCGTCCACAGTGACCACTTGAGGTGTACCTGCAACACAGTAAAGCAGCGTCGGGGCTGGGGAGCCTCGCCGAAACGCACTCACTGTTGCCCCAAGAATGGGTGTGCCGGACTCGGAGATGACACCATACCAGTGCCATTTTCTTGACTTCTCGTTTGCTCTTGCCCTCTGGCATAAGAGAAGAGGTCTTACTTTTTGTATAATGTAATTTTCCATCCAGGCAGATGCCAAAATCCAAGCCAGGGGAGGAAAAAGCATGAAGTCACAATGTGTTAAAAATGGTCAATTTCCATTTGGTAGAGAGCTGTCATGTTGTACAAATTTTATTTATTTTTCTCACAAAGAATATGGGAAGCTCACCATGTGATGCCCATGTAACATATTTAACCCATTGTTTTAGGTTAGGCATATATAGGCTCCCTTACCAGTAGGGATTCTCTTCTTTAAGAAGAGAAGATGGTGATAATCAAGTCTGTACTCTGACAGCTATTAAAAAGCCCAAAATTTATATTTCTTAGAATTTGGGGACTGGTGAGGAGCTTGAACATCAGCTAGTTAAACTCAGCACCTCATAGAGATGCTACAGCATTCCTCTGAAGAGGTTGTCAAGCCTTCTCTCTGTACACACTTCCCCTAACAGGGAGCTCACTACCTGTCAGAATGTTTTTAGACGGATTTGACTGTGCTTCCTCCATAGTCATTTGTTTTACAGCCCATGTACTCTGAATTAGAACTCTCCATTCTACTAGGTCACAACTTCCCATCCTTTACCGAGACAGACAGATTTGGGGGCCCAATGGCAAAAACCTCACATATGTCCAGGTCAAGACCAGCTTTTCAGATGAGCATGCTCAAAGAGAAAGGCCAGTGTATTCTGTGTCTTCTGTCATTGTGTGAACACAGTGTTGGGATCTCTTTCTCACAGATGTTTAGAATGTCAGGGCTGGGAGGGATCTTCATACAATGACCCTCCCATGGTAGGTTCTTCCTCGGACTTCATAGCACTTTACAATGGAGTCTATCCAGATGCTCTCCAACATGAAGATGGTTGGGAGGACGGGAGTGACCAGGGTCTCTTCGCTATTCTACCCAGACCCCCAGGCACCTCCTCCCTGTGGCCTCACCGAGCCTCCTACCTCCAGCGATGGGCACGTAGGTGACCCGGAAGTTCTCCACCTGGGCAGTGGGTGCCATCCAGCTGACAGTAGCCGAGTTTTCAGTGATGTCTGAGAAGATGATTTCCTTCGGGGAGCCCATGGCTGTGGAGAGGAAAACACAGAAAAGACCCAGAAACAGTTAGGTAACTATGTTGCTCATCAAAGATTCTTCCTGGATTCCTTATCCAGGAAAAGTCAGCCCCTAGTTTGTCTCTGGGCCAAGCCTTTGGGATGGAGAATGTGGTGGTCTGTGGTCAAGTTACTGTTTTGATGGAAATACCCAGTCTTTCATTCAGGTTCAGGGCCCTGGGCTGTGGAGCTGCCATTTGGTTTTATTCAAGAAGAATGTTAGCACCTTGGCTGACATGGAAGGAAGTGTGGGTGAGTGGATTCCCAGCTTGAGACACACCCTCCTTTGATTCGGGATTTTTAGCACTTGTTTTCCCAAACCTTGGCTTTCTAGTCCCTTTTATTAAATGATACCAAGACTTGACAATAGCATAGTTCTTAGCAATTTATAAGGACTCTCATTTAGAAAACCCTGAGAAGAGGGTATGATTAGCCATTTGATGGAGGAGTAAACTGAGGCTTGGTTGGTTTTCCAGTGAACATTCTTGTGGTGTGACCTTTCTGGGTCCCAGGACTGGGCGCTGGAACGGAGGAAAACCCCAGGATCCTGAAAATAATGTTTGCATGGAAACTGACCTCGGCAAACCCATTCCCAGAACTGGACAGAGGTCCAGAGTCAGGGGAGTAACCTTGGGCCCATCACCAAAGCAAACACAGCAAGGACATGGGTTCTACCTGTGGAGAAAGCCACGCCCAGGGGCCCGTTCCTGCTACATAAACATTTCCCCCTGCAAACCCAGTGTCCTTTGGCTTTCTCTCTGTGTGTTTTGGCGTAGCTTTCTGCCCTCTTTAGCTGACCATGCTTAACCAGAGAATTCAGGAAACAATTTTCAGGTCTCCAGGGACCTCACTTCATCTTTTCCCTGTTCCAACCCACGTGGATCATTAAGTTCTGAAACCCACAGACCACTCTGTAGAGGGTGTTTTTTTTTTCTTCCTTTCTATCTTTTTCTCTCCTCCTACAGCGTTCTCTTGCAACCTGGTAGCCACCCCCAGGCTCTGTGGCTGCCTGACGTTTTACCCTCTGCTGGAAGAGCTTTGGAAACCACAAGGGCTCTGGGGCCTACAAGATCGTGAGAGTCCAAATACCACAGAGAGCCTGGGCAACCTGGGGCAGATCCCTTCACTGCTGTGAGCCTCAGTTGCTCCAGCTGTCCGGTGATAAATGGTGTTCACTTTCAGGAAGGAATGTTCTGAGGATTAGCAGAGATAATGGGTATAAAGCCCCAGTGCAGAATCTGGCATGCAGTAAAGAAGTCAGCAAACATGATTTGCCCTCTCTTTCTTTTATTTGCCATGTGGTTCTTTCTGCCATGGGCCACCTTGGATTTTGAAGTAGCCCCCAGGAAAGGTCTAGATGAGGCCAACTGAGGAAAAACTCCCAGGGAGGTATGTAAACTCAGGCTCTCCTGCAAACTTCGTTGGTGCAGGTCCTGGCCCATTTTAGAAGGTGTGCCTTGAGGCCACAGCCAAATTCTCTGAACCCCAGTTTTTTCATCTGAAAACTGGCGATATTATCCACACTATCTTAGCAACCATAGGACTCAGTAGCCTCATCCACCATGCACTCCTGAGTGTACAGGAGCAGTGGAATTGCAGGGTCCATGTACATAATAGTTTTGGACTGTAGACCTAGCTAAGTGTGGAAGGCCATTTGTCATTTTAGCATGCCTCCTTTGGCAATGAAGAGCCTGCTTCACATGGAAAGGAGGACAGCCAAGTGTCTCTGCAGACTCATTGACCTAGACACTCACTGCCAGACACAATGACACTGCGACATGGTGGTGTGCAGTTTCAAATGCATCTGAACTGGGACTGAACAGAGGGGTGAAAAGGCTGTTTGGCTGGAAAGGGAGATGGGGTGGGAGGGAGCATGTTCTGGGAGTTGGCGAAAGGGGCATTGATTACCCCCATTGGCCTCAGGGGTACATGACTGGGACTCCCAGTGGGGACAGTTTAAGGAACCTCCAGAAGAGAATGACAAAATCATTTTACTCTGTTGCTGGATTTTGAACTCTTTTCTGTCTGTTCTGGGGCCCCTCCAGGGGATCCTCAGAGACGTGTTGTCATTGAACTCCCCAGAGACAAAAGAAGCTCTTGGCACCCCAGGCATCCCACAGGGGGCCAAGGCTCTTAGGAAGAAGTGGCTTAAACTATAGAAGGGAAGAGGTGCCCTTGGAAATGCAGGGAATGATGGATAGAAGGAGGAAAAAAAGTCACGAACTAAGTGTCCGTCAGTAGGGAAATGGTCAAATTAATGTGTATGCCGTTATCTCCGAGATCTGTGAATAAGCAAGGAGCACACGCACACACGCACGCACATCAACAACAGTGCGTACAGCAGAGGGTCTGTTAACCACTGTGCCAGAAAAGGGTAGAAGAGAATGTAGAGTTATGACTAATTTTGTCTGTTTGTATAGCATATTTCTGGAATGATACAGAAGGAAGTGGTAATACTGGTTTCCTCCAGATAGAGCAACTGGGGGGAAGGGATGTAGAATAGAAACTTCACTCTAAGCCTTCTGTAATTTTTGAATTTTGAACCAAGTGGACCGTTAAAAATAAAATTTATACTAAATTACCTAATATCATGTTGTTACATTAGGCTATGTTATATTTTATTAAATAATAATAATAATAATAGCTAATTTTGTTACAATGGCAAGGGAACTCTGCTAAATACTCTGCATTCATGATCTTATGTAAACCTGATGGCTGACCTTTGAGGTAAATTCTATCTGCCAAGCGAGGGGACTGAGGCTCAGAGAGAAAAGGAGACTGGTCCAAAGTCACTCAGCCGGAAAGACACAGAGCCCAGATCAGACTACACGGAATCCACCCAGAGACTGCAGGCTAACCACCAGGCTACACGGCTTCTAACCACCCCCTCTGCCACCAGGGCACTCGGGGCTGGCAGCTGGCACTCGGGGGTAAGAGAAAGATATGCAGCAGCTTCATAAGGAGAAAGAGGCACGGAGCATCACAGAGGTGGTTTACAATGGTGCAAGGGAAGAAAGGGCGGAGAAGGGATGAAAAAACAGAGGGAAACTTTATAAAGTTGATGACAGAGTTACCTCTCCTGTTGCCTCTCAGTACCAGAGCACAGGCACGCAGACACACAATGCACACACAACTCTGTGTGAACTACAAGGCCCCAGAGACAGAAATCAAAGACAGGGCTTTCTAAAAAAGCAGAGTCTATCTTTTCTTGTCTTTCATTCTTTAAAAAAAAACAACCAAAAAAAAACCAACATGATTATTCATTCTCCTTTTGGCTTTGGAACTGCCGAGCCTCGAGAAAAAAAGTCCAACAAAACAAAATCAGTAATTAGAAGTAAACTTTGAAAACCAGTGTTTATACACCAAGGTCAAAATCAGGCTCTGTCTCTGGGCTGCTGTTGTTTTATGGGCAGCCCCAGGGGGAGGCGGCGAGGAGCTGCAGCCCGGGAGAGGGTGTCCTTGTTCCTGAGGAGCAGGGTTTTCCCCCTCACTGAGTCACTGCCTGGCTCTCAGCATTTCCTCCACGTCCACAAATACTATGATTTCTATAGGTGGCTTTTTGGAGCTCACGAGGTCCTGAAACTGGACATAATAAAATGCCCATCCCTGGACAAAGAAGTTTTGGCTAGTGGTATTCTCTGTACTTGCCCCAGATGGAAAGTCTGTACAAGGGTGGGCAAAAGTTCATGTACAGTTGTTTGTACAGCAAATGATACAATAATAAGTAAATAATAATACAATAATAAACTGTGTTTCATGTATTTGTAACTGTGAACCTACTGTTTGTCCACCCTGGTATAGTCATTGGTTATCTGTCATCCAACATGCTTATAGTTAATGGTATTAAAATAAGTTGGTGTTTGGGTTCTACCCCAAATCTGGCTGTGCGTCCTTAGGCAAAATACCTTGGCCTTTTCTGGGCCTCGGGTTCTTTCTGCACAAACAGAAGAGGCTGCGCTGCATCACTTCTGTGGTCCCTTCACCTCTTCCTGGGATTTGATGAGTCTTTTCTCTGGTTCCGCTTTGAAGCAGCTGTCTCTAGCTAAGGCTGTGTTTGCCTGTTTCTCTCAGTTTTGTGAAGAAATTCACCCCACCTGTTGTAGGTCTTTCCTTTTCCTTCTAAAGAGTCATCTTAGTTTTCCTATTATTATTATTATTAGCAGCTATGTTATTAACCATCTTCCTTTATTCTCCTTGAAAGAACTCAGATGGATAGGCCTTTCATTTCCTCCTCTGGCGTCCTTTAGAGTCACTGTAAGTACTGAATAAAATTAGTGGGTGTCAGGAGGAGCAGGCCTTAACCATGCCAGCCTCCTCTTTTTCCTTCCTGATCATGGTACTGGATTTGTCACACATAGCGTTTTATAAATATTAATTGTATAGGTGGAGGTACCACTTCTGTGTTACCCCTGCATAGCATAATTCAAACATTTGACCAAAGAACAAGGAACTGCATAACTGGATAAAAAATGATGAGATAATGGGTAGAAAGAAAAAAATCTTTGGAATGAAAAAATGCGATAATTGTAATGATGGTGATGTATTAATGACAATAATGAATACAGAAATATATCTCATTTGCTGAGCCCTCACTATGTGCCAGTCCTGCTCTGGGCTTTCCACAAATTATCTCATTTAATCCTCACAATGCTATTAAATAAATGACATAATACTTTTTGTGTGTAGAGCCTCAGCCAAATTGTCCAGTCTCCCCGTCTATAGTCGAAACTGCCAAGAGCTGAAGTCTGCACCCAAAGCTCCTGTAAGTTCCTAGCCCTGTGAGAAGGAGACCCCAGGCAGTGACTTTTCTCGGTTCTTGCCTGTTTCTGTACGGTACCTGTTGTCGCTAGAGCACTGACTGGCTGGGAGCGCCTTCCACTGCTTATTCCATAGAGTTCAATTTCGTATGCGGTGGCCTCTCTGAGACCTGTTATGTCCTTGGTACGTTCGGGGGCAAGGAGGGTTATTTCCAGTGGCTCAGACTGCTTTTTGGTATCTCTGATTTTGAGAACAAAACTGTCAAAGACCCCTTCATCGGCGGTCCAGGACAGACGGAAACCATCTGGGGTGGCATCTGAAACCAGAAGGTTGTCAACCTCTGGCTCGGCTTCTAGAAGGGGAGAAAAGAGTGGAAGGAGGAAAGACAACATCAATTATCAGCATGTGCAAGCTTCTCTCCAATGGGATGTCAATATGCAGTGATGGTCCCATCCTGGGATACCGAAAGTAAAATGATTCAACGTGAAAAAGTCTAGCAGGCCTAGGAGAAGGGAAAGATGGCGTTGACACATTTCAAACAAACCAAGTGCATATGTGAGTTTTGTCTAAAAGCAATTCTATAAATCCACATCTGGACTCAACATTGGCCCTCCCCTGCATTATTAAACAAGTTCAAAGCCAGTAACTTGTTTACATTTGCTCTCTGTCTTCCAGTGGCTGAGTGCCCATCCGCTGTGAGATCTTTTTCTTTTCTTTTTGAAAAAACAAATAAACCAGCATTAACGATCTGTAGAGCTGCCCATGATGATACTGCTGATTATATTTCCCTTGATCATGAGCAAAATGGCTTTTAAAATGATATAAATGTTATGATCTTCTTGCTTTTTTCTTGGAGCTGTTTTACTAAAGAAGGCTCCCACTCTTTTGACTTGCTTGCTTTTTTTAACCATTAGATAAGTGTTAAGATGGTAGAACTGATGCTTGGAACCTCTTGTGCTGAATGCTTTGGACTCAAGGTATTATCTTGGATTGCCTGAACTAGACAAAACTCAATGTCAACGTAAATTTACAGCTGTGTTTCCCAAAGTGTACTCACAGCAAACCATTCCTGTTTGATCTTCTTCCTTAAAAGGTATCCACTGTCCAGTAAGTTTGGGAAATGCTGCCTGGGTAAGTCCCTCTTGGAGAGACACATGCATATTAGGATGTTCTTTAAAGTCCTGTGGTCAGGGATCCTTTTAAACTATGTTTAAGTCAGTGTTTCCAAAACTTGTTTGAACATGGAACTTCTTCACCATGTAGGACCTTTGAATATTCCACAGAAGTAATGGTCTCTAGAGAGACTTTGGGAAGCACAGATTTGTTTGAAGGTTCACGTTGTTAATGCTCTATTTCTCTAGGAGTTACTAGTCTTGAGAAAATTATGGATTTAGTCTGTGTTCAAGAATAGCCATGATGTTAGTGATTACCGACATAGTAAGTTGATAATTGGTTTTGCAATGACAAGCCCACCTGGTAAGTTTGTCAAGGTTATAGTTGAAACTTGGAGATGGCAGATGTAAGTTTTTGAAACATACTCATTGGTATATTTCTTCTGAGAAGGCTGAAATGTAGCTGGGGACCAGCCAGGATGAACACAGGGGAAGGTGATGTGGAGTAAACACACAAAGAGCTACAGATAAGACATGGTCTGATGGATTTGGAACACCAAGTGGCAACATTTCGACCTTCTCGTTTCTGGGGTGGGAGAAGGGGAGTGCTCATTAGAGACGTAAGACAAGGGAGAACGTGGTGGGGGAGCATAAAAGTACAGGCCACGTCTACGGATTAAGTAGAGAACACGGACAAGGATGTTAAAACCATGGTGATATGGTCAATGGATTACATGGTAGGAAACCAGGCAGAGAAGAAAATGGCTCACTTGAATCAAAATACCTGTAACAATCTCAGCCCTCAAGGGCTTCGTTTGGTGCCCTTGGGTAAAGCCAGAGACCATAACCTCATAGCCAATGCCGGTTATGAGGCCTCTGAGCTCCAGCTTCCTCTGGGTTCCTGAAAGTGTGAATTCCTGGGGATCCAGCAGCCTCCCTGAATCCACCACCGTGACTAGGAAGCTGTCAAAGGCATTCTCCGATGCCATCCAGGAAACTGTGAACCCGTAGGGATTAATGTCGGAAATGGTTAGGTTTTCCAGAAGGGGCAGAGCCTCTGAAAGAAGGGAGGAGTGAAAACAACGCAGGTTAGCAGCACGGACTCTGCCGGGATAGCGTAGGTCTGCACAAACACTGACAGATACCCAGTCGCCCATTAAATGTGTTGTATGCTTAGCAGATTAGTAAGAGTTTATTAGGTGCCAGATGATGGGGTCTCGTGTAAATTTCATAATAAGCCTATGAGATAGATACTATTCACATTATACAGGAAAGAAAATGGAGCTTCAAAGAGATTAATTAACTTGGCCAAAGTCGCAAAGCTAGTGTGGGATAGAGCAAGGTTTTTTTAGCAGGGTCTGACTCCAGTGGCTGGGAACTTCTTATAAAGTCAGACATTTCGTGTTGTGTTTGGGCCCTTTCTCTACTTTCCACTTTCTTCTCATCTTAAAGCAAATCAGCTTTTCACCCCCTTCAAATATATTTCCTTGTTGCTATACTTCATGTGTTTCTACTCCACTTCTAGTTCGCATTTTGAATCAAGTCGATTAGGCAGTGAGTGACACATGTTCTCAAGTTGAGAAAAAGGAAGATTTTTCATGTGTCAAAATTAACACATTATGGCAATGGCCAGTAAAGAATACTAAGACTTGCTAATTCTTTTGATATTTATTTTTTTTCTGGATAAAATTAGGGGATAAGGACACACCTGGATCTTCTGTAAGTTCTGTCATCATCACTTGTTCATTCATTCACCAACATCTACATCTCAAGCACTTACACGTTAGGTGCCAAGGGTTCTTTTCACACCTTGGCATTCTCAGGAGGAGTGAGCTTATAAGGACTGAGCTTCTGTCAATACCACCCTCCCCCATCATATCTAAAGAAACACAGAGGTCAATGACTTGTCCCAGATCACATATCTACTAGGTGGCTAGGCTGAGATCCAACTCAGGTCTTCAGACTCCAAGTT